>NC_050576.1:413762395-414136770 GCF_011100635.1 Trichosurus vulpecula | reverse complement strand
GGCCAAATCTCTTAATGTCTCTAAGCTTCATTTCCTTCATATATAAACTGAACCAGTGGAGTGCCTTTTATATGCATGGTACTAAGACAAAAACAAAAATAAAAGTAGAAAGGAAATGTTGTTTAGTGGGTGAAAAGTTTTGAAATCCAGGAAGATTTAGTTTTAAATTCTAATATTGATATAATACTAAAATAGAAAAAATAAGATCTTGTTTTATTTTCACTTCCTCACCTGAAATTTGAGTATAATAGTGCCTCCAACACATACCTTGGTACTCTTGTGAAGTACAAGTAAGATAATGTATGCAAAGTGTTTTGTGAAGCTTTAATATACATACATATGTATATATGTGTATGTGTATATGTAAATATTAATGTGTATATATACATACATATTAATTTATGTAGGCATGGTTCCACAAAGAACTTAAAACCTAATATTACAGAATAGCCTCTAAGTGAACAAGAAAATTTAAAAGAGTATTTGTTTTTCCCCCTTGGGAATCCTTATGTTTAGAAAGTAACACTGTTTTAACCCTTCATTGAAACTGAACTGAGGTGGTTGGATTCCGAATGTATCTGATATCTCAGCCTCTCTGATGAACAGGGAACAAAAGACAACTGGAAACAGGAATCTGTTAGGAGAGCTACCCCACCAGAATAACAAATGAACATAAGGCTAAGGATCTTAGGCCCAGGAGAAGGGATTATGAAATTTAATACTTTATGCCATATAGCTTTCAGAGTGGCGAGAGGAGCAGATGCTAATGTAGGATATGGGTTAGAAGCTTAACTTCAGAATTCATAACAGGCATTACTTCAAACCAATCAGTACACAGGACACAGGACACAGGTTAATAGCTAAAGAACAGGGAATTGTAGAGGACCAACATTAGCATTAACTGTCCAACACTGTCCACAAAAATCATGACCCCAGGAATATTATAAGTCGAATTTACTCTTAGATTCAGATGGTTCCCTTTCATTTTGATGTCTCTAATATCAGAAAAGTGAAGAATGAGGTGTTTTCTTCCCCTTTTGGCAACTGTCATCATATGGAGATGCCTTTCTAATTCACTAGCTCCTCAGAGCACGTAGCTTGCTGTAAAAGTCATATGGCTAGGAAACCCTTTCTTTATGTCCTGTGTTCAGATCAATGTCTGCATCTCCTCTTCAAATCATCATCTTCCCTGTCCTGTTTTGTTTTTTTGTTTGTTTTCTGAATGAGTCCTGAAAAACTCCTGATCTTACCCAGTCTGCTAATTCTGGCCCTATGAATAATCTAGCCCCTACAAGTTCAAAATCTATTACTGACCTCCACTCCCTGCACATATTTAAAGCCAGCGTAGTATACAGGGAAAGAACATTTTCCACATTTAGACACCCTCCCTTATAGGTAGGAGTGTCTTTCAGACTGACAGATGTCATTTTCAAATGACATATCAATACTATTCATGAGACTTCAAACATCTCATTCCCTTTCTTTGGTGGCTTTGAAGGTTAGTTCAGGAGGGATAGCTATGACTTTTGCCCAAGTACCAACATGCACAGATTAAAATCTGTGACATCATTTTATTGCCATTATTGGAACATAATAAAATGTTTATAGAATGATCACCCCAAATCTCGTGCTTTAACTCCAGAGTCCCTTTCTGTTTTAACTGAGTGCACTACCAAATATTCCAGGTGCAACTCTCTTTGAATTTCATATGAAGTATAATTTATTATTATTATTATTATTATTTCATTCCTACCAGGTTGAGCACCACCATATGAATTTTGGTATGGAAGTAATTTTCTTAAAAATATTCTTCAGCTTATCCTTTGGCCATTATAGAAACTTAAGGCAGCTAGGTAGCACAGTGGATAGAGTGTGGGATATAGAGGCAGGAAGACTTGAATTCAAATCCAGTCTCACATACTTATTAGGTTTGTGAACATGGGCAAATCATTTATCTTCTGTTTATCTCATTTTTCTCAACTTTAAATTGGAATGATAAGAGCAACAACAGTTGTTAGGAGTGTCGAACAAGATAATTCTAAGGTGAATAACTCAATTCCTAGGTAATAATAGGCATCATATAAGTGTTTATTTCCTTCCCTTAACCCTATAGCTGATAATTATTAGGTTGTTCTTTCTGATTTTTTTTTAAAGAGATACAGCCAAGATGGTGGCAGGAAAGCAGGGACCTGCATAAGCTCTCCGCCAAATCCCTCCAAACACTTGTAAAAAATGGCTCTCAACAAATTCTAGAGCTGTGAATCACATGAAATAGCAGAGGGAAACAGGTCTCCATGCCAGGAGAGCTTGAATGGTCACCAGAATGGCTTTATCACATGTTGCTGAGAGCAGTGGGGAGCCCAGCATGGGTCACACCAAGAGAGACCGGACCCAGAATCAGACAGCCAGAATAGGCCTTGGGGCCATGAAACAGTGAGCTGTGAGAGTTACCAGACTTCTCAACCCACAAATGCCAAAGAGCAGGTCAGGGGGAAACTGTGGGACTGAGTTCAGAGTGGTCTGGCAGGGAGCTCTGGGGGTGGAGGAGGTGGTGCAGTGGTGATGTAGCAGCAACAGGACACTCCTGAGGCTGTTTCCAGACCCCCAGCATTTGCCACTTCCTGAAGCCCTGGCTCACACTGTGGGAGGAATCTAGCAGCAGACCAGAGAAAGAGTGCAAGGAGCACTTTGTGGGCACAAAGGCAGATTCTCTTGCTGTGCCCTGCTTGGATCTGTATTGAGGTTCTGGTTGGCAGTTCTTGGGGGAGGATGAGCATTACTGGGATAGAGCCTGGGGTGATGGTGGAGTAGATGTAGCTTTGAAAACAGCAGTGCTTGGACCCTAAAGCTTGGGACAAAGTACTCTCCACTCTACAAGCAGTCATATCCTGACAAAAAGGTCAAGGGTCAAGAAGTTGGCTAGGAACATGAACAGGAAGCAAAAAACAACTCAGACTCAAACTCAAACTGTAGATTCCTTTTTTGGTGACAAAAAAGTGCAAAACATACAGCCAGAAGAAGTCAACAAAGTCAAAGAGCCTACATCAAAAGGCTCCAAGAAAAATATGAATTGGACTCAGGCCATGGAAGAGCTCCAAAAGGATTTGAAAAGGAAGTAAGAGAAGTAGAGGAAAAATTGGGAAGGGAAATGAGAGTGATACAAGAAAACCATGAAAAACAAGTCAATGACTTGCTAAAGGAGACCCCAAAAATACTGAAGAAAATAACACCTTAAAGAATAGACTAACCCAAATGGCAAAAGAGCTCCAAAATGAAAAGGAGGAGAAGAAGGCCTTGAAAGGCTGTATCAACAATCCTGCTAGCAGCTGCTGTGAGGGTTTAAAGTCAACAACAACCAGCTCACAGAACACTGCAAGCCCAAGTCCTTTTCATCTGCTTTATTAAGGAAAGCAACATTAAGGTGTTAACAATCTTAGTTTAATCCAGCATAAAAACATCATTTACTCAGGTTAGGGAAAAAAAAAAACACCCTGAATTACAGACCAAATACAATTCGTAGTTATCAACATCTGGGTATACAGCCAGGGAGCTCATTAAAATGGCTGGCCCAGAGTCACAGGCCACTCCTGCTGTGGCTCAGAGCTCCAAGAGAGAATGCTAACTTCTGCACTTATATACACTGTTCAGTGCTCAGAGATCCCAGACCTCACCCAGGCTGGGCATGGAGAAGTTCCTCACCCCCAATATCACATCAGATACAAATCAATGGCTCCCAATTTTCTCAGTGCATAGAAATATAAAAAAAAACATCCCACTTTATCTGCCCCATTCAAACGAAGGCCAGAATCATTAAAGGTCAACAGCAAAAAGTCCCACCTTAGTTACTTTTACAAAGGCAGAATTAGCCAAATGAAAAAGGAGGCCCAAAAGACCACTGAAGAAAATATCACCTTAAAAATTAGATTGGAGCAAGTGGAAGCTAATGGCTTTATGAGAAACCAAGATATTATAAAACAGAACCAAAGGAATGAAAAAATGGAAGACAATGTGAAATATCTCACTGGAAAAACTACTTACCTGGAGAATAAATCCAGGAGAGATAATTTAAAAATTGTTGGACTACCTGAAAGCTATGAACAAAAAAAGAGCCTAGATATCATCTTGCAAGAAATTATGAAGGAAAAGGGCCCTGATATTCTAGAACCAGAGGGTAAAATAGAAATTGAAAGAATCCACAAATTGCCTCTTGAAAAAGATCCCCCTAAAAAACTCCTAGGAATATTGTTGCCAAATTCCAGAGTTTCCAGGTGAAGGAGAAAATCCTGCAAGCAGCCAGAAAGAAACAAATTTTAATACTGTGGAAACACAATCAGAATAACACAAGATCTAGCTGCTTCTACATTAAGGGACTGAAGGGATTGGAATATGATATTCCAGAGGTCGAAGGAGCTAGGATTAAAACCATGAATCACCTACCCAGCAAAACTGAGTATAATACTCCAAGGCAAATATAGACTTTCAATAAAATAGAGGACTTTCAAGCTTTCTCAATGAAAAGACCAGAGCTGAATAGAAAATTTGACTTTCAAATACAAGAATCAAGAGGAGTATGAAAAGATAAATAAGAAAGAGAATTCATAAGGGACTTACTAAAGTTGAACTGCTATGTTTACATTCCTACATGGAAAGAGGATGCGTGTAATTCATGAGACCTTTCTCATTATTAGGGGAGTTGAACGGAATATAGACATAGGGCACAGGATGAGTTGAATATGAAGGGATGATATCTAAAAAAATGAAATAAATTTAAAGGGTGAGAGAGGAATATATTGACATAGGGATAAAGGGAGAGATATAAGGGGGTAAATTATCTCACATAAAAGTGGCCAGAAAAAGCAGTTCTTTTTGAAGGGAAGAGGGGGCCGGTGAGGGGGAATGAGTGAATCATACTCTCATCGGATCCAACTTGAGGAGGGAATAACATACACACTCAATTGGGTATCTTACTCCACAGGAAAGTAAGAGGAAGGTCATTAAAAAGCGGGGTATGATAGAAGGGAGGGAAGAGAAGGGGAGGAGTTAATCAAAAACAAATTCCTTTGAAAAGGAACAGGGTAAAGGGAGAAAACTGAATAAAGGGGGCCAGGAAAGGATGGAAGGAAATATAGTTAGCCTTTCACAACATGAGCATTGTGGAAGTGTTGTACATAATGATTCATATATGATCTATATTGAATTGCTTAACTTCCTAGGGAGGGTGGGTGGTAAGGGAAGAGGGGAGAGAATTTGAAACTCAAAGTTTTAAAAGCAGATGCTTAAAAATTAAAAAAAAAATGTTGTTTATTGCATGCATCTGGGAAACAAGATATATAGGAAACTGGTTATAGAAATCTATTTTACACTACAACAAAATTAGGGGAAAGGGCATGGGCAGAGTGGGGTGAAAGAAGGGAGGGCTGACTGGGGAATGAGGCAATCAGAGTATATGCCATCTTGGAATGGGGGGGAGGGCAGAAATGGGGAAAAAATTTATAACTCAAAATCTTGTGGAAATCAATGTTGAAAACTAAAATATAAATACTTCTAAATAAATTGACCACCCAAAAAAACAAGGGACACAGCGATTTCAGATCTAAAATTTGCTCGTGATATTGTTCTCTAGGAAAACAGATGAAATAAATATAATTTTTCTTTGAATATACTGACAAGTTTAATGCTTCCTGTGAAGGAAGGAAGAAACTAGAAGTGAGAATGAAGAGCAAGAGATATTTTATCTCATCTGCTAAGACAGTTTTACTGGGATGTAGCTGTTGCACATACTGTAGCTTCTTTGGAGCTATAGGTGAGAGTTGGGTGGCATTAAAGGAACAAGAGAAAGTATTCTAAGACTCTAGAGTTAATCACTAAATCCAGGGGATACAAATGTTACATTTCCACATGAATGACTCCATGCTTTCACTGTGGACTAGCTCATTCACTCAACTTACACAATGCTATAAAATCAGAGAAATATGAGACATAGGTAGCCCAAGTTTTGCGTCTCTCAGGATTTGATGGATAATCCTCATGTGAGAAAACTTTGTCTACTACTTATAACTATAGGTCCTGAGCCTACACAAGGATCCTTCCCAGTTAAGCAAATAAACCAAGATAACTTTATTGATTTTTAATCATAAAATATTTACTAAACTGAATGCAAAGCAAGCATAATAGCATTCCATAAATCAGAGTCACACTCTCCTATCAAGGTATAGAGTGTCTGTGGAAAGAAGGGACACAAAGTTTCAGAAACCTTACAGGGAAGCACATGAGTAGAAAATTTCCTGTATCTTGGAAACTGACAGCTCTAGACTGTAGGACTTGATATCCTTTACCTCTTTAAAGATCAATGTAAAACATGTCAGTTTTTATTTGATTCTCTGGCGTTCTCTAAGTACAACATTGTATCACTTGCAAAGAGTGATATTTTTGTTTCCCCAGTGCCTGTTTTTACTTCTTGAATTTTTTTATTGTCTTATTGCTTTAGCTATTTGTGGTGTTCATGGAGGACTAGCACCTCGCAAACCCCTTTATAGCTGTTCATCCACTTTTCTCATCACCCTGCCAGCCAACTCTCACCTATAGCTCCAAAGAAGCTATAGTATGTGCAGCACCTACACCACAGCAAAACTGTCTTGGCAGATGACATAAAATAGGCTGAGCGTTACTGATGGGCCTCAAAGCTACAGTGAGGTAGGGAGATGTCTACCCCAAGCATGCAAAGACTTCACCTGGTCAAATGGAGTGATGGAATGATTTGTTCCAATTACCTTGAAAGAGCCGAAGCAAGGGCCCTGAAGCACTTAGAACTTGGTTGGATATTGAAGATACCAAGAACAGACACTGAATCCTGGACAGTGCACTGCCAGTCATCCTGATTTTGTTATGCCACTGGCCTTTGATGTCTTCGAAGAGAGAGAGGATTATGACTCTGTG
Organism: Trichosurus vulpecula; assembly: GCF_011100635.1. NCBI lineage: Eukaryota > Metazoa > Chordata > Mammalia > Diprotodontia > Phalangeridae > Trichosurus > Trichosurus vulpecula. The sequence continues at coordinate 414,129,834 of NC_050576.1, read as the reverse complement.
TAACTCTGTCTCACTTAAATTCAATTCACGTGCAAGTCAAGATATCACCCATGACATCATTGATCTTCAAAAATGAAGGATGAGCAACAACAACAAACGATGTCACCTTCTTAGTGAATTCACTTTTACACTGGCTCTTCCATTTGAACCACTTTTTACAAAAGCTATCCTTCTAATACTGAGATCTGGATCACAGGTTTGCTCTCTTTACTTTATTTGACATAAAAGGCAATGAAATGCAAAGTAATTATATCTTTCCTTTCTCTGGCTATCTCTGCTAAATGGTATGGAATTTTGACCTTCAGTTAGCTCTTTTAATCAGCTGAATTCTTTTTCTAATCTGCTCCCAGCACCAAAGCTCTTTCTCCAATCAGATATGCTCTCTGCAACATCTGCAAAGCTTTATTTAATTCAGTCTGTTCATTAGGGCAGAAATGCAGTCTCTAAGTCTTTTCCCAGATCTCACCCTATTTGATTTTCTATGAGCCATCTGCCCAGCTGGGCATTGCTATGCTTGGGTCCTTTCACATAGAAGGGAATAGTCTCAATTCTGAGCAGTACAATCATCTATATTCAAATGAGTTATGTGTTCTTCAAACATAAAAGACAGTTTCCACCCTGATTCTGTCCTCTCTGCTTCTGCTTTCTTCTTGCACTATTGTGTCTCCTCTGCTTCTGTAATCTTCTCTGAATGTTCCTTCTTGCTGGAAAGTGAGGGTTCCTTGTGTGAAAAAAGTTACCTCTATCTTAGATTTAGAATTCAAATTTCACATTCTTGTCAGACTCGTCACAAATTGACAATATGTAATTATAGTTAAACCAAATTTCTAATTATGAAGATTTCCAAGCTATTAATCTCAAAGTCATCAAAATTCATACATGACTGAATGAATGAATGAGAATGCACTTATTAAACATTTATTATGTGTCAGGAGCTGTGCAAACCATAGGCATTTAAATAAAAGCAAGCAAGATGTATCTGTCCTCAAGGAAGTTTCATTCAAATTATGCGAAACACAAAATACAGAGATAAAAGGGGTTGGCATAACATGAGTGAAGAAACATGGTTTGGAAATGGCAAGGAAGTAATGTGGAGGCCTGGATCTAGGAAAGCTAAGCTCACATATCAAAGTCTAGGGTTGTTCAAGGGAGAGAGCCTAAATTTCCAATGGGAAGAAAATGGAGACAATGAGAATACAGGCTTAATAATGGTCTTTCGTACATTATAAACTAGCTTCAGGGAAACATGATACTGTAGGGAATACCATTTTAGGGACAAATTCAGGTCAGCCATGCTTCCTTCTTTTCCTTATTGGGCTGCTGACTCACTGGACTTTGCTACCATGACTCAGCTACATTCTCACCCTGGAAATCCCCTCCGCCACACTATACCCCTACTTCCACTGGCAGGGTCACTTTGCTGACAGACCTAGGCCACATATGTGTTTTCTCATTGCCAAGCTATGCCTCTGACTCTCTGGACTTTGTAATTATTCTCTTGCAAAATTAAGTTCTCTTCCACATCCCCTACCTACTCCTATACCCAACTTCTCTGTTCTCTTTTATTTTATGTCATTCTTCACTAGAATTTAAATTCTCAGAGAATGAAGACTATGTTTGATTTTATTTGTATTTGTAGGTCCAGCACTCACACAAGTTGGCATATGATAAGTACTAAATAAATATGTTTTCCTTGATTACCACGGGCTAAATTTGACTTCAATAACTTCTTCTCTGTGAGGATTGTGCTCTCTCTCTCTCTCTCTCTCTCTTTCTCTCTCTCCCTCTCTCCCTTTCTGGTTCTCTCAGAACTGTATCTCTATGCATCTTTGGGCATAAAAAGTTGTCAAAGTCTAAAAAGGAAACCACCTCTCATAAATACCAAAATAACTGAGTTCTTTTCTTTTCTCAAAAGACTTTATGTTTTACTATCACACACATGACATTATTGGCAACGTTGTACTATTTGCACACACCGTGCATCTTTCCATTTCCATTTAGAATTCGTGTAATTTTGATTCTTTGTGGATCGTGATTTTTCTGCTATTTCGTCAATATCATTAACATTAATAAGAGAATATTGGTGTTAAAGAAATGGACTTTCCCAAAACACTTTGGTATCATTAAAAACATTAAGTAGATGAAATTTGATCTATAAAAAACAATAAGTAGTTCAGTTTGACTAGGGTACTGGTTCTGTAATCCTATACCCTAGGCACTGAATTTAGAGACATTTAAAGGTTAGAGAAAGAATATCAAAAAATAAGTGTGTAACTGAAGAATGGATTTTATTAGTTAAAGGCAATTGGGAACTATGAAAGCTTTTGAAGGAGAGCAATGTTATGCTCAAACATGGAAGTTAGCAATATGACTTCAGAAGCTGAAGAAAGGATAGATTATAGAGAGAAGAGAATAGAAGCAGGGTAACCAATTAGAAGTCTCCTCTAATAGTGAAGACAAGCAAAGACTGTGGTTGTAATATGAGTGGATGGAAGGGGACAAATATGATACAGCAAAAAGGTAAAATTTATACGAATTTGCTAGTGATTAGCTATAGAGTCGAATGATATTGAAATGCTGATGACAACTTCTAGGTCATGAATTTTGTTGATTACAATAATGATAGTGAATAAACAGGATTATTAGGAGGAGAGATAGGTTTGTGGTGAGTATAATACTATCTTTTTTTGACACATTGAATATGACCTATCTGTGAGATATCCAAAGTGAGCCATTAACCAGAAAGTTGGAAATTAGGCACTGGAGGTCAAGAGAGAAATGGTTGTGCAGTTTTGGGATATAATAATCAGAGTTGACTGAATGGAAGCTAATTCAGTCAACTAAGAGAAAGGAAAGATAAATAAGAGGACAGGGTCATGGCCAAAGTCCTGGAATATATCTATATGTAGGGAACAGAACATTATTTATAAACCTAGATAAGGAGAAGAGCATTAGTAATAAACCTATAAGGAAGCCAAAGAAAGATTTTTCCAAGAACCATGATGGACATGTCATCAAAACCTGGGGAGTGAGGAGAAAGAAATCTGAGCCCATCGGTAGACAGTATTTTCAAAAGTTTCAGAGTACTCAGTTTATAGTACAAGAATGAGACCACTGAAATATTAAGAATTTATTGTTACACTGTATATAATTCAAACTCACAAGAGTTTAAATGCAAAGACCAAAAGACATTGAATAACTGTAGTAAAATGGTAAGATTATAGAATTTTCTAATCTCACCTAAAGGAATCCTGTGTTTTCAGCCTCAGTTCTGTGTCAGCTCCAGCTTCAGATTAATAATGTCAAAGAGTGAATTTCCTTGTTTTACTAACTCTGTTTATCAGAATTTTTGTCTTACTGGATTTGAATTGCAGTGATACACACAACTTTAAAATTACATACTCTACTTGGGCAAAGATTTTGTGCTATTAGTCAAATAATAGTAGATCTTTTGGAAAATATCCACCTGGCATTTTAAAAGTGAAAAAAAAGTATATTTTTAATTCAATTATGGTTCACAGACCAAAGGGATGAAAGCAGAATAGTACAGAAAATTCTATTGTTGAAAACTTTTCTACTGAATTACAAATGGGCAGGCATTATGTTTTATTTCCTACATTATTATTTTCAAATCAAAATATCTTCATTTTGTGTCAGGATAAAATATTTTCAACTGCTTATTCTCAAAATTGATATGTTTCATTAAAAGAGTATGCTTGTAATCTACTGACAAAACATGTTTTATATTAGATGAAAACCTTAAGGAAGCAGATGTGAAAGGGCACACTCAAGAAACTGAACAGATGAAGTAAATGTAATACTGCATGTCTGGACTTCATTAAAGTATTTGATACAATGTCTTGTGAAATTTACTTGAATAATTAATTCAGGTTTCACTGACACCTGCACAGAAACCTTGGTGTAGTATTATCAATATGCTTTTCAGTAGTAGACGATATAAATAGCTTTGATAGAAAATCAACTTCTTATGCAGTGAGGTCTATAAATCTTATGAGATAATGTTGAAATCACTGCCAATTTGTGAAATAGTTATTATCATTATCAGAGAAAGTAAATAAGGATTGAAGATGTCAAGGTGAAGAATGACCAGACTGCCTACATCAGTGAGGATTAACTCTTTAGGAGAGTAATAAGCTATGATAGAATTAAACACACACTCTCTCTCTCTCTCTCTCTCTCTCTCTCTCTCTCTCTCTCTCTATCTCTCTCTCTCTCTCTCTCTCACACACACACACACACACACAACTTTTAACTGTCTCCTCAGGTATCTTGCCAGCATATAATTTCATATTTAAAGTCATGTTTTAATGAGTTCAAATCATGAGAGTGGGAGGGTTATGAAAGATTTTTAACAATATCTAAATGCCCTGGCTTGTTTTTAGTTTTCACTTAGATCAAACAACAAGAAGAACCAAAAAAACAGGGAACTTTCAAAATTTTAACAGGACCGAAAATTATTTTTTTATTATTTAATATGTTCAGTTTTCAACATTGATTTTCACAAGATTATGATTTACAAAATTTCCCCCCATTTCTACCTTCCCCGCATCCTAAGATGACATATATTCTGATTGCCTTTTCCCCAGTCTGCCTTGCCTTCTGTCACCCCCTAGCCCATTATCCCCTTTCCCCTTACTTTCTTATAGGGCAAGACAGATTTCTATACCCCATTTCCTTTATATCTTATTTCCCAGTGGCATGTAAAAGGAACTTTTTTTGAGCATATACTTTTAAAACTTTGAGTTCCAAATTCTCTCCTTTCTTCCATTCTTGAGAATGCCAGCAATTCAACATAGGCCACAAATATAGCATTATGCAAAACACTTCCATAATAGTCATGTTGTGAAAGACTAACTATATTTCTCTCTAGCCTATCCTGTCCCCCTTTACTATTTTCTCCCTTGATACTGTCCTTTTTCAAAAGTCTTTGCCTTTGACGACCTCCTCCTCCAATATGCCCTTCCTTCTACCATCTCCTTTCCTATCTCCTCCTCCCCACTTTCCTGTGGCATATTGAATGTGTATGTTATTACTTAAGTCAAATGTGATGAAAACAAGATTCACTCATTCATTTACCTGCCCCTTCTTCCTTTCCATTATAACAGCTTTTTCTTTCTACTTTTATGTGAGATAATTTATGCCATTCTATCTCTCCCCTTCTCCTTCTCCCAATATATTGCCCTCTCATCCCTTAATTTCATTTTATTTTTTAGATATATAGATATTATTTAGATATTTTTTAGATAGCTGAGCTTCATGCTCAACTCACTCTGTACCCTCTGTATATGTGTGTGTGTATGTATGTGTATATATATATCCCCTTCAACTACCCTAATGCTGAGAAAGGTCTCATGATGTAAAAATAAATCATCTTTCCATACAGGAATATAAACAAAATGATTCAAGGTAAGTCCCTTATGATTTCTCTTTCCTGTTTCCTTTTTCATGGTTCTCTTGATTCTTGTATTTGAAATTCAAATTTTATATTCAGCTCTGGTCTTTTCATGGAGAATGGTTAAAAATCCTCTATTTTATTGAAAATCCATATTTTGCCTTTGAGTATTTTGCTCAGTTTTGCTCAGTAGGTGATTTTTGATTTTAATCCTAGTTCCTTTTACTTCCAAGATATCATATTCCAAGCCCTTCAATCCCTTAAGGTAGAAGCTGCTGGATCTTGTGTTTTCCTGACTGTGTTTCCACAATACTCAATTTGTTTCTTTCTGTCTGCTTGCAATATTTTCTCTTTGACCTAGGAACCCTGGATTTTGGCTATAATATTCCTAGGACTATTATTTTGGGGATCTTTTTAAGAGGCAATTGGTGGATTTTTCATTTTAAATTTAACCCTCTAGTTCTAGAAAATCAGGGAAATTTTCCTTCATCATTTCTTGAAAGATGACATCTATTCTCTTTTTTCATCATGGCTTTCAGGTAGTCCAATAATTTTTAAGTTATCTCTCCTGGATCTATTCTCTGAGTCAGTGTTTTTTTTTTTTTCCAATGAGATATCTCACATTGTTTTCTATTTTTTTTCATTCTTTTGATTCTGTTTTATAACTTCTTGATATCTGATAAAGTGACTAGCTTCCACTTGCTCCATTCTAATTTTTAAGTCAGTATTTTCTTCAGTGGTCTTTTGGACTTCCTTTTCCATTTGGTTAATTCTACCTTTCAAGGCATTCTTTTCCTCGTTGGTTTTTTGGACCTCTTTGGATGTTTGAGTTAGTCTATATTTAAGGTGTTATTTTTTTCAGTATTTTGGGGAGTTTCCTTTAGCAAATTGTTGACTTGTTTTTAATGATTTTCTTGCATCACTCTCATTTCTCTTCCCAAATTTTCCTCTTCTTCTCTTACTTTATTTTCCAAATCCTTTCTGAGGTCTTCCATGGCCTGAGACCAATCCATATTTTCCCAGATGCTTTTGATGTAGTATATTTGACTTAGTTGACTTCTTCTGGCTGTCTGTTTTGATCTTTTACACAAAGAAATATTCTATATTCTGAGGCCTTTTATGCTGCTTGCTCATTTTCCCAGCTAATCACTTGACTTTTGGGCTTTTTGTCAGAATATGACTGCTTTTAGAGTGGTGAGTGCTTTGTCTCAAGCTTCAGAGGTTTTGCACTATTATTTTCAGACCTACCTCTACTCTGAGGTGGTGTGATGCTCTGCTCCTTGCCTGTGCTCTGGTCTGTGAGTTCAAGCACTCCCTTCTGCTGTGCAACTACCAGGAGGACTACCTCTTCACAGGCACCACAAAGATCTGCCACACCACCTCTCCTCCTCCCCCAAGAACCACCAACCAGGACTGTGATCCAGATCAAAGCAAAGCAAAGTAAGAGAACCTTGCCTCTGTGCCAGCAAAGAGATCCCTGAACTCCTGCTCTGATAAGCCACTTGACTCCTCACACTGTTTGTGGGCTTGGCACTTTGGAAGCAGCTGCTTCTAGAGTTCTGGAAGCAGCTGCTAGATCTTTCTGCTGCTGCAGTTGCAGCCACCTCCACAGCCACCAGGGCTGGAGCCAAACTGACCACTTCTCTCACCCAGATCCAGCACCTTTCCCACTGACCTGCTCTTTTGTCTTTGGTGTTTGTAGTTTGAGAAGTGTGGTAAATGCCACAACTCAGTGATTCAGGGCCGAGGCCTGCTTAGCTCAGTCTGCTCTGGCCTGGTATGTCCCTGCACAGCTCACGGTCCAAGCTTGGTGTCATAGACCCTTCCATGTGACCATCAAGGCCGTCTTGTGATGGAAACTTGTTTCCCTCTGTTATTTCATGGGTTCTGTGGCTCTAGAATTTAGTGTATTTTTACAGGTGTTTGAATGGATTTTGGGGAGAGCTTAAGCAAGTCCCTGTTTTACAGCCACCATCTTGTCTTTGCCACCCCCCCCAACCAGGACTGAAAATTAAATTACAGCTGTTATGCCCAATGGATAAAAGTCCAGGTTTGATATTAGGAAGGTCTAGGTTAAAGTCCTGTCTGTGACACTTACTACCTGAATGCATGTTTTTGGAAAAGTTATTTAAGTTACTCATCTTTATAGTAATGAAACAGAAAGCAACCTCAGCCACATTCTGAAATTAATATAGTTTCTTTTTATGTCTCTGATCCTGATGAACTTTCAAACTTTTCTAAAACAGAAATAAATAAAATACTGACATAAAGTAATTTCTGCTTATTTCATGATCTAGGATATAAAAGAGGTTTTGAAAAACAAATAAACCCTGAGTGCACACCATACCATCTCTTCCTTATCACAACCCATCATACTATTAACAACGAGGTTGGACATAAAACCCAATACGATACCTCAGTCCTACTTTCCTCATTCTGGGGGATCCTGGCTTCAGACCATGGAAGTTTAAACAGTAATTGTGCTCTATGCAGCAAAAGATCTCTACAGGAAAATGATGAGCAGAGGGAAGGGGGTATAATACATATCTGGGCTGAGAATAGCAATCAATTCTCCTGTTGTTTTAGCTCCTTGGACATCCATAATCCAAATGACAGAAATAACCCTTAGCTGCAGTAATACCCATGTGGTAGTACTCTAAACTACTAGGCCAGATAACAGAAATATTGTGAATATGACAGGACACCACATGTGGAGTACCATGTGGCATTCAATTAAACCTGAAAGTATCCACCATCCATCCAGGGCTAGTTCTGTCCCCCCAAAAATTGCCTCATGAAGAGATTTAGTCTGGGGATCCCTGAATTTCCAAGCATAGGAGGAAACTGAAATGTTTAGAGATAATCCCCACCACCACCCAGAGAAATCATCGACAAAAGGGAGAGAGTCAGAAAGTGAACACTGGGGAAACGTAAGGTGAAAATAATAAAATTACCAAATTTTGAATTTACCAAAGTTCTCTGGAAAAAGAAAACTCAATTTTGGGGCTCACTAATTCCCACTGCTTTGTTTGTACATAGGCTCATGGGAAAGTGAATCTTTTGTATGTTTTTTTTCAACCCAGACTTTATGGGAAATGAATTTTCTTTTCTTAGTTGTTTGTTACTTAAATTAAATAAATTCCTAACAGTTTGAATAGTAATGAACAGGATATCTTGGGAAGCAAATTAATATTGTGAAGACAATCTATTGCCAGATTACATAGGTCCATGCCTTAGAAGTGCTATTTAATAGCTGTATATTACTAAATGTCTGCAGGATAGGTTCAACATCTCCAAAATGATGATGATAATAATACTTAACCACTTATTTCACAGAGTTGTTTTAATGATCAAGTATATAAACATATAAATAAGAACTGTTATTATTACTGTAAACAAGGTATCTAGAAATATGAAGGTAATCAGCTAAATATCTTTGGAGGAAAATTTATGCTTCAACTGTGTATTGGACTTGAATGAGATTCTATCCAAATATGATTATATGTTTCAACAGCATTCAGGCATACTGACAGGTGACCAAATTTATATTAATGTCTAGGATATAACAAATAGGCTCATAACAAAGCCTCAAAATCACAGTAGGAATGTCAAAAGTAAAATGTGAAGTAGGCAATATGTACATTTTTGTTCTCTAACCTCTGCTTTTAATGTATTCAAAGCAGCTAAGTGTTGTACTACATAGAATACTGAGCCTGGAGTCAGGAAGACCTGAGTTTGAATCTGGCCTAGAACATTTACCAGTTGTGTGAACATAGCCAAGAAATTAAATTCTTGTCTTTCTCAATTTCTCAACTGCTAAATGACAATAATAATAGCTTCTTTCTCCCAGGGTAACTTTGAAGATCAAATGACATAATTTCTTAAAGTGTTAAGCACAGTGCCTAACAGGTTAAAAATTTTGCCTTTTAATACTTATCTCCTCTTCTTCTCCCTACTTTTGGTGCCTGTCTTCTTATTCTATTTTAATGTTTTATGCCCATATATATATATCTTCATTTTTATTTTTATTTTTTGTTTACAACAGACAGTTCTACATAATTTTGAGTTCCAGATTTTCTCCCCTCCCACGCCCTCCCTCCTCAAGATGGCATGGAATCTCATATAACTACCACGTATAACTTCGCATTGAATTAATTTATACATTAGTCAAGTTGTGGAGAAGAATTATGACCAATGGAATGAATCATGACAAAGAAGAAACAGAACCAAAAAAAAAACCCAAAAACAAAAACAAAAGAGAATAAAAATGGGGGGAAAAAGCAAGCATGAAGTACGCGTCAATCTGCATTCAAACTTCATAGTTCTTTCTCGGGATGTAGATAGCATTCTCCATCGTGAGTCCTTTGGAGTTGTCTTTGTACCTTGTGTTGCTGAGAAGAGCAAAGTCTGTCAGGGTTGGTCCTCACAGAATCCATATGTCTGTGGTTGTGTATAATGTTCTCCTGGCTCTGCTCCACTCATTCAGCATTATGTCATGTAGGTTTTTTCAGGTTCTTTTGAAGTCTGTATCTTCCCCATTTCTTATGGCACAATAGTATTCCATTACCTTCATATACCACAGCTTGTTCAGCCATTCCCCAATTGGTGGGCATCCCTTTGATTTCCAATTCCTGGCTACCACAAAAAGAGCCACTATAAATATTTTTGTACATATGGGTCCTTTTCCCACTTGTGTGATTTCTTTGGGATACAACCCTAGAAATGGTATTGCTGGGTCAAAGGGTATGAACATTTTTATGATCCTTTGGGCGTAGTTCCAAATTACTCTCCAAAATGGCTGGATCATCTCACAACTCCACCAGCAATGCAACAGTGTTCCAATTTTCCCACATCCTCTCCAGCATTTATCATTTTCCTGTTTAGTTATTTTAGCTGATCTGACAGGAGAGATGTGGCATCTAAGAGTTGTTTTGATTTGCATTTCTCTAATCAGTAGTGATTTAGAGCATTTTTTCATATACCTGTAGAGAGCTTTAATTTCTTCCTCTGAAAACTCCCTGTTCATATCCTTTGACTATTTCTCAATTGGGGAATGGCTTGTATTCCTATATATTTGGCTCAGTTCCCTGTATATTTTAGAAATGAGGTCTTTATCAGAGATACTGGTCATAAAGATTTTCTCCCAATTTTCTGCTTCCCTCTTAATTTTTGTTGCATTGGCTTTTTTTTTGTACAAAAGCATTTCAATTTAACATAATCAAAATTATCCATTTTGCATTTTTTTAATGCTCTGTACTTCTTATCCATTTGTCACTCATTGTTTGGAAGGGTATACTAAGTAATCACTATCAAATTGTTATCTGATAAGACCCTAAAATGTTAACATATTCTATATGATATAAAATAAATATATTTAATAAAATTTTAGATAGCATAGGAAGTCACTATGAGAAATGTATATTTTTGAATCAGAAAACCACCAAATCACCTAGTATATACAGTTGCTTATTGCTAAACTTATTTATGAACATGACCCTGAAAATAGAAATTTAGTTATGAACTTGCTATTTCTTTCCTATGCTATTATAGATATTCTCTTTTCCATTATTTGGTTATTGTGTTGACTACCTGTGGTAGATATAGTAGTCAGGAGGCCTTTGTTGATGTCAGCAAGATATAATCTATTCCTTTGTCTGGTATATACTGTCTTTATAAATATGAAATATAATTCAATCTCTCAGTGCCACAAACAATTTACTAAAACCAAAAGGTACAAACTAGTTACTAATGTATACCAATAGAGAGAGTTTTTATATTCAAAATTCCCATCTCTATGAAATTAAAGTTCCAAATTCTTCCGTTTCCCCCCTGGAAAAAAATGAAAATGAATAGTATAGCTCCATCTCTAGTTATATTATATCAGGTTATTTGAAATATGTTAAAGGTTCTGGGTAGTCTTAAAATATATGGATAGTATGTATGTAAATTCTATGTGGGCAAAAACTGTGGTTTTTTTTTCCTTTAAATCCTTAAAGTCCAGCATAGATATTTCATGAATACTTTTCAAGGATGGATTGATTGATAAATCTATAGATTATTTAAAGAATTTGTTAGTGCAAGGCATAGGCACTTTTTCTAAAAGCATCTTTTGGAATAAATTACACGTATCTATAAGAACACTTTCCTAATTTATTGATGATTACTCTTTCTGTGTCAATGACAAAAATTAAGTCATTAAAAACTTTAAAATGTTAATTAAGAAAAAATGCAGCAGATGCCAGTCAGCACAAACGGCAATTCAATAGTTAAGAAAAGGCAGAGATTGTCCTTCCAATGTCTTTTTTTGCAGGGAGGGGGGCTAATACCTCTTCCTGCCAAAAAAGAGAAGTTAGGAGCCTCATAACTATGTTGGATAGGCAAAAATCTTTTCAGGGTTGCCCAATCCATTAGTCTACCAATGGAAGGGTTAAAAAATATATTCTATGCATAGTGCAACAACAGTAGTTGAATCTGTTTTGATAAGCCCAAGTAAGCTTTGCCATCTTTGACCCTAGACTCTGATGTCCAGTGAAGCACACATGCTATATGAGGTTACACTAAAAGTTCTGCTTCGGGTCAGTGAGAAAATCGTGGATGACTTTCATGATGGTAACACCAGACTGAGAATCTCATATACTATGGGGGTATTTTTTTTCAGAATGATAAATCATAGTGACTTACTAATTCCATTAAATGAATTGTGTGAAATGGACTAAGCTGTCCTTTTCTTCCTGCAAAGAAAATGATCATTTAGATGCCACATGGACTTGTTAGCAAAGTCAGAGTTTAGAAATGAGGCTAGAAAGCTCTCAAAGCTAGAATACATTCCCAAACTAATGCATTTTTCTTGTTTAAAACATATTTGATAGAACTCTGATTTTTTTAAATAAAAACAAAAAATAAATAAATCAGGACGTAATTTTGAATGTACACACAGTACGCATGTGTGTATATGCACATGCATGCACATATCAATTTAGGTTCAAGTAAAGATGAGAAAATGAGTTATTTTATGACTTAAAGTGGTTAACATCTCCATCTAAACTCCATCATTGAATTTGAACTAATAGCCCATCTCACATGCTTATTGGTTAAAGAAATTTATGGTAAATAAAGGTATGGAAGACATTTTGTAACATAATTTTTCTCTGGAGAAAAATAATGAACACCTGAATAAAGATACACTGCCTGGAAAATGAACAAACAATCAAAACATCCTTATTTGGTTAGAGATATGTATATCCCAACATGTCACTTAGGGAGGTTGGCCAAGAAATGCAGATAACTAAAATTTAAGATACAAAATCATGGGAGAATTTGTGTCTGAGAATAAGATTCTACTAAAAAAATTATATAAATGAGTAGCTTGAAGAAATGATAGTTTCATACTTAAGGAGACAGATAAGAAGATATTAATTGGAGTCATATTTCTTCCCATGTTGCCAACATTTCCTAAATTTCTCTTTTTGCTTGTCTTTTCCCTCACTTTTCCACAGTTTCTGCTCTTTGCTCAAAAAGATAACACTATCAGATAAGTTCTTGTACTAAAAATCATAATTTTCCTTGGCATGTTATCATTTACAAAAGCAGAAACTCCATTTAAAATTGTATGCAGTAGGGGCAGCTAGGTGGCACAATGAGTAGAGCACCAGTCCTGGTGTCAGGAGAACCTGAGTTCCAATCAGGCGTCAGACACTTGACACACTAGCTGTGTGGCCTTAGGTGAGCAACTTAACCCCAATGCCACTGCCTTCCCCCCTCCAAAAACAACAAAAAAAATGTATGTAGAGAAAACAGAAAATCTGAATGTTTTCAGTAGTCAGATGTTGGGAATGCAATATGGAATTTTGTTTCACAGACACATATACTGTAGGAATTTTTGGGGGAGCTTCATAGCAATTAGTTTGACATCTTCAACAACACAATATACATACATGGGCAGATTTTACAGATGATAGAGAGGTATATAAATACATTCATAACATACTTCATATTTATATAAATTACTAAATGTATAGGGAAATGAAGAATTGTTGCTTTAAGTAAGGAACTTGTAGATGTTAAGGTTCAAAGTATATCTAGATTTCTTCGAGATTTCCTTCAGAGAAAGGAATTGGAAATAGGTTGAGTTTTGAGGAATGATGCTGTCACCCTGACTCACTATGAGGTAAATATAGGCCAAAATTTGTAGCAATATTGCACTTAGGATCGAATTTATGAAGTGGCTCATGATTATGGTCCCATCCAAAAAGTAAAACTCACTCACAGTTGGCTGAGTGTTGAACTTCCAGCCCAGCAATGAGAAATATTTTTCTTTCCTTTGTGGATCCTATTACAACTTCATATTTAAATAATGGAAGATACAGCAATAATGAGACCACAAATTTTTTGGGGAAAAATGTTAGATCTGGCAAACATATTTTAACAGAATAAATTTGAGGAAAAAACAGACAAACAAATGGAAGTAAGACTGGGACATCAGGGGAAGATTCAGCCCATTGTTGTTAGGTGCTTATTTCTCTCGTAACTCCTACTCCTGAGTGATTGAGCATCCTCAAGAAAACACAGTAACAGGACCCTCTCAGATAGCTCATTCAGATGTCACTCATTTCTTAATGGTTTTATAAAAGGTAACCACAAGTGTGGCACTCACTACTGCTGCCACAATCACTTAATTATTGTGGGATGATTGCCACCTTTCTGCTTCTCTCCCAATTTTTCCTCCATTAAAGTCACACATGCCCTGCCTTAGCCTTTGTGGATGAAAACCTTTGTCCTTTATAAAAAGAATAATATTCCAGTAGTTCCTTTCCAAATTGGAAAGAGCTACAAATCCTAAAGAATCTTGTGTCCTGTCAACCATTGGACAAGAGTGGCTTCCATCAGACAAGATCAGCCTTTCCCAGATACAGCTTCTTTCCTACCACCCACAGTATGGGAGCTGGTTGTGTGCTTTCGCTTAAAGGAGAAAAAGCTGGTTCAGTCTTATCTTATGCATCTTTCTGGTTATTTAAAAGCACAAAATTTTTAGCCGTATTCATTCTAGATCTCTTGGGCTAGGTCAATTACTGAAGTCCACATAAGTCACTTTACCCTGCTCTGCTGATCAGATATGATGCATATGGAGATGAGGTGGTTCATGTTCAGAGAAACTGTCCCTGTGTCCTTGTTACATATCACAACTGTGTTGCAGTAAAGTAAATCTCCTTGTTCAAGTGTTCAATGACTTGCAATTTTGACCCAAAATTGAACCTCAATTAAGAAGGTGTTGGCCATAGAGATAAGCTACTGAGAAGTAACCTCCAATAGCAGAAATTCTATGAATGCCTTAGTGTCTCTGAAAAATAGAGAAAGAAGTTAGACAGCATACAATTATTATTTATATGTATTGCTATATCATGTTGAGATGAGAAATATTAAAATTATCTTCTGCATTACACTAATTAATTTATGTTTGCATAATATTCATTTACTGATATACCTTAGAAATTGTGCTTTTATTTATATATCAAGTATACTTTTAATAATTAGAAATTTAACAGTAAAAAAAAAAGTTCCCCTTGACTTCCTCAATTAGCCAGGCTCCTCTATCATAGCGACTAAAGTGATTGTTTCATGGAGGGCAAGGGGGAAGGAGGACTAAATTAAAAGTAGAACAAAAATTCTTTGAGAGTTTAACCCAATATATAAAGATATATCTGTATTTATGGATGTAGATATATAGATATATAGACATATATATGCAGCTATAGATAGATACATGTACATTTATAATATGATTCAGCAACATATATAATATAAAGCAGTATTGGTAAATTATATAGTCACGTATTACAATATGTTATCTATAAATATACATACTTCATATCCCTAATATTTAGCATTATACATGATTAATTTCCCCAACATAATATATTATATAATATAAATTCAATAAACTTCTGTTGAGTACTTACCATGTCAATAGTACAGAGAAAGATAAAGAATTTCTCCTGCCCTGAAGGAACATACAGTTCAAAGAGGGAGATGACCTGATCACAAATAACAACAATAAAAAGTAAAGTGAGAATGTCCCCACCATTAAAAATAGTACAACTCAAATTTCTAAATTCAATGTCATTCACTATGTGATTTGCAATATGCAAGTAGGATTTCGTTCTTTGATATGTTTTAATTATTGTCAATGTTGTGATCAAAATCATAGAAATGGAATAACATGGGAAATTTTTGTGAGATGGGTAGAATGGATTGACTAAAGTATAAGGTATTCTGAACAAGTAGTGATAGACACTGTCAGGTTGTAGAAATCAGGATAAAGAACTTAGATTTCATTTTGAAAGACAATGAAAGTAACTAGAAGATCTGACTTGAAAAGTAATATGATACAATATCCATATGCATGTTTATAAAAAATCATTATCTGCAAGGAGTATGGGAAAAGTAAATTAACTGGAAGTGGGGAAAAATGGTGAAGACTTTTTTTTTAAATGCAATTTATTTATTTAACATATTTGGTTTTCAGCATTGATTTTCACAACATTTTGAATTACAAATTTTCTCCCCATTTCTACCCTCCCCCTCACTCCAAGATGGCTTATATTCTGGTTGCCCTGTTCCCCAGTCAGCCCTCCCCTCTATCACACCCCTCCCCTCTCATCCCCTTTTCCCTTCCTTTCTTGTAGGGCAAGATAAATTTCTACGCCCCATTGCCTGTGTATCTTATTTTTTAGTTGCATACAAAAACTTTTTTTGTTTTTGAACATCTGATTTTAAAACTTTGAGTTCCAAATTCTCTCCCCTCTCCCCTTCCCACCCACCCTCCCTAAGAAGTCGAACAATTCAACCTAGGCCACATGTGTATCATTATGTATAACCCTTCCATAATACTCATGTTGTGAAAGACTAACTACATTTTGCTCCTTCCCAACCCATCCCGCTTTATTGAATTTTCTCCCTTGACCCTGTCCCCTTTCCAAAGTGTTTGTTTTGATTACCTCCACCCCCATCTGCCCTCCCCTCCATCATCCCTCCGCCTTTTATTTTTTTTTTTATCTTCCTCCCTCTTCTTTCCTGTGGGGTAAGATACCCAACTGAGTATGTGTGGTATTCCCCCTCGGGCCAAATCTGATGAGAGCAAGGTTCACTCATTCCCCCCTCACCTGCCCTCTCCCCTCCTCCCATAGAACTGCTTCCTCTTGCCACCTTTATGGGAGATAATCCACCCCATTCTATCTCTCCCTATCTCCCTCTCTCAGTATGTTACTCTCTCATCCCTTAATTTCATTTTATTTCTTTTAGATATCTTCCCTTCATCTTCAACTCACCCTGTGTCTGCTCTCTCTCTTTTACATATATATATATATATATATATAAACACACATATATATATATATACACACATACATACACATACATACATATACACATAGATACATACATACATACACATTCACTTATATATATATATACATAAACATATATATACATATATATATATATGCATATTCCCTTCAACTACCCTAATACTGAGGTCTCATGAATCATACTCATCATCTTTCCATGTAGGAATGTAAACAAAACAGTTCAACTTTAGTAAGTCCCTTGCAATTTCCGTTTCTTGATTACCTTTTCATGCTTCTCTTGATTCTTGTGTTTGAAAGTCAAATTTTCTATTCAGTTCTGGTCTTTTCACTGAGAAAGCTTTTAAGTCCTCTATTTTATTGAAAATCCATATTTTGCCTTGGAACATGATACTCAGTTTTGCTGGGTAGGTGATTCTAGGTTTTAATCCTAGCTCCATTGACCTCCGGAATATCGCATTCCAAGCCCTTTGATCTCTTAATGTAGAAGCTGCCAGATCTTGGGTTATTCTGATTGGGTTTCCACAATACTCAAATTGTTTCTTTCTGGCTGCTTGCAGTATTTTCTCCTTGATCTGGGAGCTCTGGAATTTGGCAACAATATTCCTAGGAGATTTCTTTTTGGGATCAATTTGAGGAGGTGATCGATGGATTCTTTCAATTTCTATTTTGCCCTGTGGCTCTAGAATATCAGGGCAGTTCTCCTTGATAATTTCCTGAAAGATGGCATCTATGCTCTTTTTTTGATCATGTCTTTCAGGTAGTCCAATAATTTTTAAATTATCTCTCCTGGATCTATTTTCCAGGTCAGTGGTTTTTCCAAGGAGATATTTCACATTGTCTTCCATTTTTTCATTCCTCTGGTTCTGTCTTATAATATCCTGATTTCTCATAAAGTCACTAGCTTCCACTTGCTCCAATCTAATTTTTAAAGTAGTATTTTCTTCGGTGGTCTTTTGGACCTCCTTTTCCATTTGGCTAATTCTGCCTTTCAAGGCATTCTTCTCCTCATTGGCTTTTTGGAGCTCTTTTGCCATTTGAGTTAGTCTGTTTTTTAAGGTGTTGTTTTCTTCAGTGTATTTTTCAGTATTTTTTTGGGTCTCCTTTAGCAAGTCATTGACTTGTTTTTCATGGTTTTCTCGCATCCTTCTCATTTCTCTTCCCAATTTTTCCTCTACTTCTCTAACTTGCTTTTCCAAATCCTTTTTGAGTTCTTCTATGGCCTGGGGCCAGTTCATGTTTTTCTTGGAGGCTTTTGTTGTAGGCTCTTGCACTTTGTTGTTGTCTTCTTTAGGCTGTATGACTTGGTCTTCTTTGTCACCAAAGAAAGAATGCAAAGTCTGAGACTGAATCTGGGTGCGTTTTCCCTGCCTGGCCATATTCCCAACCAACTAACTTGACCCTTGAGTTTTTCAGTGGGGTATGACTGCTTGTAGACTAACGAGTTCTATGTTCTACGTTTGGGGGGGAGGTGCCAGCTCTGTCAGAGCCACACTCCTCCTTCCCCAAGGACCCCCAGTCCAGACTGGACTTAGATCTTCAGCAGGTTGTTGCACTCCTGCTCTGATCCGTCACTTAATTCCTCCCACCAGGTGGGCCTGGAGCCGGAAGTAATAACAGCTGTAGCTGCCCCACCTCCGCTGCCTCCGGGGCTGGAAGCCGAACCGCGAACTCCTTCCACTCCCGCAGCTTTTCCCACTAACCTTCTCCGCAGTCTTTGGTGTTTGTGGGTCGAGGGGTCTGGTAACTGCCGCAGCTCACATATTCAGGGCGCTAGGGCCCCCTCCGCCCGGTTTCTGGTCTGGATCGTCCACGCCGCTCAGGCTGGGCTCTGCTCCACTCTGTTCCCAGCTCCCAGCTCCGTGTGGAATAGACCTCACCCAGAGACCATCCAGGCTGTCCTGGGCTGGAGCCCTGCTTCCCTCTGCTGTTCTGTGGGTTCTGCCATTCTAGAATTGGTTCAGAGCCATTTTTATAGGTTTTTGGAGGGACTCGGGTACGGAGCTCACTCTAGTCCGTGCTTACCAGCCGCCATTTTGGCTCCGCCCCTCTGGTGAAGACATTTTGACAAAAGGACAGTTAAGAGATAAAGGGGGTACAGTTTCACGACAAGAAAATGGTTAAAAAAGATGAATGTGTTTGTTCTGTGGATTTATAATCCATAAGATTTGCTAGGCATCTGCTAGAATTGGGTCATGGAGAAAAGGGCACAGCAGAGAGAATTTTTCAATTTTTAAGCATAAGTGATGTGAGTATTTGTAGTGCCATGAACAGAAATGGAAAAATGATTTCTTCAGGTATCACCTAGTTGATGGGCATCCACATCGTTTCCAGTTTTTGTGCCCGCAGTGGTGTGAATATATGATGAAGTAATTGACTCAAAAAGACAAAGACATGGGGCTAGGGGACTTGTATAGTCAACCTATAGACTGATTTTAATGGAGTTACTGACAGTATTTTGTACAGGTTAATTGCTGAGTCATCCTGACTTCAAAGGAGAGTAACATAAAGCATCGGTTAAGTTTTTTTTATCTCCTTGTTCCTGTAGTGAGACACTATTTTTCCTCAAGGCTAAAAAAATTGAAACATTTATGTTCTCTTGCATATAGATAACCAGACTGAAACATTTCTGTTATCTCCCATATAGATAATCAGCTACAAAGGCGGGTTTTCTTTGCCAAGTCTTCTTATCCTAAAACTGGCCTTGCCATGCATAGGCTCCTTTTCAATTGACCCTGCCTTGCAGAGTTCTAAGAGGCCTAAATAGGATATAGCTGGCTCCCCACAACTCTCCCCTTTTCATTCTGTAATTTTAAGTGGCTTAAACATAGTGTTCATTATCCTAAGGACACAAGGTAGACAAAAAATCAGTATGATGAAACAAAGAATATAAGGTAGTGCATGGAAAATAGTCAGAAATACATTATTAAATGGGTGAAATGTTTTGAAAATATCAATAATTATTTTTGCTACCCCTTCTGGATCAATACCAGGAAAAGGGGCTATCTCAGCATTCCAAACAATCCCTCCTTTTCTCTTTTGTAGACACCTCACCATTACAGATATATGTAAATTCTTCCCCTTAACCATCACCCATTTAAATCAAAGGGGGCAGCCCCCTTTAGGAATATAGATACATAGACTCAAAAAGAAATAAAAAATGCAATTGTGTCTCTAAGATTCAAAAAGTCGTTTCTTATAAAGCTGTCTGGCAAGGAACATCGTCAATGAAATCCTCTGCTCCTTGGTATCTGTTCCACCATCTCTAGCACAGCAACATCATCATCATCATCATCATCATCATCTTCTTCTTCTTCTTCTTCTTCTTCTTCTTCTTCTTCTTCTTCTTCTTCTTCTTCTTCTTCTTCTTCTTCTTCTTCTTCTTCTTGTCTTCTTAGAGGAATCAGCTTTTTTTCCATTCTCCTACAAGAGTGATCTTAGCACATTTTTAAATTGCCAATTCTAATCTTTATAACCCTGATCATTTTTACAAAGTCAAAATTTGAACCATGGCCAATTGTCATATTTAAGAAATTCACATCAGAAGCCAGTGTCTTATACTTTACATACATCCATTATTAAATTCCTCAATAGGAGGATGAGATATCACTTAAGGAATTAATTACAGGCTTCAGTAAATACACAAATAGTCAATTTTTAACAGAATGCATATAGAATCTTAACCTTTCAGTCATGCCAGGTTTCTTTGATGGCATTTACAAAGTAAACCACAAACCCCTTTTCTTTTTCTTTTTTTTAGCATTATTAGTTGTAACAAAACTTTAGAGAAGCATGATCTTAATCAAATAACAAAATAATATTCTCACATTGCTTAAGGAACATTGACAAAGTGAGCCCCAGTGGCTTGCATGCATTTCTACCCTTGTTCATAAAACTTTACCAAATTGGTGAAAAAGTCCATAAGTAACACTAATTCGAGAGTATTGTAACAAAATTTCTAGTTATTGCAGAATTCTTAGGTATCACAAAGTTTCTTAGTCAAAAAGGTGTTGTAACAGAATCTCACACTGTTAGCAGTAAGAGACTGATCACAGGAAAAATACTACTACTCTTAGAATCCTTTTTATCTATTGTACATAAACTTGCAATTTCTCAGCAAGCCAAGTTCATTGTTTTGGACCTACATAAATCAAACAAGTCATTTTCCAGGACTGATGAACTAGCCCATAGACAGGGTTTACAAGGGTCTTGGCAATTTTACAAAATAAGGAGAAGTAACATGGATCTCAGGAAGGGGTTAATAGAAAAACCTTGGTCCTGTCTGCTGTCTTTTGTCTTTTCTCTGAGCACACTAATTCCAGGTCAAGGCTTTCTAAAAATCATGCAAAGGATTTTACAAAACTTTCCTTCATAAATTTATTTCCATCTCTGAGAAACAGTTTATATTTTATCCTGATATTATTATTAATTCCTAAGTATTAAACAATTCTTAAATTGGATCACCAAACCTTTTCCACTTAATTGAAGAGAAAAAAAGAGAAAACTAAACATAGTTTTGTAAATACTAGACTTACGCTTAATTAACAATCTCAAAAATTTCCCAAATGATAGCAAAACAATTAAAGACAAATATTTGGTAATTTATGATTTCTTAAATTACAACACGACAAAATATTATAAGACATCATCAATTAGAATGAGTTAAAAGTTTTCTAACTTGGGGTGGAGGGGGGCAGAGCCAAGATGGCAGCTGGAAAGCAGAGACTACCATGACCTCCCCACCGAGTCCCTCAAAAAACCTGTAAAAAATGGCTCTGAAATAATTCTAGAACTGCAGAACCCACAAAACAGCAGAGGGAAGCAGGGCTCCAGCCCAGAACAACCTGGATGGTCTCTCTGGGTGAGGTCTATCCCACACGGAGCTGGGAGCAGAGCCGAGCGGAGCAGAGCCCAGCATGAGCAGCATGGACCAACCAGACCAGGAGCTCAGTGGAGTGTGCCCTAGTGCCCTGAATCAGTGAGCTGCAGAAGTTACCAGATTTCTCAACACACAAACACCAAAGACAACAGAGAAGGTTAGTGGGAAAAGCTGCAGGAGTGGAAGGAGTTCATGGTTCGGCTACCGCCCCAGGGGCAGCAGAGGTGGGGCAGCTACAGAAGTACAGCTGCAGTTGCTTCCAGTCGGAGGCTCACCTGGTGGGAGGCATTAAGTGGCAGATCAGAGCAGGAGTGAAGAGCCTGCTGAAGATCTAAGTCCATTCCGGGTTGGGGGTTCTTAGGGAAGGAGGAGTGCTGGTGTGGCAGAGCTGGCACATCCCCCAAGTGTGGAGCATAGAACTCTTTAGTCTACAAGCAGTCATATCCCAATGAAAAACTCAAGGGTCAAGTTAGTTGGTTGGGAATATGGCCAGGCAGCAAAACCACAAACAGATTCAGTCTCAGACTTTGAATTGTTTCTTTGGTGACAAAGAAGACCAAAACATACAGACAGAAGTAGTTAACAAAGTCAAAGAGCCTACAACGAAAGCCTCCAAGAAAAACATGAACGGGTCCCAGTCATGGAAGAGCTCAAAAAGGATTGGGAAAAGCAAGTTAGAGAGTTAGAGGAAAAATTGGGAAGAGAAATGAGAAGGATGTGAGAAAACCATGAAAAACAAGTCAATGATTTGCTAAAGGAGACTCAAAAAATACTGAAAAATATACTGAAGAAAACAACACCTTAAAAAATAGACTAACTCAAACGGCGAAAGAGCTCCAAAAAGCCAATAAGGAGAAGAAAGCCTTGAAAGGCAGAATTAGCCAAATGGAAAAGGAGGTCCAAAAGACCATGGAAGAAAATACTACCTTAAAAATTAGATTGGAGCAAGTGGAAGCTAGTGACATGATGAGAAATCAAGATATTATAAAACCAAAGGAATGAAAAAATGGAAGACAATGAAATATCTCTTTGGAAAAACCACTGACCTGGAAAATAAATCCAAGAGAGATAATTTAAAAATTATTGGAATACCTGAAAGCCATGATCAAAAAAAGAGCCTAGATATCATCTTTCAAGAAATTATCAAGGAGAACTGCCTGATACTCTAGAGCCACAGGGCAAAATAGAAATTGAAAAAATCCATCGATCGCCTCCTCAAATAGACCCCAAAAAGAAATTGAGGAATATTGTCGCCAAATTCCAGAGCTCCCAGATCAAGGAGAAAATACTGCAAGCAGCCAGAAAGAAACAATTTGAGGATTGTGGAAACAGAATCAGAATAACCCAAGATCTGGCAGCTTCTTCATTAAGAGATCGAAGGGCTTGGAATATGATATTCCGGAGGTCAATGGAGCTAGGAATAAAACCAAGAAAGACCTACCCAGCAAAAGTGAGTATCATGCTCCAGGGCAAAATATGGATTTTCAATACAATAGAGGACTTTCAAGCTTTCTCAGTGAAAAGACCAGAGCTCAATAGAAAATTTGACTTTCAAACACAAGAATCAAGACAAGGATGAAAAGGTAATCAAGAAAAAGAACAAGAAAAAGAAATTGCAAGGGACTTACTAAAGTTGAACTGTTTTGTTTACATTCCTACATGGAAAGATAATGTGTATGATTCATGAGACCTCAGTATTAGTGTAGCTGAAGGGAATATGCATATATATATATATATATATATATATATATATATAAGTGAATGTGTATGTATGTATATATGTATGTATGTATATATGTATGTATGTATGTATGTATATATATATATATATATATATATATATATATATATATATACAGAGAGAGAGACAGAGAGAGAGAGACAGACAGAGACAGAGAGAAACAGAGACAGAGAGACAGAGAGAGCAGGCACAGGGTGAGTTGAAGATGAAGGGAAGATATCTAAAAGAAATAAAATCAAATAAGGGATGAGAGAGCAGTAATTTGAGAAAGGGAGATAGGGAGAGATAGAATGGGGTAAATTACCTCACGTAAAAGTGGTAAGAAAAAGCAGTTCTGTAGGAAGAGAAGAGAAGGCAGGTGAGGGGGGAATGAGTGAATCTTGCTCTCATCAGATTTGACCTGAGGAGGGAATACCATACATACTTAATTGAGTATCTTACCCCACAGGAAAGAAGAAGGAAGAAGATAAAACAGAAAGGGGGATGATAGAAGGGAGGGCAGATGGTGGTGGAGGTAATCAAAAACAAACACTTTGGAAAGGGCACAGAGTCAAGGGAGAAAATTCAATAAAGGGGGATAGGTTAGGAAGGAGCAAAATATAGTTAGTCTTTCACAATATGAGTGTTGTGGAAGGGTTATACAGAATAATACATATGTGGCCTATGTTGAATTGCTTGACTTCTTAGGGAGGGTGGGTGGGAAGGGAAGAGAGGAGAGAATTTGGAACTCAAAGTTTTAAAAACAGATGTTCAAAAACAACAAAAAATAGTTTTTGCATGCAACTAGAAAACAAGACACACAGGCAATGGGTTGTAGAAATTTATCTTGCCCTACAAGAAAGGAAGGGAAAAGGGGATGGGAGGGGAGTGGGGTGACAGAAGGGAGGGCTGACTGGGGAACAGGGCAACCAGAATATATGCCATCTTGGATTTGTGGGGAGGGTAGAAATGGGGAGAAAATTTGTAATTCAAACTCTTGTGAAAATCAATGCTGAAAACTAAGTATATTAAATAAATTTAAAAAAAATCAAAGCTAAAAAATAAAGTTTTCTAACTCAGTACAATTCTTAGCCTAACAACATTTAGATTATAAAAGAAATTGCTTTTCTATCAACATAGATGATACTTGCTTACCAAGTCATGCAATAAGGAAAATTTTAGAAATATAACAGTATCATAAACAATTATTATCTGTTTAAACCAAAGCCAGTTAATCACCATTCTGTGGCTTTACCTCAGTCAGATGTGATCCCAAATCTCCTGGTACAGAGAATCATTTGTCTTATCACCAAAACTTCACATTGAAGAAAATCCACATAAAGTTAATGAATATGAAGCAATTATTTTTAACTTAAAACAGTTTACATTCAAACAAGCATTGTGGTAAGCACCTTTATAATCATGTGATCTTTGTAATATCCCTGGGAATGAATTCCACTACTATCCCTTTATTGTACAGTAAACTTAAAGTAAACAGAATTTTCTTGGGGCTATATAGTTAATAAATTTCTCAATGCAAAATAACAATATGCACCCTTTTTTAATTATTCAAATATACATTTCTAAGTTCCATTCACATTTTTCTTGGGAAAGCATTACAAATAGTTTGCAATCACCTATTAGATTTAGGTCAGTTTAAAATGTGCTGGGCCAGTATTCTAACTACTTCTTTTGGCCCAGATAAAGAGGAAGCCTAAGGAATTTGAATCATTGCTAACAAGGTATAGTCAGTTTTCCTCTTCAGGCAGAGGAATTTGATAATTAATTGAACAGTAATAATAAAAACTCACAATAATCAACATCTTTACCCAAATCAAAAGCCATATAAGATTTCATAGAACCCAGGCACAAATCTAGTCTGAAAGGTGGGAGGACATAATTCCTTCTATCTCTCTAGAACTTTATTCGTTTTTAACATTAAAACAGTAATCCCAAAAAACCTAGTTAACAATCTTACAACTTCATAAGTGCTAGCCAAATTCTTTTAGCTGTGACCTTCTATTAACTACAGGTGAAGGTGGGAATTCCTGGATTTCTAAATGGCAATTATAAAACATAAGATAGGGTTAGCAAGGCTGAGAAAGTAACTTAACCAATTTTACACAATTGTTTTCATTTTTTAGTTTCAACAAAATACAGATTAAAAATTTCTTTGTCTAACACTATTTTTAGCTCACAACATTCACTCAAGTTTTACAATATAGGAGAATTTTACTACAATTTAAAAGCACAATAATAGTAAAAACAGAAAAATTTCAGATGACATTAATTGCATTCCCAAATCATTACCAAACATAGAGGCTTTTCTTCCATCCCCACAGTTGCAGAGTTTGGCTGTGGACTGGGGGTGATGGAGCCAGGGATTTGGTAAAGGGGAGGGGCACTAAGGACTGGGGAGTGCTGGGAAGCTGTAGAGTCCAGCACCTGAATTAAGGGTCTGAGGAGCCATAGAGGAGGGTCCCTGAGGAACCTTTGCTTCCTAATAGGGGTTGCTGGGCTTTGGGAAATTTGGATCAAAAATTCCTGTTTCTGGAGGTGTGGGAGAAAGGGCTTGGGGGCTTGAGAGGAGAAGTTCCTATGCTTGCCTAGAAGTGTGGGCGTCGGGATGCCCAGGGGTCCAGGGCTGTTGTCAGTGGGGTATGACAGGGCAACGAAGTAGCAAAGTAGACAACAGGGAGTAGAGCTTTTGTTGCAACATGTATTTTAATTTTTGCAGTTTCAATGATTATAATTTAATTTACATTGAGACTTTAAGTGAAAAAAAAAACATCAAAATAAAAAGCCTAAATAAGAAAAAACAGCTAGTAAACAGGGCAATTATTTTGAATGGGAGCCAGCTCCCTGTTATATATTCACAGCCAAATCACGCTTTAAACTTTCCAAGTATCAAACTTAGGAAGATCATAGGAAGCACATAGATATCTATTGAGATAATTCCTATTCTAAAAAGTAATTTTGTTTCTCAGGAATACAGTAAATAACAGTCTTTTGGGTAAGATGTGTTCAGATTGGCTCTCATTCTCTGCTTTCATTTCTCTATTTTGGAAGTTTTAAGCTACTTGTTTCAAACTCAGAATAAGAATGAGGGTCACTAAATTGCATATAAGGATCCCTGTAGTTGTATATAAAAAAATACTTGTTAACTCTATTTATTTAATACCTTTATGTTATTAAGTATTTTCCAATTCTGTTTATAGGATCATTACCAAAGTTCTTAATTCTAAAAATTGGGAAAGCACATTCTAGATTTTTTTAAAGTCCTTTTTCCAGTTTTTTTTTTTTTTATTTATAGACATCTCAAGGTGGTTCTTATTAACCACACATAAATTAAAACATCTTTGCATATACTTCTGACATTTAGCTGGAATTCTTAACCCCCTAAGGAGTCTATAGATAGATTGGAGGGAGGTATAGAAAAAATATATACATTTGTCATTTAACTGAATTTTCCTCACATTCATGTGTATTATTATTTTGAAAAATATTTCATATGCTTCACCAGATTATCTACGGTTAACAGAATCTGCTAAAGAATTTTTACCTGCTCTAACATTTATTGCAGTCCTAAAAAGATCTTAATAGTTCTAATTTTTACTCGAGTAACTTTTACTTCTGTGTTCACTCCTTAAAAACTTTTTTGCAAGTGAGAACCTTGAATCCTCCAGCCAAGGTGAGTGAGACTCTGGAAAAGATCCAGTGGCACCTTGTCCCTTCTCCCCCATGCAGGGAAACTCAAAGTATCTCTTTTTCAGAAATATGCATTTTTCAAATTTGTCTTAATGCCAAATAGTATAACAAGTTCTCACTTTATCTTAAACATCAAATTTAGGAGTAACACATTTCACTTAACTCTAAGGGGAAAAAATCCCTGTTTTCTTTCTTATCTCTCTTCACATTCCAAATTTGGCTGGAATTGGAATGAAGGGAGAAAGAAAAAGCATTTTCTTATTTCAACAACTTTAACACCAAATAGTCAGATAACATACTCTCTTCACACAGAGACACATAACACAAAACAGATACAAAAGGACACATGAAAAAGATTTCTAAAAATCTGGAACAAGGGGGTGGAGCCAAGATGGCCGCATGAAGGCAGCATCTTACTGGAGCTCTCTCACAAGGTCTGTCAGATTCCTATAAAAAAGTGAATTTGAGCAGATTTTGAGAGAGTCAGAAACCGCGAGCAGTCTGCGTGAGGCAAATTTCCGAGCCGGGAGAGTCTGAAAAGCCGGAGGCACGAACCTGTAGGCTCAGAGAGGGCTCGGTGCGGAGCGGCTCCAGACCAAGGCGGAAGCGGCTGGCCGGGAAGTCCACGGGGGAGACGGGCTGGGAGAAAGCTGGGTGCCCGAAACCAGCGGAGATCCCCAGGCCCCCCAACACAGGACGGCAGTCTGTGGAAGCAAGGAGAGGCAGCGCAACGCCACTGACCGCGAAATACCGAATCCTGAGGCTTGCAGCCCAAATGTATTAAATGCGGCTTCTTGAACTTCCGGGACACACAATGGCCAGGTAAAGGGCTCTAATCCCTCCCCTCCCCACCCAGAGAATTCCTCGGGGAAAAAAAAAGTAGAGAAAGTTGGAACTGAGCAGAAAGTAGTGGGGCTTCAGTGGTCAAATAGTAGAAGTTCATCAGTCCCAGAGGGGCAGAGTCGGCAGGGGTCAACGCCAGGAGCCCAGACGTAACCTTGCTCCCCCAGGGGAAGTGCCAGACATCAGCTCAAACAACAAACAGCTGAGACCATTTCTGATAAGCAAGTGCTGAGAGCACCCATAGGGAGTGAGAAGCCAGAGAGCCAGACCCCTCCCCCACACCTCAGGAAACTGAAGGCTAAAAGTCTAGACTCTCAACCCCCAGAATAAGAAAACTGGGACAGAAAGCCCTGAGGCTCAAAGGTAGAAATTCGTTGTAAAGCCAGGAAAAGGCAATCCAACATGAAGAAGAACACAAAAAAAACCGAGGACAATAGATTCCTTTTATGGAGACAGGCAGGATCAAAATACCAACATAGAAGAGGAGAGCATTGATACTGTAGATATGTTGGATACCTCAAAAGGTAACATGAACTGGTCTCCAGCCCAAAAAGCACTGCTGGAAGAACTAAAGGAGGATTTTAAAAACCAAATTAGGGAGGTAAAAGAAAATATGGAAAAAAAGATTGGCGAAATGGCTACGGAGATTCAGAATCTAGAGAGAGAAAATGACACCCTGAGAAGTAAAATCAACCAATTGGAAAAGGAGACTCAAAAGCAAAATGAAAACACTAACTCATTAAAAATTAGACTTGAGCAAGTGGAAGCTAATGAATCTATGAGGCACCAAGAAGTAGTAAAACAAAACGTAAAGAATGAAAAAATAGAAAAAAAATGTGAAATATCTGATTGGCAAAACAACTGACCTGGAAAATAGATCCAGGAGAGACAATTTAAGAGTTATTGGCCTACCGGAAATCCACGATGAAAAAAAGAGCCTTGACAGTATCTTTGAAGAAATTATCAAAGACAACTGCCCAGAGGTCCTAGAACCAGAGGGCAAAATAGTCATTGAAAGAATTCACCAATCACCCCCTGAAAGAGATCCCAAACTGAAAACACCAAGAAATATTATAGCCAAATTTCAGAGCTATAAACTCAAGGAGAAAATACGGCAAGCAGCCAAAAAGAAGCAATTCAAATATCGTGGAACTACAGTCAGGATCAGGCAGGATCTCTCAGCTTCCACATTAAAAGACAGGAGAAATGGGAATATGATATTCCAAAGGGCAAAGGAGCTTGGACTACAACCAAGGATCAACTACCCAGCAAAAGTAAGCATAATTTTCCAGGCAAGGCGATGGACATTCAATGAAATAAGGGAATTCCAGACCTTCCTGATGAAAAGGCTAAAAATCTGGAACAAAGCAGGCATGGCCAGCCAGAGTTGGAATCCCAGAACTTGGAGTTCAACCTGGGGACAAGATGGAAACTTTGCAGCAAGGCACTGAGTCTGCCTTTTTGGTACCTTCCGCTGGGACTGCTTGGGACCCAGGAGGGAGGGGTAGATTTGGCTATGGTGGGTGGAAGTGCCTGGGACTCCTAAGGACCCCATCCTTTTGGCTTTGTTACCCAACTTCCCCTCAGGACTTGGAAGCACTTGCTGGAGCAGTGTGGGAAGAAGGACACATCCCCAACAGAACTCTATTTGGACTTTGTGCTGGAACTTTGCTAACTAAAGCATGCTGGTACCTGAGGTGCCAGCAGTAAGCCCACAACTGCTGGGTGAGGAGGACACACCATCAAGAACTTTACTTGGACACTCTGTATGGACTAAAGAGATTGACTGGCTTTGACCTAGGGATGGATGTTGTATTGTAAACAAGTATTTTGGGAATGATACTGTTATATTTCCCTGAATGTGATTGCAATGTATAATGCTTCTATTTTGTTACAGGATCCATGGCAATTTAATTTAGATATTTGTTAGGCCATGGACCTTGGAGGTGTGGAATTTGTAATGGTAATTAAGGTGGGACATTTTGCTTTTCTTCTCTTAAGTGCCTTTAATGATTCTGGTCTTTGTTTGAATGGGACAGATAAAGTGGTATCTTTTTGTCCTGGAGTATTTCTCAGCACTGAGACAATTGGGAGTCATTGATTTCTATATGATGTGATCCTGGGGATGGAGAACTTTCCCAGACCCAGCCTGGGTGAGGTCAGAGCCTTCAGGGCACCAAATTGGAAATAATTGAGGAGAGTTGGCATTTGATTTTTGGGGCACACTCATGGAAGTAGTATTGAGACTCTGGGCAAGCTGCAAACTGCCCCTGAAGAGGTTTAAGGTTGAGGGGTGCTTGACACCCCAAAATATTGACGCACCGGGTCCTGCCGAAAGAATTCGACTCAAGCCTTCTCAGCCAAGGGAAAAGACAAAGTTTATTAGGGATTCACCATAATGGGCTATCTTAAGAAATCCCCCCCACCTTGTGATGCCTGTTTCCACAAGTGGGCCAGATTCAACCTACTGAATTAGATTGAATCTGAGCACCTTCATGGAGGCAAGATGGAGATTATATACACAAAGATTGTAGGAGGGATTGAGGGGTGGTCTGGGGTGACTAGAGGAGGGGTTTAGGGAAAGTCTTGAGGGGAAGTCCAAGGAGGGCAAGGTGAGGTAATGGGATTAAGGGTGGGAAGTAGCTGAACAACAAAGGGTGAGGCTAGTTAGAGATTTGGGCCTAAAGATAATGTGAGGCTTGTGGCCTTAGGGGAAGGCCAGATCCAGTTGGAAGATTTAAGGACAGTTCAAGGGGGCTCCCAGAGACTGTATTCCATATTCAAGGGGGTTCCCAGAGACTGTGCCCTCATCATTCCCCCCTCAAACAAATAGGACCCAAATTCTTTTGGGGTCAGGGACGAAGATCTCAGCTTCTGAAACTGCTTCCTGCTGGCAAGGGGCATAGATCTGTTCCCGGCTCGATGGGTC
This sequence comes from Trichosurus vulpecula, assembly GCF_011100635.1. Lineage (NCBI taxonomy): Eukaryota > Metazoa > Chordata > Mammalia > Diprotodontia > Phalangeridae > Trichosurus > Trichosurus vulpecula. The sequence continues at coordinate 414,098,982 of NC_050576.1, read as the reverse complement.
CAGTTCAAGGGGTGCACAGTCATCTGGAAGTTGATGGCTTGGAGCCTGGAGGAGGCAAACTTGGCAAAGTGGTTAAGCAAACAAGCAGCAAACAGGCAGTATAGGAGTGTAGAGAGAAGACAATATCCCTGGTGGGAATTAAAGATGACTATTTCATACCTAGCTCCCCTAATCACTTGTTCTGTGTACCACACTGCTTTGGGGTTCATGAGTGTGTAGCACATCCAAATTAGGTCGGGCGTATCTAAGAGCAAGGTTTGATATGTGGTGAGCCTGTGGTTAGCCAGCCACTGCTGGCCATCTGCTTCTAGGATGCTCTGAACTTGATGGGGAGTCAGAGCTCCTAAGGGCTGGCCTGCTAGAGGTTTAGAAGCTTCCTTAATTAGAGTGGCTGTAGCAGCTACGGCCCTGAGGCATGCAGGCCATCCAGTAGCCGCAGAGTCTAACTGCTTTGAAAAATAAGCAACAGGTCTGGGGTCGCGTCCTAAAGCCTGGGTTAGGACTCCCAAGGCCTGTCCTCTCCTTTCATCAACATAGAGAGTGAAAGGTTTTTCTAGATTAGGTAAAGCTAATGCTGGAGTGGTGGTCAGTTTAGTTTTCAAAGTCCCAAAAGCTTGTGCTGGGTAGGAGCCCCACTGTAGAGGGAGTGAGTCAGGGCCTTGAGTGGCAATTAATGGTTGCAGTCCCTCCCAAGCCTTGGGCTTAATTGGATATTGAAGGCTATGGAGGGGAACTATGGCTGGGGTGGTAGAAGTAGCTTGCCCAGGAATTCCCTGATCACAAACAATTGGCTCAACCTTCTCCCACACCTCTGAGGGAACATGGGGAGGTCTGGTAAACAGAGGGAAAAGGGAGTTATGAGGTTTAACTAGAGAAAATTGGCTTCCCAATTTCACCATCAGGTCCCTTCCCAACAAGGGGACAGGGCCAGAGGAGTGTTCAGACAACAGATCCTTGATGCCCATGACCTGATGGGTCGAGGGGCACATAGGGCCAGAGCCACTAGTTAAAGCAAGAGAACATAGCCGTGATAAAGTGGGTAACCTTACCTTCTGCCTTGATTTTGCCCAGGGCTCTGCGAGAGAGGTGGAGAAAGTGGGAGCACAGCCAAGCCCCAGGTTTTCCCCTCTTTCCGAGTCTTGAGAAGACTGGAGGACAGGGTACTGGAAGGAGGCTCTACCACTTTTCCAACATCGGGGACACCTCCAATGTCCCTCCTGGTTACATGCTGGGCATGGTCCTAGAGGCCTGGATCCTGGAGGCTTCTTCCAGGGGGGCGCCCTAGAGGGGCACTCCTTAGACCAGTGACCCTCCTTGTGGCATTGAAAGCAGGTTTCCCCACTGCCCAAGCCAATGGGCTTCCAAGGGGGCTCCCTGGAGGGGTGCTCCTTGGGTCTTTTCCTGGCCATGGCAACAGCCAAGAATTGAGCATGTTCTCTGTCTCTAGCTCTTTCCCTGAGTTTCTTTTCCTCTGCTGCAATCAGGTCGCTATTGTTGAAGACTCCAAAGGCCATCTCCAGCACTTGGACCTGAGGTGTTTGGGGTCCCATTGCCAGTTTCTGCAGTTTCCTCCTAATATCTGGGGCAGACTGATTAATGAAATACATGTTAAGTATTGCTGCCCCTTCAACAGAATCAGGATCCAAATTGTATACTTCTTAACAGCTTCTACTAGCCGGGCCTGGAAAAGGGCAGGGTTTTCCTTTTCTCCCTGAGTAACTTCCCTGATTTTTTGAAAATTTATTTGTTTTTGAAATGCAGTTCTTAGACCTTCTAACAGGCAAATTACCATATGGTCTCTCTTTTCTCTATTCTCACTCCTTTGATAATTCCATCCTGGGTCACTAGTGGGAACAGCAGCTGTACCTGGGGGATATTTTATGGGGTTATTGCTAGCCAAACTATCCCCAAATTTTTGGGCATGTTCCCATATTCTCCTCTTCTCCTCAGTGGTACAACAGGTAGAGAAAAGGATATGCAAATCACACCAAGAAAGTTCAAATTGCAGGGACAGATCCCTCAGTAAACTTAGTGGGATCTTCTGAGTATCTCCCCAGTTTTTCTTTAATTTGAAGGAGATCTGAAACGGAGAATGGAACATGCACTCTCCTTGTCCCAGCAGGGGAGGCAGGCATTTCCCTCAGGGGAAAAAGCCTTGAAGGCGCTGTGGGACCTGGAGCTTGGAGAGGGATACAGGAAGTCCCGCTTTTGGTGAGGGAGGGGTTGGGAGCTGCTGGCTGAGGTAAATTAGACTGCAAGGCCAGGGCATTTGCCTGGCAAGTGAGATCAGCTAGTACCTGAGGAGGGGTAGGGGTCAGAGAGGGAGATACCAAAGAGACCTGAGTGGGAGCCACCTCAGAGAGAGGGGCCAGGGGAGGAGGAACCTGAGGAGGGGTCCCTTCAGGGGAAGGGGCCACAGAGGGAGACACCTCAACAATACCCTTGGCTGGGACCTGAGCAGGGGTCACCAAGGGGGCAGGGGCCATGGGAGGAGATGCAGGGCAGGAGACTTGGACCGTGAAGGAGGCAGGATAAGAGGAGGGTTGCACTACAGGAAACCAAGAGAAAGAGGGGATGGCCACAGAAGGGGGAGCACAGGAAACAAGGGTGCTCCGGGGAGGTTGGGGAGCAGGAGGAGGGGCTGGGGCTGAAGCCCTGGGGACCATAAGGAAGGGGTTATCCAAAATGTCCTGTTGACTCTCATTGCCCCTTTGTGGGGGGGCTCTAGCTATGAGCATCTTACAATCTTTTCTGAGAAAAGGGTTCCGAGAGAGCTCCAGGAAGGTCATTATGTAAGGAATTTCTGTCCATTTTCTTTCTCTCTGACAATATAATTCCAACTGTAAAAGAGTATTATATTGTAAAGTCCCAAAATAAGGCCACTCTTCATGGTCTTCTAGGCGATATTGTGGCCAAGCAGTATTGCAAAGGTATATCAGCTTTTTCTTTTTAAGTTCTTTAGAGAACTTAAATTTTTTCCAATTTTGTAAAAGACAGCCTAAGGGCGAATTTTTGGGGATTGAGGAAAATTGACCCATTGTGAGCCCAGGGGACTGGAAGTCCCTTCCTCTGCAAGGAGGATCTGGGGGTAAGGCTCAAAAAGGAACAAAGCAAGACAGGAAAAAACAAACACAAAAAGGTACCTGAGATTTTCCCATTCCCTAGCGCTGAGAGAATTGGGAAAATTGGGGTGCACTTCCTGATAGGGCATCCGACCTTGTCCTCTATGCTTCAGAAGGTGTGCCCAGGTCCATGGCCTTGAACGTAAACCACTGGACCGAGAACCTGAGAGTGTCGGGCTGAGTCCAAGACAGCAAGCAGCTGTCTGACCTACTGGGACCTGGGAAGTCAGGCCCGAAAAGCACTTCCAAAATGCTTAGGAGAGCAAGAAAGGGTTTGGGTTAGGGAGAGGCTTACCTTCCAGTCTTGGCTGGAGAAAAACTTGAGATTAGCAGTCGTTCCCGGCCAACGCACCAAATAATGAAGAGGTAAAAGGTTGAGGGGTGCTTGACACCCCAAAATATTGACGCACCGGGTCCTGCCGAAAGAATTCGACTCAAGCCTTCTCAGCCAAGGGAAAAGACAAAGTTTATTAGGGATTCACCACAATGGGCTGTCTTAAGAAATCCCCCCACCTTGTGATGCCTGTTTCCACAAGCGGGCCAGATCCAACCTACTGAATTAGATTGAATCTGAGCACCTTCATGGAGGCAAGATGGAGATTATATACACAAAGATTGTAGGAGGGATTGAGGGGTGGTCTGGGGTGACTAGAGGAGGGGTTTAGGGAAAGTCTTGAGGGGAAGTCCAAGGAGGGCAAGGTGAGGTAATTGGATTAAGGGTGGGAAGTAGCTGAACAACAAAGGGAGAGGCTAGTTAGAGATTTGGGCCTAAAGATACTGTGAGGCTTGTGGCCTTAGGGGAAGGCCAGATCCAGTTGGAAGATTCAAGGACAGTTCAAGGGGGCTCCCAGAGACTGTATTCCAGATTCAAGGGGGTTCCCAGAGACTGTGCCCTCATCACCCCCAGCTTTGCAACACAGATGTTGACACTGGTAACTGTGTATTGTGATTTGAATCAGACCAGGTCTGTCTGTGATGTTTCTAATTTCTGTTTGTATTTGCCTTGAAATTCAGGGGACTGATCTTTTCCCCCTGAACTGTAAATGATATTTGTATGTTTGATTAAATTGAGATTGTTAACCCCTTAAACTTACTTTCTTGGTAAAGCAGATCAAAGAACCTGTGTTGGCAGCTTTCCGGGTACTGGTCGTTGGTGGTTACACCCCCACAGAAGCTGCTAGCTGGATTTTTGAAACACTCCCAACTGTAAAAGCTTTTGTAAATCTATTTTATGTGACAAAATTTACACAATTCTACCTCTCCCTTCCCCCTTCTCCCAGGACATTACTCTCTTACCCTTTAATTTTATTTTGTAGATATAATTCCTTCATATTCAACTCACTCCATCCTCTTTGTCTTTCTTTCTTTCTCTTCCTTCCTTCCTTTCTTTCTTACTTTCTTCCTTTCTTTCCTTCCTCCTTTCTTTCTTCCTTCCTTCCTTCCTTTCTTTCTTTCTTTCTTTCTTTCTTTCTTTCTTTCTTTCTTTCTTTCTTTCTTTCTTTCTTTCTTCATTTCTTTCTGTGTGCGTGTGTGTTTGTGTGTGTATAATCTCTCCAACTACCCTAATACTGAGAAAGCTCTCAGGAGTTACAAATATCATCTTTCTTGGTAAGAATATAAACAATTCAACTTTAATAAGCCCCTTATGATTTTCATTACTAGCTTTCTTTTAATGTTTCTCTTGAGTCTTGCATATGAAAGTTAAATTTTCTATTCATCTCTGGTCTTTTCGACAAGAATGCTTGAAAGTCTTCTATTTCTTTGAATATCCATTTTTCACCTGAAGGATTATACACAAGTTTGCTGGTAGGTAGTTTTTCATTTTAATTTCAGATCATTTGACACCTGGAATGCTGCAATCCAAGGCATCTGATCCCTTAATTTACAAGCTGGTAATCTTATATTATCCTGTTTGTGTTTCTACATTACTTGAATTGATTTTTTTTCCTAGCTGCTTGCAATATTTTCTCATTGACATGTAAACTCCGGAATTTGGCTACAATATTCCTGGGAATTTTTCCTTTTGGGATCCCTTTCATGAGGTGATTGGTGGACAATTTCAATTTCTATTTTCCCCTCTCGTTCCAGAAATATCAGAGAAGTCCTTTATAATTTCTTGAAAGATGATGTCTAGGCTCTTTTTGTTTCTTTGTTTTGTTTTAATTTAGTATTTCATTTTTCCCCAATTACATGTGATAACAATATTCAACATTCATTTATTTTTATTTTTATTAGTGGTAAATTTGTTTCTTTTTAGTTTTCAATATTTGATGAGGGCTCAGTCTCTGGGAACCCCCTTGAATCTGGAATACAGTCTCTGGGAGCCCCCTTGAACTGTCCTTGAATCTTCCAACTAGATGTGGCTTTCCCCTAAGGCCACAAGCCTCACATTATCATTAAGCCCAAATCTCTACCTAAACCTTGCCCTCTATTGTTACTATAGACATGCAAGCCTTCAGCTACTAACAACCCTTAATTCCATTCAATTGGTTCCTGGACTCTGACCTCACCTGGCCCTCCTTAGACTCCTCCTCCTCAAGACCCTCCCTAAACTCCTCCTCTAGTCACCCCAGACCACCCCTCACTCCCTCCTACAATCTTTGTGTATATAATCTGCATCTTGCCTCCATGAAGGTGCTCAGATTCAATCTAGCTGAGTAGATCAAATCTGGCCCACTTGTGAAAATGGGCAGCACAAAGGGTGGGATTTCTTAAGACAGCCCATTATGGTGAATCCCCAATAAACTTTCTCTTTTCCCTTGGCTGAGAAGGCTTGAGTCGAATTCCTTGGGCAGGACCCAGAGTGTCAGTATTTTGGGGTCTCGAGCATCCCTAGAAACCTATAGTTCACTAACAATCATTATTTTTGATTAAACCTCTTCATATTCACTTTTATAAGTTTTGAATTTTTTTCCCCTCCATCACCCTCCGTATCCCCTCCTTCGACAAGATGACTTGCAATCTGATGTAGGCTCTACATAAGCAGTCATATTAAACATATTTTCACATTAGTCATGTTGTATACAAGAATTACAATGAATGGGAGAAATCATGGGAAAGGAAAAAAAAACAAAAGAAAACAAAACAAAAAAGGAAATAGTCTGCTTCACTTTCCATTCAGCCTCCATAATTCTTTCTCTGGATGTGGATGACAATTTCCATTATGAGTACTTTGGAAGTGTATTAGGTCCTTGCATTGCTGAGAAGGGCTAATTTTATCAAAATCAGTCCACACTAACTGTGACTGTAACTGTGTGCAACGTTCTCCTGATTTTGCTCACTTTACTCAATATCAGTTCATATATCTATATCCAGGTTTTTCCCAAGTTTGCCTGTTCATCATTTCTTATGGCACAAGAGTATGCTATTACATTCATATACCACAACTTGTTCAACCACTTCTCAGTCGATGTACATCCCCTCAATTTCCAGCTATTGTTCATCACAAAGAGAACTGCTAAAAATGTTTTTGTATATGTCAGTCCTTTTCTCATTTTTATGATTTCTTTGGAATAAAGCCCTATAAAGAGAATTGCTGTGTGAACGGGTATTCACATTTTTATAGCCCTTTGGGCACCGTTCCAAATTGCTCTCCAGAATGGTTGGATCAGCTTACGCCTCCACCAGCAGTGAATTAGTGTTCCAACTTTCCCAGATCTTCTTCAACATTTATCATCTTCTTTTTTTGTCATGTTAGCCAAATGATAGGTGTGATGTGGTACCTCAGTGCTGTGATTTGCATTTCTCTAATCAATAGTGATTTACAGCAGTTTTTTCATAAGATTAAAGACAGCTTTAATTACTTTCTCTGAAAACTGCCTATTCATATCCTTTGAACATTTCTTAACTGTGCAATGACTTTTATTCTTGTAAATTTGATTCAGTTCTTGATATATTTTAGAAATGAGACACTAGTTATAAAAATTATTTCCCAGGTTTCTGCTTCCCTCCAATCTTGGTTGCCTTGGCTTTGTTTGTGCAAAAACTTTTCAATTTAATGTAATTAAAATTATCCATTTTGTATTTCATAATGTTCTCTATCACTTGATCGTTCATAAATTAACCCATTCACCAAAAATCTGAGAGATAAACACATAATCACTCCCCTTATTTTTTTTATAGTATCAGCCTTTATAACTAAATTGTGCACACATTTGGACTTTATTTTTGTATACGGTGTTAAACACTAGTTTATGCCCAGTTTTTGCTACCCTATTTTCCAGCTTTTCCAGCACTTTTTATCAAATAATGAGTTCTCATTCCAGAAGTTGGGGTCTTTCAATTCATCAAACAGTAAACTGTTATAGTCATTGACTATTGTGTCTCATCTACCAAGTTTGTTCCACTCTCCTGTCCCTCTCTTTCTTAGCCACTACCAAATAGTTTTGATGATTGCTGCATTGTAATGCAAATTTGGATCTGGTGTGACTAGGCCACCTTTCTGAGCATTTCTGTTCATTAATTCCCTTGACATTCTGGAGCTTTTATTCTTCCAGATGAATTTTGTTATTAAAAATAATTTATGGGAGTTTGATTGCATGGCATTGAATAAGAAAATTATTATAGGTTGTATTTTCATTTTTATTACATTACCTCAACCCAACCATGAGCAACTGGTGTTTTTCTAATTATTTGGATCTGATTTATTTTTGTTTCAAAAATGTTTTGTGATTGTGTTCAAAAGCTCCTGGATTGGTTTTGGCAGGAAGATTTGCATATATTTAATAATATCTACAGTAACTTTAAATGGAATTTCTCTTTCTATGTCTTACTCTTGGGCTTTTTAATAATAAATAGTCATGCAGATAATTTCTGTTAGGTTTATTTTATATCCTGCAACTTTGGTAAAGCTGTTTATTATTTCAAGAACTTTTATTACTTGTTTCTCTAGGATTCTCTGTGTATCTCATCATATCATCTGCAAAGAGTGATAACATAATTTCCTTTTTGCCAATTCTAATCAACTCAATTACTTTTTCTCCTCTTATTGCTAAAGCTAACATTTCTAATACTATATTGAATGCCAGTGGTGATAATGGACATCCTTGTTTCACACCTGATCTTACTGGAAATGCATTTAGCTTATACCAATTACATATAATGCTTGCTGATGATTTTAGGTAGATGCTATTATCATTTTAAAGAATGCTCCATTTATTCCTATGCTTTCTAGTGTCTTTAATAGGCATGTGTGTAGGGGGCGAAGCCAAGATGGTGGCTGGAAAGCAGTGACTAGCGTGAGCTCCCCACCGAGTCCTTCCAAAAACCTATAAAAAATGGCTCTGAACCAATTCTAGAACTGCAGAACCCACAAAACAGCAGAGGGAAGCAGGGCTCCAGCCCAGGAGAGCCTGGATGGTCTCTGGGTGAGGTCCCACATGGAGCTGGGAGCTGGGAGCTGGGATCTGGGAGCAGAGCAGAGCCCAGCATGAGCAGCTCGGACCAACCAGACCAGGAGCTGGGCGGAGCGGGCCCTAGTGCCCTGAATCAGTGAGTTGCGGCAGTTACCAGGCTTCTCAACCCACAAACACCAAAGACAACAGAGAAGGTTAGTGGGAAAAACTGCGGGAGTGGAAGGACTTCGTGGTTCAGCCACCACCACTGGGGCAGCAGAGGTGGGGCAGCAACAGCTGCTGTTGCTTCCAGCCCCAGGCCCACCTGGTGGGAGGAATTAAGTGTCGGATCAGAGCAGGAGTGCACAGCCAGCTGAAGATCTAATCACAGTCCGGGTTGGGGGTTCTTGGGGAAGGAGGAGTGCTGGTATGGCAGAGGTGGCACATCCCCCCCAAACGTGGAACATAGAAAACTTTAGTCTACAAGCAGTCATACCCCGCTGAAAAACTCAAGGGTCAAGTTAGTTGGTTGGGAATATGGCCAGGCAGTGAAAACACACCCAGATTCAGTCTCAGAATTTGGACTCTTTCTTTGGTGACAAAGAAGACCAAAACATATAGCCTAAGGAAGTCAACAAAGTGCAAGAGCCTACACCAAAAGCCTCGAAGAAAAACATGAACTGGTCCCAGGCCATGGAAGTGCTCAAAAAGGATTGGGAAAAGCAAGTTAGAGAAGTAGAGGAAAAATTGGGAAGAGAAATGAGAAGGATGCGAGAAAACCATGAAAAACAAGTCAATGACTTGCTAAAGGAGACCCAAAAAAATACTGAAAAATGCACTGAAGAAAAGAACACCTTAAAAAAATAGACTAACTCAAATGACAAAAGTGCTCCAAAAAGCCAAAGAGGAGAAGAATGCCTTGAAAGGCAGAATTAGCCAAATGGAAAAGGAGGTCCAAAAGACCACTGAAGAAAATACTACTTTAAAAATTAGATTGGAGCAAGTGGAAACTAGTGACTTGATGAGAAATCAAGATATTATAAAACAGAACCAAAGGAATGAAATAATGGAAGATAATGTGAAATATCTCATTGGAAAAACCACTGACCTGGAAAACAGATCTAGGAGAGATAATTTAAAAATTATTGGACTACCTGAAAGCCATGATCAAAAAAAGAGCCTAGATATCATCTTTCAAGAAATTATCAAGGAGAACTGCCCTGATATTCTAGAGCCACAGGGCAAAATAGAAATTGAAAGAATCCACAGATCACCTCCTCAGATAGATCCCAAAAAGAAATCTCCGAGGAATATTGTTGCCAAATTCCAGAGCTCCCAGATCACGGAGAAAATATTGCAAGCAGCCAGAAAGAAACAATTTGAGTATTGTGGAAACCCAATCAGAATAACCCAAGATCTGGCAGCTTCGACATTAAGAGATCGAAGGGCTTGGAATACAATATTCCGGAGGTCAATGGAGCTAGGATTAAAACCTAGAACCACCTACCCAGCAAAACTGAGTATCATGCTCCATGGAAAAATATGAATTTTCAATAAAATAGAGGACTTTCAAGCTTTCTCAGTGAAAAGACCAGAGCTGAATAGAAAATTTGACTTTCAAAAAGAAGAATCAAGAGAAGCATGAAAATGAAAACAAGAAAGAGAAATTATAATGGACTTACTAAAGTTGAACTGTTTTGTTTACATTCCTACATAGAAAGATGATGTCTATGATTCATGAGACCTCAATATCATAGTATCTGAAAGGAATATGCATATATATGTTTATGTATGTATGTATATATGTGAATATGTATGTATGTATATATGTATGTGTATATATATATATGTATGTGTATATATATGTGTGTGTGTGTATATATATATATATATATATATATATATATGGAGAGAGAGAAAGAGAGAGAGAGAGAGAGAGAGAGAACGGGCACAGGGTGAGTTGAAGATGAAGGGAAGATATCTAAAAGAAATAAAATCAAATTAAGGAATGAGAGAGGAATATAGTGAGAGAGAGAGAGAGGGAGAGAGATAATGGGGTGGATTATCTTGCATAAAGGTGGCAAGAGGAAGCAGATTTGTGGGAGGAGAGGAGAGGACATGTGAGGGGGGAATGAGTGAATCTTGCTCACATCAAATTTGGCCTGAGGAGGGAATACTATACATACTCAATTGGGTATCTTACCTCACAGGAAAGAACAGGGAAGAAGATAAAAAGAAAAAGGTTCGGATGATGGAGGGGAGGGCAGATGGGGGTGGGGGTAATCAAAAACAAACACTTTGGAAAGGGGACAGTGTCAAGGGAGAAAATTCAATAAAGGGGGATGGGTTGGGAAGGAGCAAAATATAGTTAGTCTTTCACAACATGAGTATTGTGGAAGGGTTATACATAATGATACGCATGTGGTCTATGTTGAATTGCTTGACTTCTTAGGGAGGGTGGGTGGGAAGGGAAGAGGGGAGAGAATTTGGAACTCAAAATTTTAAAAACAGATGTTCAAAATAAAAACAAAGATTTTGCATGCAACTAGAAAATTATATACACAGGCAATGGGGCGTAGAAATTTATCTTGCCCTACAATAAAGGAAGGGAAAAGGGGATGGGAGGGGAGTGGGGTGCCAGAAGGGAGGACTTAATGGGGAACAGAGAAACCAGAATATACATCATCTTGGGGTATGGGGGAGGGTAGAAATGGGGAGAAAATTTATAATTCAACCTCTTGTGAAAATCAATGCTGAAAACTAAATATGTTAAATAAATATATTTTAAAAAAATTAAAAAAATAAAAAAAAATTAAAAAAATTAAAAAAAAATAGGCATGTGGTTGTGAAAGGCTTTTTCTGCATCTATTGATCATATGATGATATGAGCATATGATCATATGGTTTCTGTAAGTTTTGTGGTTGATGTGATCAGTTACACTGATAGTTTTCCTAATATTGAACCAGCCCTGCATTGCTGGTATAAATGATACCTGATCAAAGTGTATGGTTCTCATGATAAGTTGATAATACTTTATTTAAAAATTTTACATCTATATTCCTTAGGGAAATTGATCTATAATCTTCTTTCTCTGTTTTGGCTATTCAGGATTAAGGGTCAGTACCATATTTGTATCGTAAAAAACAAAACAAAACAAACAAAAAAAAACATTTGGTACAACTTCCTTGCCAATTTTCCCCTATAGTTTATATAGTATTGTAATTAATTGTTTTTAAATGTTTGACAGAATTTGCTTGTAAGTACATATGGCCCTCTCATTCTAGAACCTAGAAGGTTCTAGAAGGGCTGTTTTCCTTGATGATTTCTGGTAAGATATTGTCCAGCCTCTTTTATTCATCACAAATTTCTGGTAGACCATTAAATCTTAGATTATCTCTTCTGAATCTATTTTCCAGGTCACTTGTTTTTCCAAAGAGATATTTTACATTTTCTTCTTTTTTCATTCTTTTGATTTTGTTTGACTGATTTTTGATGCCTCTCAGAGTCTTTAGGTTCTACTTGCCAAATTCTAACTCTTAATGAATAGTTTTCTTTAGTTAGCTTTTTTCCTCCTTTTCCATTTGGCCAATTATGCTTTTTAAAGAGTTTTTTTTCTCCAGTTAGGTTTTGTACCTTCTTATCTTTTTGGCCAATTTTAATTTTTAATGAGTTGGTCTCTTCTGTGATTTTTTTTTATTTTTTCAAACATAGTTTTAAAAGAATGAGGTGTGGGGGAGAAGTGGTCTGGTCACTGCAGGTCTCCTCCTTCCCAATGTGTGTGTTAGAGCACTGGTAGTCTCAGCTGCCTTCCCTACTGCTGTCTACCAATTCCCCTGGCTGTGCAATGTACAACCAGGGTACTGGTGTTGGCTCTTGCTGGCTCCACCACCCTGGGGTTCAGAATCCCCCACTGGTGGGCTTAGGTTGGGCTTGCTGCTGGGTTGCCTGGATGCCTCTTATCTTGTAATAGTCTCCTTCAGCCACAATAAGAGCAACCTTTCCTCTTAATCTCCCTACTTTCCAGAGCTAAAAGACTGCTGTACCCCTTCTGCTGATTCCACTATTCCAGGATTTTCATGAGGCAACTTTTTTCTGGGTTTTGCAAGGTCAACAATGGAGGGTGAGGGTGACTTACTGTTTGCTCTGCCATCTTGGCTTCTTGGAAGTTTAGATTAGGGACTTTCAAACATTTGATCTGTGTGCTGATAGCCCTAGAAGTAGCTGCTGCCACTAGCACAGGCCCTGCAGAGGACATTGTTTCTCTGTCACACAGTTCTTACAGACTGCTCTCCTACCATGAGAGGTGTGGGAATCTCCATTACCAACAGCAATTTGATCTGCTGGGGTCTGCTCTGGCATGGGTATGGTTGAGTCTGTACTGGAGTATCCTGCTTGCTTGACTATGCTTCCCTTTCAGCATGGTGCAACAGATCCTTCATGTCGAATGTCCAGGTTGTCCTAGCCTAGAAATATGCCACACTCTGTCTTTTTGTGCATTGTTCCTCAATAAAATTTGTTCAGATTCATTTTTAGAGGTACTTTGAGGAGTTTGTTGGAGAGCTCAGGTGAGTCCCTGTTTTCACTCTGCCATCTTGGCTCCACCCCAGGCTCTTTTTTGATCATAGCTTTAAGGTAATACAATCATTTGAAAATTATCTCTAGCACTTTCTTGCTTTAATTCCCTTGACATTCTGGGCCTTTTTTTCTTCTAGATGAAGTTTGTTGTTATTTTTCTAGCTCTATAAGATACATTTTTGGTAGTTTAATTGTTATGATATTGAATAAGTAATTTAAATACAATTGTCATTTTATTATATGAGCTTGGCCTATCCATGAGCAATTAGTATTTTGTTTTTTTGGTAAATTCTTTAGATCTCACTTTATTTGTGTGAAAAGTGTTTTGTAATTGTGTTCATATAAATCCTGGGTTTCTTTTCAGAGAGTCTCCCACATATTTTATATTTTTTACATTTATTTTACACAGATATATTCTCTCTCTTGCTGCTAAGCTTTCTGAGTAATATATAGAAATGGAGATGATTTATGTTGGCTTGCAATTTGCCTTCTCCAATGCTGCTGGAAGTCTCACAGCTGGTGTGCTGAGCCTAGACTAAGGCTTCTCAGTTGCTAATCCATGCTGTGGCTAAAAGCCTCCTACTGTTATCATCACTCACTTTGACATAATAATTATTTCTATGACTTGTTGTTTGAACTATTCATTTAGGAAATCATTATTTAGTTTGAATATACAATTGTAACTTTAATTCCTTTCATCCTGATTAAGTTAAATTTTGATTCTGTTGTAATTTATAAAGGTAAGGTTAATATCTCTTCCAAAAAAATTGTTTTTGCATTATTGTGCTTTGGTATGAAATCAGTTTTGAAAATATCTTTATATTCCCTCCTTGAACCAAATCCAATGAGATCAAACATGTCCTAAAAGCAGTAGGAGTGGAAAAGGGAAAGAAAAGGGTGGGGGTGGTTGTCAAAAGCAAAACTTTTCAAAAGCAGAAGGGAGAAATAAAAACATAAATGGAAGGGGGAAAAGGATGGAAAAAGAAACAGTAATCATAGCTATGAATGTGAATAGGATGAACTCTCCTGTAAAACAGAAGCTGATAGCATAAAGTAATAAAAACCATAATCCTACAATATGTTGTTTACAGGAAAGTGATTTGAAACAGGGGGTACACACAGGGTAAAGGTAAAAGACTGGAGTATAATATATTATGCTTCAGCTGAAGTAGAAGTAAAAAAGCAAGGGTAGCAATTCTAATCTCACACAAAGCAAAAGCAAAGATAGATCTGATTAAAAAAGATAAGGAAGGAAACTATATCCTTCAAGATGGCACCACAGACAACGAAGTAATATCATTACTTAACATATATGCACCAAGTGTTATGTCATATAAATTCTTAGAGGAGAAGTTAAAGGAGTTAGAGGAAGAAATAGACAGCAAAACTATTTTAGTGGGGGACTTCAACCACCCCACTCTGAACTTGATAAACCTAACCTCAAAATAAATAACAAAACAGTTAATAAGGTGAATCGAACTTTTTGCCCTATTGTATGCAATAAATTTCAAACAGTAAGGAAATGGATGAATGTTTACAAAAATATAAATTACGAAGGTTAACAGAAGATCAAGTAAAATACCTAAATTACCCCATCTCAGGCAAAGAAATTGAGCTAGTCATTAAGGGACTCCTTAGGAAAAATTCTCCAGGGCCAGACTGTTTATCGCATGTGAATTCCATCAAACATTTAAAGAACAATTAATCCTATACTTTGTAGACTATTTGGGAAAATAGGTGAAAAAGGAGTGCTACCAAATTCTTTTTATGACACGAATATGGTACTAATACCCAAACCAGGTAAAGTCAAAACAGAGAAAGAAAATTATAGACTGATTTCCCTAATGAATATTGATGCAAAATTTTTAAATGAAATATTAACAAAAAGATTGCAGCAACTTATCACAAGAATAATACACTATGATGGGGTAAGATATATTCCAGGAATGCAAAGCTGGTTCAATATTAGGAAAACTATCAGCATAATTGATCATATTGACAAAAAATAAACTTGCAGAAATCATATAATCATCTCAATAGACACAGAAAAAGCCTTTGATAAAATATAACACCCATTCCTATTAAAAACACTAGAAAACATAGGAATAAATGGAGCCTTCTTTAAAATTATAAATAGTATCTACCTAAAACCATAAACAAGCATTGTTTGTAATGGGAATAAGATAGATGCATTCCCAATAAGATCCAGGTGAAACAAGGATGTCCATCATCACTGCTATTATTCTATTTGGTACTAGAAATCTAAGCCGTAGCAATAAGAAAATAAAAAACAAATTGAAGGAATTAGAACAGGCAAAGAAGAAACTAAATTATCCCTTTTTGCAGATGATGTGATGAATTACTTAGAGAATCCTAGAGAATCAAGTAAAAAACAACTTGAAATAATAAATAAATTTAGCAAAGTTGCAGGATATAACAGAAACCCACATAAATCCTTGACATTCCTATATTACCAACAAAGTGCAACAGCAAGAGAAAGAAAGAGAAACACTATTTAAAGTAACTGTAGACGCTACAAAATATTTGGGCGTCTACCTGCCAAGGTAAACTTGGGGCCTTTATGAACATATTTATGAAACACTTTTCGCACAAATAAAGTCAGATCTAAATAAATGGAAAAACATCAGTTGCTCATGGGTAGGCAGAGATAATGTAATCAAAATGACAAATTTACTTAAATTGATTTACTTATTCAGCACCACACCAATCGAACTAAAAATTAATTTTACAGAGCTCAATAAAATAACAAAATTCATCTAGAAGGACAAGTGGTCTAGAATATCTAAGGAATTAATGAGAAGAAATACTAGGGAAAGTGGCCTAACCATACCAGATATTAAACTCTACTATAAAGCAGCAGTCATCAAAACTACTTGGTACTGGCTAAGAAAGAAAGTGGTGGATCAGTGGAATAGCATACATATAGAAGATACAGTAGTCAATGTCCATACCAATCTACTCTTTGATAAACCCAAAGAATCCAGCTTCTGGGGTAAAAATTCAGTATTTCACGAAAACTGTTGGGAAAACTAGAAAATGGTAGGGAAGAAACTCGGCATAGACCAATGTCTTATACTGTATATGAAAATAAAGTCAAAATGATTTCATGATTTAGGAATAAAGGCTGATACCATAAGCAACTAAGCACAAAGCCAATGCAACAAAGATTAAGAAAGAATCAGAAAATTTGGAGAAAATCTTTACTACCAGTGTCTCTGATAAAGGCCTCATCTCTAAAATATACAGGGATCTGAGCCAAATTTATAGGAATACAAGTCATTCCCCAATTTAGAAATGGTCAAAGGATATGAACAGGCAGTTTTCAGAGGAAGGAATTAAAGATATCTTTAGTTATATGAAAAAATGCTCTAAATCACTATTGATTAGAAAAATGCAAATCAAAACAACTCTTAGGTACCACATCTCTCCTGTCAGATCGACTAAAGTGACTAAACAGGAAAATGATAAATGCTGGAGAGGATGTGGGAAAATTGGAACACTGTTACATTGCTAGTGTAGTTGAGAACTAATCCAGCCATTCTGGAGAGCAATTTGGAACTAGGCCCAAAGGGCTATTAAAATGTGCATACCCTTTGACACAAAAATATCACTTCTAGGGCTGCGTCCCAAAGCGATCACACAAGTGGGAAAGGGACGTGTATGAACAAAAATATTTATGGTGGCTCTTTTTGTGGTAGCCAAGAATCAGAAATCAAGGGGATGCCCATCAATTGGGGAATGGCTGAACAAGTTGTACTATATGAATGTAATGGAATACTATTGTGCTATAACAAATGAGGAAGATACGCACTTCATAATATCCTGGAAAAATCTACAGGATATAATGCTGAGTGAGTGGAGCAGAACCAGGAGTACATTATACACCACCACAGATATATAGATTCTGTGATGACTAACCTTGATAGACTTGATTTTTCTCAGCAATACAAGGTTTAAAGACAACTCAAAGGGATTCATGTTGGAGACAGCTATCTACATGCACAGAAATAACTATGGAGTCTGAATGCAGATTGAGGCAATCTATTTGCTCTCTTTTTTTCTCTTTTGTTTTTGTTTTTGTATTTTTTTCTTTCTTTCTCATGATTGATTCCATTGGTAGTAATTCTTCTTTACAACTTGACTATTGTGTAAATAATTTTAAGGTGAAGTTATACGTAGAAGACATATTGGATTCCATGCCATATTGGGGAGAAGGAGGGAGGGGAGAAGAAAATACAGAACTTAAAATTATGTGTAACTGAGTGTCATAAACTAAAAAAAAAATAAATAAAATTAAAAAAAGGTAGACTAAAAGCTAATTGGGAAGTGAAAAATCTAATCCTAAAGAATGAGTAGGTCAAACAACAAATCATAGAAACAATCACTAACTGCATTCAAAAGAATGAAAATAATGAGACGATATACCAAAACTTATAGGATGCAGCAGAAGCAGTTCTTTGGGAAAGTTTTATTTCTCTGAATGCTTATATCAATAAAATAAAGAATAAGGACATCTATAAAATGGGCACTCAAATGAGAAAAGCTAGAAAAAGAGCAAATTTAAAATGACCAATTAAATACCATATTAGAAATGCTGAAAACCAAAGGAGAGATGAATAAAGTTGAAATCAAGGAAACCATTGTACTAAAACTAAGAGCTAGTTTTATGAAAAAAGGATAAACCTTTGGTAAATTTGATTTTAAAAAAGAAAGAAGAAAACCAAATTACCAACAGTGGAAATGAAAAGTGTGAATTCACCTATGATGAAGAAGAAATTAAAAAGATATTTAGGAATTATTGTGCCCAATTGTATGCCCATGAATTCGGGAAATGGATGAATATTTACAAAATATTTACAAAAATATAAACTGCCCAGATGGACAGAAGTGGAAATAAAATATTTATATAACCCCATCTCAGAAAAAGAAATTGAATGAGCCATCAGTGAACTACCTAAGGAAAAAAATCTCCAGGGTCAGATGGATGTACAAGTGAATTCTATCAAACATATAACAAACAATTAAATTCAATACTTTATAGACTATTTGGGAAAATAGAAGTAAAAGGAGTCTTATAGAATTCTTTTTCTGACAAAAAATATGGTGCTAATTACTAAACCAAGAATTGCCAAAACAGATAAAGGAAATTATAAACCGATTTCCCTAATGAAAATGCAAAAAAAGCCAAATAAACAAAGTATTACAAAAAGATTACAGCAACTTATCAGGAGAATAATACAGTATGATCATGTAGGATTTATTCCAGGAATGCAAGACTTGAGCAATATTAGGAAAACTATCAGCATAATTGATCATATCAATAACAAAACTAGCAGAAACCATATGATTATTTCAAAAGGTGCAGAAAAAGCTTTTGATAAAATACAACAACCATTCCTATTAAAACACTAGAAAGCATAGGAATGAATGGAGTCTTCCTTAAAATGTTAATAAACATCTGCCTAAAACCATCGGCAAGCATTATATGTAATGGGGATAAGCTAGATGCATTTCCAATAAGACTGAGGGTGAAACAAGAATGTTCATTATCACTCCTATTTTTTTTAATTTGGTACTAGAAACGTTAGCTTTAGCAAAAAGAGAACAAAAAGAAATTGGGGGAATTAGAATAGACAAAGATGAAATGAAGTTATCACTCTTTGCAGATGGTATGATGATTTACTTAGAGAATCAAGTGAAAAATACTAGTTGATATCATAAATAATTTTAGTAAATTTGCAGTATATAAAATAAACTCACATATATCTGCAGCATTCCTTCATAATACTAACAAAGCCCAACAACAAGAGATAGAAAGGGAAATTCTTTCAAAGTTGCAATAGATACTATAAAATATGTGGGAGTATACCTGACTAAACAAATGTAGGAACTATTTGAACACAATTACAAAACCCTTTTCTCACAAATAAAGTCAGTTCAAAATAAATGAAAAAAAAATCAGTTGCCTGTGGTTAGGCCAAGCTAAAATAAAATAAAAATGACAATTTTACCTAAATTGCTTTAATTATTTAGTGCCACAGCAATCAAGCTACCAATAATTACTTTATAGAGCTAGATAAAATAATAAAAAAAATTCAACTGGAAGAGTAAAAGACCTAGAATATCAAGGCAATTTATGAAAAGAAATGCTAGAGAAGGAGATCTAGCCATACCAGATATTAAACTGCATTATTAAGCAACAATCATCCAAACTACTTGGAACTGGCTAAGAAATAGAGTTGTGGATCAGTGGAATAGGTTAGGTACACAAAACGCAGTAGTTAATGCCCAATGGGCAATGAATATTGTTATCTACTCTTTGATGAACCCAGAGTCCAGCTTCTGGGATAAGAACTCACTATTTCACAAAAATTTCTGGGAAAACTGGAAAACAGTATGACCAAAATTGGGCATACAGCAATATCTTATGCCATATACCACAATAAAGTCAAAATGATTTAGATTTAAGGCTGACACTATAAGCAAGTTGGGAGAGAAGGGAATCGTTTACCTGTCAGAGTTATGGAGAAGGAAAGAAATTATGAATAAACAAGAGATAGAGAACACTACAAAATGAAAAATGGATAATTTTGATTACATTAAATTGAAAAGTTTTATACAAACAAAGCCAATAAGATCAAGACTAAGAGAGAAGCAGAAAATTGGGAAAGAATTTTCACAATCAATGTTCTGTCAAGGGCCTCATCTCTAAAATATACAGGGAACTGAACTGAATTTATAAGAATACAATTCATTCTCCAGTTTATAAATGGTCAAAGGATATGAACACATAGTTTTCATAGAAAGAAATTAAGTATATATATGATATATGCATATATATCATATATATACATAGTAATATCAAAAAATTCTCTAAATCTCTGTTGATTAGAGAAATGCAAATCAAAACAACTCTTATGTACCACATCTCTCCTTTCAGATACACTACCATGTTAAAACAAGAAAATGATAAATGGTGAAGAGGATGTAGGAAAATTGGTACACTACTACATAGTTGTTGGAGCTGTGAACTGATCCAACTATTCTGGAGAGAAATTTGAAACTATGCCAAAGGGCTACAAAAATGTGCATATCTTTCCATGCAGCAATATCATTTCTGTGGCTGTATCCCAAAGAGATCATACAAATGGCAAAAGTACCCACATGTACAAAAATCTTTATAGCAGCACCATATTTATTGTGGCAAAGAATTGGAATTTGAGTGGATGACCATAGATTGGGGAATGGCTCAACAAGTTGTGGTATATGAATGTGATGGAATATTATTGTGCTATAAAAATGATGAGCAGGTAGACATCAGAAAATTCTGGAATGACATATCAACTGATGCTGGCTTAAAGGAACAGAAATAAGAGAACACTGTATACAATAACAGCCCCATTATGTGATGACTAACTGACAAACTTGGCTCCTTTCAGCCATGCAAGGTTCTAAGACAACTACAAAGACTCATGATGGAAAATGTTATCCACATTCAGAAAAAAGAACTATGGAATCTCAATGCATATCAAAGCATATGATTTGCTTTCTTTTCTTTTGTTTCACTTTTTTTTCTTTCTCATTGTTTCTCCTATTCATTCCATTTCTTCTTTACAACATGACTGCTGTGAAAATGTGTTTAATAAGAATGTACATGCAGACCCTTCATCAGATTACATGCCTTTGGGCAGGGGGGAGAATTTTAAACTCAAAAGCTTATGGAGTTGAATGTTGAAAACTAAAATTAAATAAATTAATTTAAAGAAAGGAAAGAGATGATTGTTAAGTTTAAAGTATAAACTTGTATACCTAGGCACACCCTACAAATAGTTACTTGAGTATTTTTATTGTCTAGACTTAACAAAGTGATTCAGAAGATGTTAATAATGTGGATTAAACTTAGACATTTTTAATGAACATTTTTTTTCAGAGGTAGCTTGTTAAACATTTAACAACACAGGTGTAGAGGGAGGGCCTTTGCAGTTGGGGAAAATTTGGAAGACTTCTTGCAGAAGATGGTGGCTGAACTTCATCTCAAAGAAAATAGCTAAGGGGGGATGATACAAAAATGTCAAAAAGGAAAATGGGACAACTGGGAGAAGGTGACAGTTTTGCGTGGGGGATCACAGAGCAGGTCAGTGCATATGGATTACTGAGTGCATCAGGGGAAGTAATATCCAATGGGGTTGTAAGAAAGATTGAAGCTAAGGTAGGAATATCTTTAAAACTAGACAAAGGAGTTAATATTTTATCTTAGAGACAAAAAAGAAGCAGTTAGAGCTAGTTGAATAGGGTAGTTGCACACATCAGTTACTTTGGCATTAGGGTATATAATGGCCTAGAACAGTGAGACATTTGAAGAAGGGAGATCAGTTATGACTCTGTTGCAATTATCAGTGGAAGAGGTGACAAAGGCCTGAACTAAGATGATTAAGTGTGTGAGTAAAGAGAATGAGTCAGATTCGAAAGAGGTGGTAAAGTTAGAAATAGCAAAATTTGTCAATTGATTAGATATGTGGACTGAAAGAGAGTGGGCATTATAGAATAATGCTGATTACAATCTCAGACACAGGAAGGATGATGATGTCTTGGACAGAAATAGAATATTATGAAAGAGGACAGTTATTTGTAGACACATTATATCACTCTTGTAGTATGTAAGCTCAATGAAATCAGATATCATTTTAGTTTTATTTTTTTAATGCCAGTCTCTAGCACATGGGATGTTAATCATTAATATTTATTGGATTGCTTAAACTGAATAGTATGAAAGCAGGAAATAATGGAATAGATTTGGCATATCTTAGGCATATCAGCCTATATTTAAAAATTAAATATACCCAAAAGAATGCTGTGATTTTTAAAGCATTTGCATTTGCAAGAGAAGGACAATGGATAGAAAATGTCCTTTAAAATTAGTTTAGATGAGTATTTACCGGAGATAAATAACATTTTTCTTAACATTAAGGAAACATAATTCTGTGCTCAGTTTACTATTTGTAAATATGCAAGGAGGTTTTTTTTTTCTTTAAAACTATACAACTAGAGAATAAAGTGTTTGGCTTACATTACAAACAGTTACAAGTTCAAATTATTTGATAAAACGTTACTTTCAGGTATCTTTATTTTCCCAGTGTCAAATAGATCATGGCATTTTCAACACTTAATTGTTATTATCCAAAATGGTTGGCATTTAAAATATATTTAAATAAATTAACTCAAGAAACAGAATATAACTGGGGGAACAGGGCAACCAGAATATATGTCATCTTGGAGTGGGGGTGGGAGGGTAGAATTGGGGAGAAAATTTGTAATTCAAACTCTTGTGAAAATCAATGCTGAAAACTAAATATGTTAAATAAATAAATAAATTTAAATTGGAAAAAAAAGAAACAGAACATAAGTGAGGTGAAAAATGGCATTTTCATATGAGGAGCTTGGAGCAGGAACCAAGAAAATGTTTATTGAGATCCACAAATTACCTACATGATTCCTCTTTCTACTTTGTGAGAAGATGCAAATACATCATATTTAAAAAAAAGAAGTTGGAGGAGAAGGAGGAGCTGGAGAAATAGGTGGAGAAGGAGAAGACCTTCACTATCAATTTTTAAAAATATTCTTCAGTATCTTATTTCCTTTTAGTGATAATTTAATTTGTTTACACTGTTGAAGTCATTATATGTATTATTTTTTGGTTATTTTGTTCTAAATAAATTAATACAGGAATCTCAGATTTCTCTGAATTCCTCATATTCATTTTTCATGTTGCAAAACAATACTTTATTATATTCCCATTACATTATTTTTTTTTTAAGAAACTGTCCTCTAGTTGATGGCTATCCATTTTTTCTTCCAGTATTTTTATGCGGTAAGGAATGCTACTATAGATATTTTACTATACATTGGACCTTTCTTTTTGTCTTTGGCTTCCTTGGAGTATAAGCTTAATAGCAGGATCACTGGATCAAAGGGCCATATTCCTCTGTCTTGTTTCTCACATAATTCCAAACTGATTTCTAGAATGTTTTGTCAATTCAAAGCCCGCCCCCTCCTCAAACCCTTTTTATATTTGTGTAAAACCCTTCCCAAGTCCCTCCAATATTGTTCATATTTTTCTTGTCTTTGCTAATTTACAGGATCATAAAATTAGAGCAGTAAGGGATGAAAGTGGTCTTCTTATCCAACCCCTTCACATTCCAGATGAGGACACCAATTCCCAGAGCAACTAAGTGAATTACTCATGATCATATAAGTAATTGTGAGGTGAATTTTCATAGTAATTTTTATATTTTTCATTGTTACAGTGGACTTAACACCAGTATTTTGTTCAGGTTCGATCTTAGGACCAAATGAGGCAATCACGTGGGTCATTAAACAGTTAACAAAATTATAATTACATTCACCTAACATAACAAGGAGATGCAACAACATACAAGGTCACAGCTTCTCCATTTCTAGGTGGAAATGTATCTGGACATCAGAATAAATTATTTTATCTTGTGTTCTTCAGAACTCTACCAAATAAGATGAGTTCAGAGTCCAGCCTTTGTGGGACTAGTAATGTCATTTGATGACTAGGAAGATACATAGAGGAAATCAAGAAGTAAATAAATCCCAGGGATACTTTCTTGCCTTCGACTGACCACTGGGAGCTAATCATGAAAAAGCTGTGGAAGGATTCTTAGGAATCATGTGTATGCATGCACATATGTGTTTTATGTTTGTGTTGTGTGTGTGTGAGAGAGAAAGAGACAGAGAGACAAACAGAGAGAGAGACAGAGAGCGAGTGAGAGAGAGAGAGACAGAGAGAGAGAGAGAGAGTGAGTCACTGAGAGCCAGAGAGAGAGAGAGAGAGAGAGAGAGAGAGAGAGAGAGAGAGAGAGAGACGTTTACATAAGATCCTCCTTCTAGATGTTTCTGTACCTTTTGGAAGCTTTCCACCTTTTACTCACTACTGCTGACTACTTGTTTTCTCTGGTGCTAGTTTAAACAGCCCTAGGGAGCACTGTACTTATGATTAACTCTCCCTTCCGTTTTTTACCAGTTTCCACCAAAGTTCCCCATCTTCATTTATCTATTTTCTAGCCTAAAAGCTTCTCTGATCTACAGATCTTAAACCACTCCAGGAGGTAGGTACCCTTTGGAATACTACTATATGAATAACTCCGGCAGTCAGTGTCTATAGTCATAGGAGCCAGAGCCAGTCCTGGACAGATAGGGCAAGGAGCACAAACCAGTGAAGTCAAGAGTAGTGAATCTGAGAATTGGTCTTCAGTTATTATTATATACAAAATTGCCTTGTGACTGGTTCCTTCTATTTCACTCTTCCATTCATTGCTAATTTGCCTATATTTGAGTGCACTTTACTTAAATATTTAAGATGGTAAAAGAGACTTATCATTCAGCTAAGATTCTATCTAACTATAAAATTAAAACCTAGATATTATCATTAAATACATTGTCTTTTAAAAATGTCAATATTAAGATACACAGTCAACGGGGCATAGAAATCTATCTTGCCCTGCAAGAAAGTAAGGGGAAAGGGGATTAGAGGGGGAGTGGGGTGACAGAACGGAGGGCTGACTGGGGAACAGGACAATCAGAATATATGCCATCTTGCAGTGGGGGGAAGGTAGAAGTTGGGAGAACATTTGTAACTCAAAGTCTTGTGGAAATCAGAGCTGAAAATTAAAATAATAATAATAATAAAGATAATCAGCAAAATCAATGAAACTTTCTTGATGAAAATCTAAAAAAAAGATAAAAAAATAAAATGTCAATATTATGTAGATACCTCCTTGGCCTGATATTTAAAGCGCTCCATAATCTAGACAGACAGGGAATGCAATAAATAATCTGTTGGACTTGCAGTCAGAAAGACATGAGTTTGAATACTGTTTTAGACTCCTACTAGATGTGTTACCCATAAGTCACTTAAGCTTTCATTGCCACATTATTTTTCTTTTTTTTATTTGTGAAATGGGAATAATAATAGCACCTAACTCACAGGTTAAAACTGAGGATCAAACAGAAAATAACATGTAAAGTGTTTTGTAAATCTTAAAGCATTTTTATGTTTACCTATTATTATAATATTAAGATTCACATGTATCTTTCCAGTTACATTTTTAATTATCCTTCATTTGATCCTTGTTCTAAGCAAACTGACTGCTGGCTGATCCCCTCATGTAACATTTCCTCTCCTATTTCTGTAACTTTGTACAGATGTTTCATTATGTCTGGAATTCATTGCCTACTCATTTCTTCTTCATAACACACCTACTTTTCTTCAGCAGCAAAGTATACCACAATTAAAATTCAATACACTAAGCCTTTATTGATCCTCCCAATTATTAGCATTCCATAAATCTAGAAAATACTTCAAATAATTTTAATTGTTTTCTCATGTAAGTTTTTTTTTGTTTTGTTCTTACCTTATGAATTCCTGCTACTTAGTTTTAAGTGGGCCCTTATTACTGCTTAAAAAACATTTTATTCATCTCTTATCTGTACAGAATCCCCAGAGTACCTATTCCAAGCCATTGTACCCAAAACCATTAATCCCATTAACTGGCATCCCTCTAAGCAGAGGGAAGATACATAGTATCATTTCCTACTTCAAAATTGGACACAGTATCCTTTTCTTGCCAAATAAAAACCAAATGTCTTTGGTATTTGAAACTCTCCAAAGCCTGACTTCTTCCCACCTCTATGGTCTGATTCCCTACTACTTTCTCTGATACACTCTATTTTGCCAAAGTTCCTCACTAACAGTAGTATGAAAATGGCCAACATTCTTTTATACTTGTCCTTTTGATCAAACCTTTTCATTATGTCTCTATATTAAAATCTTACCAATGTTTGCAGATCCAGCGATATCAAATGACACTCCATTGGTGTCTTTTGCATTTAGGAAAGTTTAATCCTATGCAAGAGACTGAGCAGTGCATGGATACTGCTCTGGGAAGTAACCATAAGCAATCGTATGAGTGAAAAAGCAGAAATTAGCCAAAGGTTATTTAAAGATACTTCTAACTGAATAAGTCAATTGTAATATTAAAACCAGTCTAGATCCTTGCATAACATCCAGGTAAAGTATGGTGAAAGAGAAATTGTTGATATGAAGAGGTTTCTAATGTAAATGTCTGACATGCTTTTCGTTGTTTCTGTGGTTCTGAGTTTTGTTTCTTATGGACAAGTTTTCTGTGCCTCACTGTAACAAAAACTTGGCTAACAGCTGCTGTAGGGGTGTAAGAGACAACAAGAAGAGACACAAGAGCTGCCAGCACAGGTCCTTGGATCTGCTTTTCTAAGAAAAGCAACTTTAAGGGGTTAACAATCTCACTTTAATCAAATATATAAATATCACTTACTTACTTCAGGGGCAAACCCAGCACCCTGAACGTTGGAGCAAATACAAATAAATTTATTTTATTTTATTTTTTATTTAATATTTTTAGTTTTGAGCATTGACTTCCACAAGACTTTTAATTACAAACTTTCTCCCCATTTCTGTCCCCCCACTCCAAGATGGCATGTATTCTCATTGCCCCATTCTCAAGTCAGCCCTCCATTCTATCACCCCACTCCCCTCCATCCCCTTTTCCCTTATTTTTTTGTAGGGCAAGATAGTTTTCTTTGCCCCATTGACTGTATGTGTGATTTCCCAGTTGCATGCAAAAACACCTTTTCTTTGAACATCTGCTTCTAAAACTCTGAGTTCCAAATTCTCTCCCCTCTTCCCTCCGCATGCACCCTCCCTAAGAAGGCTAGCAATTCAACATAAGCCACACATGCATCATTATGCAACGCCCTTCCATAATACTCATGTGAAAGACTAATTATATTTTGCTACCTCCTATACTCTCCTACCTTATTCATTTTTCTCCCTTGACACTGACCCTTTTCGAAAGTGTTTGCTTTCGATTACCTCCCCCCAACATCTTCCCTCCCTTCTATCATCCCCTCTTTTTTATCTTCTTCCTCCGTCTTTCCTGTGGGGTAAGATACTCAATTGAGTGTGTATGGTATTCCTTTCTCAGGTCAAATCCGATGAGAGCAAGATTCACTCATTCCCCCTCACCTGCTCCCTCTTCCCTTTCAATGAACTGCTTTTACTTGCCACTTTTATGTGAGATAATTTACCCCATTGTATCTCTCCTTTTCCCCCCCTCTCAATATAGTCTTCTCTCATCCCTTAATTTGATTTGATTTTTAGATATCATCCCTTCATATTCAACTCACACAGTGCCCTCTGCATATATATATATATATATATATATATATATATATATATATATATATATATATTCCCTTTGCTGCTCTAGTACTGAGGTCTCATGAATTATACACATCATCTTTCCATGTAAACAAAATGGTTTCACTTTAGGAAGTCCCTTATGATTTCTCTTTGTTGTTTACCTTTTCTTTTTTTAAAATCATTATTTATTTATTTAATATTTTTTGTTTTCAGCACTGATTTTCACAAGAGATTGAATTACAAATTTTCTCCCCATTTCTACCCTCCCCCCCCACTCCAAGATGATGTACATTCGGGTTGCCCTGTTCTCCAGTCAGCCCTAGCTTCTGTCACTCCACTCCCCTCCCATCCCCCTTTCCCTTCCTTTCTTGTAGGGCAAGATAAATTTCTACACCCCATTTCCTATATATCTTATTTCCTACTTGCATGCAAAAACTTTTTTTTTGAACATCTTCTATTAAAACTTTGAGTTCCAAATTCTCTCCCCTTTTCCCTCCCCACACACCCTCCCTAAGAAGGCAAGCAATTCAACAAAGGCCACATGTGAATCATTATGCAGAGCCCTTCCTCAATACTCATGTTATAAAAGACAAACTATATTTTGCTCCTTCTTATCCTATCACCCTTTATGCAGTTTTCTCTGGCAATCCTGTCCCTTTTCAAAAGTGTTTGCTTTTGATTTCCTCTATCTTTTTATACCCCTATCTTCCCTCCCTTCTATCATGACCCCTTTTTTATCTCCTTCCTCCTTCTTGCCTGTGGGGTAAGATACCCAACTGAGCGTGTGTGATATTCCTTCTCAGGTCAAATCCAATGAGAGCAAGATTCACTCATTCCCCCTCACCTGCACTCTCTTCCCTCCCAACAGAACTGCTTTTTCTTGCCACTTTTATGTGAGATAATTTACAGCATTCAATCTTTCCTTTTCTCCCTCTCTCAATATATTCTTCTCTCATCCCTTAATTTGATTTGATATTTTTAGATATCATCCGTTCATATTCAACTCATCCTGTGCTCTCTGTCTATATGTGTGTCTATGTGTGTGCTTATGTGTGTATATATGTGTATATATATTTATGTGTATGTATATGTGTATGTATATATATGTGTGTGTATATGTATATGTATATGTTTATGTGTATGTGTATAATTATATGTATGTATGTATGTATGTATATATATATATATTCCCTTCAGCTACCCTAATACTGAGGTTTCATGATATATACACACCATCTTTCCATGCAGGAATGTAAACAAAACAGTTCAACTTTAGCAAGACCCTTGTGATTTCTTTTCTTCTTTATCTTTTCATTCTTCTCTTGATTCTTGTATTTGAAAGTCAAATTTTCTATTTAGCTCTGGTCTTTTCACTGAGAAAGCTTAAAAGTCCTCTGTTTTATTGAAAATCCATATTTTCCCTTGGAGCATGATACTCAGTTTTGTTGGTAGGTGATTCTTGGTTTCAATTCTAGCTTCATTGACCTATGGAATATCATATTCCAAGTACTTTGATCCATGAATGTAGATGCTACTAGATCTTGCATTATTCTGATTGCGTTTCCACAGTACTCAAATTGTTTCTTTCTGATGGCTTTCAGTATTTTCTCCTTGATCTAGGAACTCTGGAATTTGGCAACAATATCCCTAGGAGTTTTCTTTTTGGGATCTTTTTCAGGAGGCCATCAGCGGATTCTTTCCATTGCTATATTACCCTCTGGGATCTTGAATGTCAGGGCAGGTCTTCTTGATAAATTCTTGAAAGATGATATCTGGGCTCTTTTTTGATCATGGCTTTCAGGTAGTCCAATAATTCTTAAATTATCTCTCCTGGACCTATTCTCCAGGTCAGTAGTTTTTCCAATGAAATATTTCACATTTTCTTTCACTTTTTCATTCCTTTGGTACTGTTTTATAATATCTTGATTTCTTATAAAGTCAGTAGTTTCCACTTGCTCATATCTAATTTTTTTTATTAAATTTATTTATTTAACATATTTAGTTTTCAGCATTGATTTTCACAACAGCTTGAATTACAAATTTTCTCCCCATTTCTCCCCTCCCCCCCCACTCCAAGATGGCATATATTCTGGTTGCCATGTTCCCCAGTCAGCCCTCCCCTCTATCACCCCCCTCCCCTCTCATCCCTTTTTCCCTTCCTTTCTTGTAAGGCAAGATAAATTTCTACTCCCCATTGCCTGTGTATCTTATTTTTTAGTTGCATGCAAAAACATTTTTTTTTTGTTTTTGAACAACTGTTTTTAAAAGTTTTAGTTCCAAATTCTCTCTGCTCTTCCTTTCCCACCCACCCTCCTTAAGAAGTCGAGCAACTCAACCTAGGCCACATGTGTATCATTATGAATAACCCTTCCACAATACTCATGTTGTGAAAGACTAACTTCATTTTGCTCCTTCCCAACCCATCCCGCTTTATTGAATTTTCTCCCTTGACCTTGTCCCCTTTCCAAAGTGTTTGTTTTGATTACCTCCACTCCCATATGCCCTCCCCTCCATCATCCCCCCCTTTTATTTTTTTTTCTTCCTCCCTCTTCTTTCCTGTGGGGTAAGATACCCAACTGAGTATGTATGGTATTCCCTCCTCAGGCCAAATCTGATGAAAGCAATGTTCACTCATTCCCCCCTCACCTGCCCTCTCCCCTCCTCCCACAGAACTGCTTCCTCTTGCCACCTTTATGCGAGATAATCCATCCCATTCTATCTCTCCCTATCTCCCTCTCTCAGTATGTTGCTCTCTCATCCCTTAATTTCATTTTATTTCTTTTAGATATCTTCCCTTCATCTTCAACTCATCCTGTGTCTGCTCTCTCTTTTACATATATGTATATACATATATATATACACACACATATATATACATACATATACATGTAGATATATACATACATACACATTAACTTAAATATATACATAAACATATATATATATATACATATATATATATATATATATATATATGCATATTTCCTTCAGCTACCCTAATACTGAGGTCTCATGAATCATACATGTCATCTTTCCATGTAGGAATGTCAACAAAACAGTTCAACTTTAGTAAGTCCCTTGCAATTTCCGTTTCTTGATTACCTTTTCATGCTTCTCTTGATTCTTGTGTTTGAAAGTCAAATTTTCTATTCAGTTCTGGTCTTTTCACTGAGAAAGCTTGAAAGTCCTCTATTTTATTGAAAATCCATATTTTGCCTTGGAGCATGATACTCAGTTTTGCTGGGTAGGTGATTCTAGGTTTTAATCCTAGCTCTATTGACCTCCGGAATATCGCATTCCAAGCCCTTCGATCTCTTAATGTTGAAGCTGCCAGATCTTGGATTATTCTGATTGGGTTTCCACAATAGTCAAATTGTTTCTTTCTGGCTGCTTGCAGTATTTTCTCCTTTATCTGGGAGCTCTGGAATTTGGCGACAATATTCCTAGGAGATTTCTTTTTGGCATCTATCTGAGGAGGCGATCGATGGATTCTTTCAATTTCTATTTTGCCCTGTGGCTCTAGAATATCAGGGAAGTTCTCCTTGATAATTTCTTGAAAGATGATATCTAGGCTCTTTTTTTGATCATGGCTTTCAGGTAGTCCAATAATTTTTAAATTATCTCTCCTGGATCTATTTTCTAGGTCAGTGGTTTTTCCAAGGAGATATTTCACATTGTCTTCCACTTTTTCATTCCTTTGGTTCTGTTTTATAATATATTGATTTCTCATCAAGTCACTAGCTTCTACTTGTTCCAATCTAATTTTTAAGGTAGCATTTTCTTCCGTGATCTTTTGGACCTCCTTTTCCATTTGGTTAATTTTGCCTTTCAAGGCATTCTTCTCCTCATTGGTTTTAAGAGCTCTTTTGCCATTTGAGTTAGCCTATTTTTTAAGGTGTTGTTTTCTTCAGTATGTTATTGTTTCTCCTTTAGCATGTCATTGACTTGTGTTGCATGGTTTTCTCTCATCACTCTCATTTCTCTTCCCAATTTTTCCTCAACTTCTCTAAATTGGTTTTCCAAATCCTTTTCAAGCTCTTCCATTGCCTGAGACCAATTCATATTTTTCTCGGATGCTTTTGATGTAAGCTCTTTGACTTTTTTGACTTCTTCTGGCTTTATGTATGGACTTTTTTTGTTACCATAAAAAGTTTCCAAAGTCTGATTCTGAATCTGAGTCCTTTTCGGTGCTTGTTCATGTTCCCAGCCAACTACTTGACCCCCGAGTTTTTTATCCATGTATGACTGCTTATAGAGTAGAGGGTTCTTAGTTTCGAGTGTGAGGTGCTGTGCTGCTTTTTTCAGAGCTACTTCTACATGGCAAGCTCTGCCACACCAGTGCTCCTTCTCCCCCAGGAACTGCCAACCAGGATCGCAGCCCAGATTCAAGCATGGCAAAGCAGTTTTTGTGCTTCTGTTCTAATTTGTCACTTTATTCCTCCCACCAGGTGGGCCTGGGGCTAGAGCCAACTGCAGCTTTAGCTCTGGAAGAAGCCTCTGAGCTGTACCACCTATGCTGCCTCTGGGGTGATGGTTGACCACAAACTCTTTTCACCCTTTCCCAGCAGTTTTTCCCACTAACCTTGCTTTTGTCTTTGGTGTTTGTGGGTTAGAAGTCTGGTAACTGCCACACCTCACTGATTCAGGGCACCAACCTTTTTCTGCCCAGGTCCCAGTCTGTTTGGTCCTAGTGCAGCCTATGCTGGGCTCTGCTTCCCTCTGCTCCCACCTCCATGTGATAGACCATTCCCAGTGACCATCCAGGCTGTCCTGGCCTGGAGCCTTGCTTCCCTTTTCTATTTCGTGAGTTCTGCAGCCCTAGAATTTGTTCAGAGCCATTTTTTATAGGTTTTTGGAGGTACCTGGCAGGGAGCTTAAGGTAGTGGCTATTTTCTGGCCACCATCTTGGCTCTGCTCCAAAGTAGAAATTACAAACAGAAAATATCAACAAACCAAATAACACAATTCAAAAGATAGGCTTTGTCTGTTTGAGACATTACATAAATAGTTACCAAAAAGAGAAGCACCAATATCTAGGTTTTCTTCAAAGCCAGGGTATGCCAGCAGTTACTCAGGGTCTCCACACCAACACTCTTCCTGTGAGTGAAAGCCCCAATCAAAATGCTAAAATCTGTTTTTATATACCCTATTCAGTGTCAAAAGGCATCACAAACATGCTACTAAAACCCGTGTAAACTAGGCTTGAGGTAACCTGGCCGTCAAAGATTCCCCATTTAATAAAAGAAATAAAGGCCAAACTCATCGATGTTGCAAAGAGAAAATAGTAAAAAACAAAACAAAACAAAACAAAAACTCCCACCTTAATTACCAATATACTTATTCATCATCCTCTGGCTCTGGAACAAGGGTTTTTAAGGATCCATGAATTCATGAGGTATTATATGACAGAAATCATAGAATGTTATTACTGGAATGGACCTTAGAGATCATCTAGTAGAGGGCTTTTTAAATTTTTTCGACTCATTAACCCTTTCTATGTGACCCCCAGGTACGTAAGCATGTGAAATACATATAGAAATCAAACATTTACTAATAACAAATCCTAAAGAAATTTATTTCAAAACAATTCTTTGTTATACATATAATTTTACCATTTATTGAAGAGGAAATCAAATTTGTGAGATGGACATGCTAATTTATTTTTACATAAAGAATTTAACCTTGGCAGAATATTTGATGCTATATGACATAGAGAATTTTAAATGCTTTTCAGAGTTGATCTATATTTTTGTTTTATAATTGTCAATGCTAAGAATGCCACTTCATATAAATATGTAATACAAAATTACAGAATTATTTTTATGGCAATTTCAGAAATTGTTGAAAATTTTGCCCGAATCCCAAATCAAAATTCATCTAATGATTTTTTTAGTAAAACTGAAGCTTTAAACTGTATACTTCATAACTCAGCAAATTCTTTTTGAATTTTTAATAGCAGATGACTGACATTTTAATTTCAATTGAGTATAGTTTATGCACCCAATTTGTTTTTTTTACAATCATAATTTGAAAGAAAGTATTTCTGAAACTGTGTCTCCAGGCACTTGAGATGATCAGTTTTAACTCTGATAATTATATCTTTGGGAAGGTTATTTTCAATTGCAAAATCATCTGTCACTGTAAACATTTCTGAAGAACGAACTTCCACCCCATTCTTCCATATGTTAACTTTCTCGGTAAAACTTTTAATTTATCTTTTTATGTGAATGTGTAAAGGGAATCAGTAAATGAGAAGATCTTTCCCTACCATTTGAATAGGCTTTGGGCAGGAAGGGGGCAGGGTGGCTCTCAGCATCCTAGGGGGAGTGACTAAGACCAGGCACCTGAATTCTGGTCACTCAGAGGACGTTCTAGTCAACGGGATGAAGTCTGGCAACTCTATAAAAGGAGAGAACACAGCTTGAAGATTGAGACAGGCAGGAGAAAGCAGAAGTGGCAGCGGCAGCAATGGAAGCAGCGGCCGCAGTGGCAGCAGGTGCTACTGAAACAGGACTGACCCTCGTGCAGACTGGAAAGTGCTGAATAAGGGCTGGAAGCTAGTGGTTAATCTTACTACTGGAGAGACCTAGCATGGCGGGGGGGGTGGGGGGGTGGGACCAGTATGGCTTGGCTTGCTGCCATAATACTTTTCTGTAACCTCCTGGTCACTATTGTGAGATGGGCATATTGGTTTTGGAAAGTTCTTGGCCGGATATCGAACTGCGGACACTGGTCCATGGGTCTGCTACTGTGGAGCTGAATAAATGTTTTAACTCCTCTGCCTTCTACTTAGAGAATTTCCTATATCCTGCAATTCTGTACCATTCAGGCATACTCATGATTTTCTTTGAAATCATGAACTCTGCCTTAATGATATAATGTCTTACAATTTTTTCCTTGAAGCAGCATGCTAAAAACATTGAGATTTTTTGAACATCTGAAAAATAAGAGTTTTGAAAGCCATAAGTCATAATAAAAATAACAAAATCATATTTCTTCAGTCAAAAATATAACAATTTTGTCTTTGAATTTCAATAATCTCTTCAAACATCGCTTTTTGGAGAGGCATCTTACCTCTGCATGTAGCAGTAAGCTTTTGTAATCAGAGTACATGTCTTCAGAAAGGTTTGAAAAGAAACAACTGTTAAGGATATAATTGTTAATGAGGTTAATGATTTTGACAGTATCGAGAAGCACAACATCTAACTCTGGTGATTATATACATACATACATACATACATATATATATATATATATATATATATATATATATATATATATATATATATATATTCTTGATGTTTTCTACAAATTAACCATTTTCACCCATCATTGCTCTAGCACCTTCTAAACAGACTAAAACACATTTTTTTCTACTGTAAACATTCATTTGTGAAAAATTCATCAACTTTAAGAACTTGCCCTCTTGCATGCCCTTCCAATGAGAAAAAAAACAATAATCTCTCATGTATGCTTTCTTCATAAACATATCTTTCATAAAGTAACATATATCCCATGTTAGAAATATAAGTTGTTTCATCTAACTGAATTGCAAACCTTGGGCTGCCCTTAACCCTGGTAATAAACTACTGGAAGTGGCTATCACTAATTTCAGAAATTATTTTGGAAACTGTATCATTTAATAAAGGAATTTTACCAATTTCATCTCCATACATTTTCCCATGAACCATTTCTGACATTTCAATAACACATGATTTCCTATTATGTAGAGCTTTTTAGTTTTTAGAAATAAATACAAAGTTTTGTAAGATGCAAGGAAATGCTTTTCATTGACATTAAAAATTTCTTGAAACATTATTTTCCTTATTTGAAAATTTTAAAGTCATTCAAAATATTCTTTTGTTTTATTTCAGTAAGCTGCATGCTTGGTATTAAGATGCCATTTTAGTTTGGCTATCCACAGACAAAACATCATTACAAATTAAGCAAATCATTTTTTTTTCCCACACCATCAACATTATTAGAAGAAAATCTATATCGCAAAAATGATTTGAAAAAATTTCTTGTTCTTCTCAATTTAGGTGAAATACAAACCAATAATGAAGATGTTGCCTCATTGTCATCAGTATGTTTTAGCTCTTTTCTCTAAATTTAGCTGCTTACACATAACAAAAATATATTTTCTCCTAAAATATAAATAAATAGTGCTAATAAATTGTCAAATAAATAGTGTGTGAAATCATGTTCTTAATATTTAAAAACTGATGTTCCCATACAGTCATGATGATGGGAGAAATATTATTAACGGGTTTTTTCTTTCCTTGCTGCAATTAAACTCTGTTTCACTAAATGTCTACTTTTTTCCTCCTGAAGTATTATAGTCAGTTTTGCTGGGTAGATGATTCTTTTATTTTTCCTTTTATTCATTTGTTCATTCATTTGTTTGTCTGTTTGCTTATGTATTTAATATTTATTTATTTGTTTGTTTGTTTATTAGTTAGTTTGCTTATTTTTTGTTTATTTACTAGGAAAAGTAGATCACATTCTATAATCATACTGCACACTATTCTTCTTCCCCAAAGAGGAAAGTGGTTTTCTCCTTTAGTCCTTTGAAGTCATAGTTGCTGACTGGAATGATCAGAGTTATGGTATCATACTTTCATAGATTTTGAGCTGGAAAAGCATATAGGACAATCCTCTTATTTTATAAGAAAGGATCAGGCTTTTCAGGAAAAGATCATCTTATTCAACTCCTTTCTGCAAGTGAATAAATTGAGACTTAAAGGGGTTTGGTGATTTGTGGAAGTTCACAGAAGTATTGAGTAGCAGTGTCAGGATTCAAACCCAGATCTTGGACTCTGAATTCTCTTTATCCACCTTCCACCTCACTAAGGTATTTTAAGTTGATTGTGTTTATTTCTTTTGTTTTATAAATTTATTTATTTTTAATTTTTAACATTCATTTCCACAAGATTTTGAATTTGAAATTTTATCTGCATCTCTCCCATATCCCGCACCCCAGGATGTCATGCACTTTGATTACCCCTTTCTCCAGTCTCCCCTCCCTTCTATCACACCACCACACCCTTCTTATCCTCTTACCCCTTACTTTCTTGTAGGGCAAGATAGATTTCTATACCCCATTGTTGGTATATCTTATTTCCCCGTTGCATGTAAATGCAATGTTTAGCATTTGTTTTTGCAACATTGAGTTCCAAATTCTCTCCCCTCTTCCCTTCCCTCCCACAATCATTGAGAGGGCTAAAAATTCAATATATGCTATACATGTGTAGTTATGCAAAACGTTTCCATAATACTCATATTTTGAAAGACTAACTATATTTCCTTCCATCTTATTTTGCCCCCATTTATTCTATTTTCTCCTTTGGCCCTGTCACTTTTCAAAAGTGTTTTCTTCTGACTAACCCTTCCCCCAACCTATCCTCCATTCTATCATCACCGTCCCTCTTATTCCCATCCCCATTCTTTTCTTGTAGAATACAATACTGAAATAGTAATTAAGGTGGGATCTTTTTGTTGTTGACCTTTAATGATTCTGGCCTTTGTTTGGATGGGACAGATAGAGTGGGATGTATTTGTATTTCTCAGCACTGAGACAATTGATTTGTATCTGATGTGATACTGGGGGCAGGGAGCTGTTCCACGCCCAGCCTGGGTGAAGTCGGGGCCGAAGGGGGCCCTGAACAGGATATATAAGTCCAGAGGTCAGCATTCTTGCTCAGAGCACTGAGCCACAGCAGGAGTGGCATGTGACTCTGGGCCAGCCATTACAATGACCTCCATGGCTGTACACCCAGATGTTGAATTGTATTTGGTTTGTAATTCAGCGTGCTGGTTTTTCCTCCTGAACTAAACAAATGATATTTGTGTGCTGGATTAAAGTAAGATTGTTAATTCCTTAACGTTGCTTTCCTTAAGTAAAGCAGATCAAAAGTACCTGTGTTTACAGCTTTCTGGGTGCTGGTTGTTGGTGGATTCTACACCCGCACAGAAGCTGCTAGCTGGATTGTTGAAACAGATACCCAATTGAGTATGTATGTTATTCTCTCCTTAAGTCAAATCCAATGAAAGTAAGGTTGACTCATTCCCTTTCAACTTCCTCTTCTTCCCCTCCATTTTAACACCTACTTCTTGCCTCTTTTATGCAAGATAATTTACCCTATTCTATCACTTCCTTCTTCCTTCTCCCAATATATTCCTTTCTTACCGCTTAATTTTCTTTGTTTAGATACCATCTCTTCCTATTCAACTCACCCTGTGCCTTCTGTCTACCCACACATACACACACAGACACACACACACACACATATATGTGTGTGTTTATAAATATACATATATATATATGTATATATATATATACATACATATATACAAAATGAAAAAAAATAAAAGAATAGAAAAAAGAAAAAAAATGGAAGAAAACCTCATTGGAAATACAACTGACCTGTAAAATGGATACAGGCGAAATAATTTAAGAATAATTGTTCTACCCAAAAAACATGATTAAAAAAATGTAAAGGGCCTCAACAGAATCTTTCAAGAAATCATCAAGGAAAACTACCCTGAGGTCCTAAAACCAGAGAGTAAAATATTCATTAAAAGAATAACCTGGGGGCCCTTAGATGACACAGTGAGTAGAGCACTGGCCCTGAGGTCAGGAGGACCTGATTTCAAATCCAGACTCAGAAACTTGATACACTTACTAGCTGTGTGACCTTGGGCAAGTCACTTAACCCCAAATGCCTTGCCTTCCCCCCTGCAAAAAAAATGACTGGTCACCTCCTGAAAGAGGTCCTAAATTAAAAACCCCAAGGAATATTGTAGCCAAATTGCAGAATTATTAGATCAAGCAGAAAAGCAGCCAGAAACGAACAATTCAAATATCATGGAACCACAGTCAGGATTACCCAGGACCTTGCAAGTTCTACATTAAAAGATCAGAGGGCCTGGAATATGATATTCTGTAAGGCAAAGGAACTTGGATTTCAGTCAAGAATTGACTACCCAGAAAAATTGAATATAATCTTTCAGGGAAGGAGATGGATATTCAATGAAATTGAGGAATTACAGTCTTTCTTGATAAGAAGACCAGAGCTCAATGGAAATATGATCTTCCAATACAAGACTCAGGAGAGACATAAAAAGGTAAACAGAGAGTGAAGAAAAACAACATGTTATTCAGTAAGGAAAAACTGTGGGAAGACGATACAACCCTTGAGAACTGTATCTTTACTACATCATATAGAAGGAAATATGTAGATAGAGGGGGTGTGTTAAAGTTGATTTTGATGTGATTATAAAATAAACACTAATTAAGTGCTGAACAAGGTTTGTAATGTGAGGAGATAAAAGAAAGAGGCAGAAAAGGGTAAATCATATCACATGAAGAGGCACAAAGATACATTACAGTAGATGGAAAGAACGAAGGGTAACGATCATTGTTTGAACTTTAGTCTCTTAGTATTTGGCTCAAGGAGGGAATAAAATACTCAAGTATATGAATCTAATGTGCCCTTTAGGCAATTGGAGGGGAAAGAGGAAAGGAAACTGAGGAAATGATAGAATGGAAGGAAGAAATAATAAGGTAAAAGGGAAATATAAAAGGGAGGCCAGACTGAGGAAGGAGGTAAAAAGCAAATCTCTAGTGAGGAGGGAAAAGGAATAAGGAGAAGAAAAGCAAAAATGCATGGGGGGATAAGATGGAGAGAAAGACACAGATAGTAATCATAATTGTAAATGTGAATGGGAAGGACTCTCCTATAATATGGAAGCAGATAGCAGGATGGATAAGAAATCATAATCCTAGAATATATTGTTTACAAGAAACACATTTGAAGCAGAAGGATACACACAGGGTAAAGGAAAAAGGCTGGAGTAGAATATATTATGCTTCAACTGAAGTAAAAAAAAAAGTGGGGGGTGGAGAAAATACTCTAAATCACTATCAATTAGAGAAATGCAAATTAAAACAACTCTGAGTTACCACCTCACACTTATCAGTTTGGCTAATGTCATAGAAATGGAAAATGATACATGTTTCAGAGGATATGGGACAATTGGAACATTAATGGGTTGTTGGTAGAGTTGTGAGCTGATTCAACCACTCTGGAGAACATTTTGGAACTATGCGCAAAGGGCATACCCTTTGATCCAGCAATACCACTACTAGGTCTGTTTCCCAAAGAGATAATAAAGAAAAAAAAAGACCCATATGTACAACAATATTTGTAACAGCTCTTTTTGTGGTGACAAAGAATTGGAAACTGAGGGGATGCCCAATCAACTGAGGAATGGCTGAAAAAGTTATGATTTATCAATGTAATGGAATACTAGTATGCTATTAGGAATAATAAGCATGCATATGTCAGAAAAGAAAAAAAAAACTAGGAAAGACTTACATGAAGTGATGCTGATTGAAGTGAGCAAAATCAGGAGAACATGCTAAGAACAACATTATGTTACCTATGATAGACTTATCTCTTCTCAACAATACAATGATCAAAGACAATTCTGAAAGACTCATGATGGAAATTGCTAATAATATCCAGAGAAACAACTATGGAATCTGAACGCAAATTGAAGCATGCTATTTTCACTCTATTTTTCTTTTCTGATTTTTCTTTCTCATCATTTCTCCTTTTTGTTCTGATTTTTAGTTCACAACATGACTAATGTGGAAATGTGTTTAATATGGCTGTACCTGTATAACTTATATCTGAATGTTCGTTGTCTTGGGGAGGAAGGATGGGGGTGAGGGAGAAAAAAATGGAACACAAAATTTTACACAAATGAATGTTGAAAAATATGTCCACAAGCAATTGGGAAAATGTTATTGAAGAACAAAAGGAGATCACAGAGGTCTCTTTGCTAGCATTGAATTGGGATTCTGTTGCCTTGCCCATAGTTGTACCCAGGTGGTAGTCCTGGGTAGCACTTCCAAGGGGAGAAGGAACACTAGCTCACCAGAACTTAATGTCACAGTGGACTGCAGACCCTCTTCACCATTACATAGAAGAAAACACTGCTAATGGTCACTCATACACCAGCACACAAGACAAGAAAGTAATAAATATCTATGCTTAGGTCATACCAACTTGGAAGAATTGAAAACTTACAGGTCCGTAGAAGTATCTTTGAAAATAGCTGCAAAAATCCTCTGAAATTTGGGACAATGCACTCTGCACTCTGCACCATAGAAGCAGAACCCTACTTTAACAAAGTCAAAAACCAAATAACAGGCTGGGAAAATGAACAAAAATAGAAAAAAATAGTCTGACCATAGAAAGGTTCTATGGTGATAAAGGAGATCAAAACCCAGCCTCAGAAGATAACAAAATTAAAGTTCCTACATCCAAACATCCAAGAAAAATACAAACTGCTCCCAATCCATGGGAAGATCCAGAAAAGATTTGAAAGTCAAGTAAGAGAGGTAGACAAAAATTTGGAAGACAAATGAAAATGATGGAAGAAAATAATGAAAATAAAAGAGTTAGCTTGTTAAAGCAGAAAAAAGATAACTGAAGAAAATGATGCCTTAAAAAACGGACTAAGCCAAAAGAGGCACAAAATTCACAGAAGAAAATAAAACCTCCTTAAAAGCCAAAATTGTCCAAATGGAAAAGGAGGTTAAAAAAAGCCTCATTGAAGTAAACACTTCCTTTAAAATTAGAATTCAGAAAATGAAAGCTAATGACTTCATAAAAAATCAAGACAAAGTAAAATAAAACCAATAAAAATAAAAGACAATGTGAAATATCTCATTTGAAAAATAGAAGTCCTAGAAAATAGGTCCAGTGGAGAAAATTTAAAAATTATTGAACTACCTGAAAACCATGATCAATAAAATAGCCTAGATAACATCTTTCAAGAAATTATCAGGGAAAACTGCCCTGAATCTAGAACCAGAGGAGAAAATAGAAATGGAAAGAATCTACCAACAGGCTTTCAAAAAAATCCCAAAAGTAAAAATGCCAGAATTATTATAGTCAAAGGCCCAAACTCTCAGGTCAGGAGAAAATATTGAGAGAAGCCAGAAAGAAAAATTCTGGTATTGTGGAGTGAAAACCAGAATAATAACAAAAGATTTGGCAGCTTCTATATAAAAGGATAATAGGCCTTGTTTTATGAAATTCTGGAGCTCAAAGGAGCTAGAATCACAACAAATAATCATCTGTCCATCAGATTTGAGTACAATGCTTCGGAGGGGAAATGGATATTCAATGAAATGGAAGACTTTCATGAATTATTTTTTATTTTTTTAATTCCATACTTCACTATTTAATATATATATTTTTTAGTTTTCAGCAATGATTTCCACAAGAGTTTGAGTCACAAATGTTCTCCCCATTTCTACCATCCCCCAACTCCAAGATGGCATATATTCTGATTGCCCAGTTCCTCAGTCCGCCCTCCCTTCTTTCACCCCATTCCCCCTTCCCCAATCCCCTTCACCCTTACTTTCTTGTAGGGCAAGATAGATTTCTATTCCCTATTGCCTGTATATATTATTTTCCAGTTGCATGGAAACCAACTTTTTTTTTGAGAATCTCCTTTTAAAACTTAGAGTTCCAAACTCTCCCTCCTCTTCCCTCCCCACCCACTTTTCTAAGAGGGCAAGCAATTCAGCATAGCCCACAAATGTATCATTATGCAAAACACTCCCATAAACAATCATGTTGTGAAAGACTAACTATATTTCCTTCCCTCCTATCCTGTCCCCCTTTTATTAAATTTTCTCCCTTGACCCTGTCCCTTTTCAAAAGTGTTTGCTTTTGATTTCCCCTTTGATTACTTCTTCCCCCATCTGACCTCCCTTCTGTGGTCCCCCATTCCTAATCCCCTTCCCCCTGCTTTAATGTGGGGTAAGATACCCATTGGAAGGTATATGTTAGTCCCTCCTCAAGTCAAAACTGATGAGAAACAGAGTCACTCTTTCTGCCTCACCTGCCCCTCTTCCCATCAGATGAACTGCTTTTTCTTGCCACCTTTACGTGAGATAATCTACCCAAGCCATCTCTTCCTTTCTTCCTCCCCCAATAACCTCCTCTCTTATCCCCCAATTGCATCTCACTTTTCCAGATATCATCCCCTCACATTCACCCTGTGCCCTCTGTCTATATGTACATATAAATGTGTGTATATGTGTATACACATATACATGTGTATATATACATGTATGTATCTGTGTATATATATATACACATATATGTATGTATGTGTGTATATATATGTATGTTTATTCCTTTCAACTAGCCCAATACTGAGAAAGGTCTCATGAATTACATACATCATTTTTCCATGTAGGAATGTAAGCAAAACAGTTCCACTTTAGTAAGGCCCTTATGATTTCTCTTTCTTGTTTATTTTTCATGATTTTCTTGGTTCTTGCGTTTGAAAGTCAAATTTGGTCTTTTCACTTAGCTTGAAAGTCCTCTATTTTATTGAAAATCAATATTTTGCCTTGAAGCATTATACTCAGTTTTGTTGGGTACGTGATTCTTGGTTTTAATCCTAACTCCTCTGACCTCTGGGATATCATAGTCCAAGCCCTTTGATCACTTAATGTAGAAGCTGCTAGATCTTGTATTATGTTAATTATGTTTCTACAATACTCAAATTGTTCCATTATGGCTGCTTGCAATATTTTCTCCTTGACATGGGTGCTCTGGAATTTGGCGACAATATTCCTAAGAGTTTTCTTTTTGTGATCTTTCTCAAGAGGCGATTGGTGGATTATTTCAATTTCCATTTTAAACTCTGGCTCTAGAATATCAGGGAAATTTTCCTTGCTAATTTCTTGAAAGATAATGTCTAGGCTCTTTTTTGAGCATGGCTTTCAGGTAGTCCAATAATTTTTAAATTATCTTTCATGGATCTATTTTCCAGGTCAGTGTTTTTTTTCCAATGAGATATTTCGCATTGTCTTCAATTTTTTTCATTCCTTTGGTTCTGTTTTATAATATCTTGATTTCTCATAAAGTCACTAGCTTCCACTTGCTCCAATCTAAATTTTAAGGTAATATTTTCTTCAGCGGTCTTTTGGACCTCCTTTTCCATTTGGCTAATTCTGCCTTTCAAGGCATTCTTCTCCTCATTGGCTTTTGGAGCTCTTTTGACATTTCAGTTAGTCTATTTTTTAAGGTGTTGTTTTCTTCAGTATATTTTTCAGTATTGTTTTGGGTCTCCTTTAGCAAGTCATGATTCAGAGCCCTGCCAACTGTTCTGCCCGGCTCCCTGTCTGGTTGGTCTGTGCACAGCCCACTCTGGGCTATGTCCTGCTCTGCTCCTCACGTCCATGCAATAGACCTTTACCTACAATGACCCTTGCTTTCCTGGGATGGACCTGCTTCCCTCTGTTATTTCATGGGTTATGAAATGCTAGAATTTGTTCAGAGCTATTTTTTAAAGGTGTTTGGAGGGACCTGGTGGAGAGCTTAAGCAAGTCCCTGCTTTCCAGCTGCCATCTTGGCTCCCTCATGGATTCCTTACATAAAGACCAGAGTTGAATACAAAATTTGCTGTTAAAAAGTAAAACTTAAAAGAAGCTTTAAAAGATAAACAGGAATAGGAAATCCTAAGGGACTTTATTAGACTAAACTCTTTACGTACGAACTTGGGAAGATAATACTTGTAACTCATAAGAGCTTCCATTAGGCTTATAGAAGCAGTATATATAAAGAGAGACCATAGGTTTGAGTTGAATATGAAGTGTTGATATATAAATAAATAAAATTAAGGACTGAGAGAAGATTGTATTGGAAATAAAAGGAAGGGAGATATAGAATATGGTGAATCATCTTACATTAAAGAGGCAAAAAATTGATTTTGCAGTGGATGGAAAGTGGAGAGAATTGAGTGTATTGTGCTATTGTCAGAATAGCTCAAAGCAGGAATAACATACATTCCCAACTGGGCATAGAAATCTACCTCCAGGGGGGAGGAGCCAAGATAGTTCTGTGACAAGTAGAAATTACCAGAGCTCTCTCACAAATTCTGTCAGATATGTCTAAAAAAGTGAATCTGAGCAAGTTTGAGATAGTTAGAAGCCACTAGTAGACTGAGAGTGGTAGGAGTGTCAGGAACATGGAATGGCAGCAGACCAAGCCAAGCAGGAACAGCAGAGGAATCCAGCCATGGTGCGAGTCTCGTAGAGAGCTGGTTGAGCAAAATACAGGAGCAGGAACAGGCCCAGGGTGGAAGTACTGGCTACAGCCATGATTGAGCCCCAGGCCTCTCAGCCCAGTACAGGTGTCTGTTGGAGTGCAGAGTCTGTGGCTATGGGAGCAGCTGGCGTGGAGGCCTCCAATACACAGTCATAATGTTTGAAATTTGCCTTCTTGAACTTCCAGGAGCCACAATGTGCAGGTAAAATGTCTCTTATCCATCCCTCAAATAAACCCAGAGAATAATACCTCAGGAGAAACAAGAGGAGCCAGAAGTGGGGTTTCAGTAGCAAGAGAAGTGAGGGAGAGGGAGTTTTCTGTGATGGCAGAAGGAGACTAGTGCAGGAAGAGGGGTGTCCCAGCAGCCCTCACCTCTGCAGAACAATGAGAGTAACTTTGCTCAGGGAGTGGAGCTAACTAACATCAACACCAGGACCCCACACATGGCTTTGTA
This sequence comes from Trichosurus vulpecula, assembly GCF_011100635.1. Taxonomy (NCBI): domain Eukaryota; kingdom Metazoa; phylum Chordata; class Mammalia; order Diprotodontia; family Phalangeridae; genus Trichosurus; species Trichosurus vulpecula. Next base: position 414,054,072 of record NC_050576.1, on the reverse strand, counting down.
CAGCCAGGGGCAGTGGCTGACACCAGCGCAGACAAGAGGTGAGACCCCCCATGCTGTAGAAGAGACCTGAGGAAGAGGAGAATCCCAGCAGCCAGACCACCTCTCTCCCACACCTCACAAAACCAGACACCATAGAATATAAAGCCAGTGAGCAAGCCCACAGATTCCAACACAGGAAACTTGGGACAGAGCCCCCTGAGCCTCAGAAACAGAGACCCGCTTTTGAAACCAGGAGGGGAAAAAAACACTATGAAAAAAAACATGCTAAAAAAGCCAAAGACAATTGATTTAAATTATAGAGACAGGGGAAGATCAAAACACCAATTCTGAAGGGATTAGCATGGACACTATACCCACATCTAAAACCTCAAAAGGGAAAGTGAACTTGTTTCCAGAACAAAAAGCATTCTTTCAAGAACTCAAGTAGGACTTTAAAAACCAACTTCAGGAGGTAAAAGAAAAAAAAATAGAAAAAATGGAAACAAAACTCACTGAGGAAAACAAGTCTTTAAAAGGTAAAATAGGTGTAATGGTTAGGGAAAATCAGAATATAAATGGAAGAAATGTCTCATTGAAAAGTAAAATCAACCAAATGAAAAAAAAACATAGAGAAGATAAAGGAAGGAAACAAAACATTAAAAATTAAAATTGGGTAAGTGGAAGCTAATGACTATGAGACATCAAGAGTCACAGTCAAACAAAATATAAAGAAGGAAAAAAATAGAAGAAACATGAAATATCTCACTGGAAAAAACAACTGACCTGGAAAATAGATCAAGGAGAGACAATCTAAGAATTATTGATCTTCCTGAAAGTTATGATAAAAAAAGAGCCTGGAGAGTATCTTCCATGAAATTCTTAAGAGAAATTGCCCAGAGGTCCCAGAACCAGAGGGTAAAATTGTCATTAAAGAATCCATCGATCACCCTCTGAAAAAGACCACAAATTGAAAACTCCAAGAAATATTATAGCCAAATTCCAGAACTACCAGGTCAAGGAGAAAATACTGCAAGCTGTTAGAAACAATTCAAATATCATGGAACTATAGTCAGGATGATGCAGGATCTTTCAACTTTTACAATAAATGCAAAGGAAAGGCAAAGGAGCTTGGGCTACAACTAAGGATCAACTACCCAGCAAAATTGAGCATAATTTGCCAGTGAAGGAGATGGACATTCAATGAAATAAGGGAATTCCAGACCTTCCTAATGAAAAGACCAGAGCTCAATGGAAAATGTGATCTTCCAATGAAAAACACAAGGATAATGGGGGAAAAAAACCCTAGTTAACTAATAAGGCTAATTACTACATCCTCATACAGGACTATTTTGTTTTATATGCTTTTATATGCATATGTCAGTCTTGAAAACAGTATAGTCATTATGATAATTGAAAAGGATAATCATAGACTGTGGTTACCAGTATCAAATAACAGTTCTAATATATATATATATATATATATATATATATATATATATATATATATATATATATATATATATACAATTAAGAGGTGTAAAGGTATGGTTCTGGGAGAAGAAGTAAGGAGGTAGTAGAAAAGCATACATTAAATCACATGAAGAAGTACAAAAATATATTGTGATAGAGGGAAAGAAGGGAGGGAGAAGAGCAGTGTTTGACCTTTCCTCTCATAGAATTTGGTTCAAGAATGGATTAACATACCCCGATAAGTATAGAAATCTAACTTGTGCTACAGGCAGTAGAAGGGGAAAGGGGAAAGAAAAGCAAGGGGGGTGGTCAGAATGGAGGGCAGAAGTAGCAAGGTGAAAACTGTAATATAAGGGAGGGGAATCAAGAGGGAAGGTAAACTGAGGAAGGTGGCCGTCAAAAGCAAGACTCTGCTGAGGAGTGGAAGGGAAAAGGGAGAAAACAAAACATAACCTGGGGCAATTAGGGTAGAGAAAAAGACACAGATGGTAATCATATCTGTAAATGTGAATGGGATGACCTCTCCCATAAAATGGAAGCGGAGCGCAGAATGGATTGCAAACCATAATCTTACAATACGTTGTTTACAAGAAACACATTTAGAAAGGGGGGTACACACAGGGAAAAGGGAAAAGGCTGGAGTAGAAAACATTGTGCTTCAGCTAAAGTAAAAAAGCAGGGGTATCAATCCTAATCTCAGAGAAAGCAGAAGCAAAGATAGATCTAATTAAAAGAGATAAGTAAGGACACTACATCCTGCTAAAAGGAACCATAAACAATGAAGCAATATCATTATTTAACACATATGCAGCAAGTTGTATAGCATGCAAATTCTAAAAGGAGAGGTTAAGGTTGTTACAGGAAGAAACAGACAGAAAAACTATAATAATGGAGGACCTCAACCCTACCCCACACTGAAGTGTATAAATCTAACATCAAAATAAAAAATAAAGAAGTTAAAGAAGTGAATAGAATTTTAGAAAAGGCAGACATGATAGACCACTGGAGAAAACTATATGGGGATAAAAAAGGTATAAACTTTTTTCTCAGCCATACACGGCACATACTCAAAAACTGACTACGTACTAGGGCATAAAAAATGTCACAATCCAGTGCAGAAAGGAAGAAGTAGTCAAAGCATACTTTTCAAATTATGATGCAATAAAAATTATTTGTAATAAAGAACCATGGAAAAATAAGCTTAAAAATGGAAACTAAATAATATAAATTGAAAGAATGAGTGGGCCAAAGAATAAATCATAGGAACAACTAATAACTTCGTTCAAGAGAATGACAATAATGAGACAACATACCAAAAGTTATGGGATGCAGCAAAAGCAGTTCTTAGGGAAAGGTTTTATATCTCCAAACACTTACATGAATGAAACAAAGAAAAAGGAGATCAAAGAATGGGGTATGTAACTGAAAAAGCTAGAAAAAGAACAAATTGAAAATCCCTAATTAAATACCAAATTCGAAATACCAAAAATCAAAGGAGAGATTAATAAAATTGAAATCAAGAAAACTTTTAAATTAATAAATAAAACCAAAAGCTGGTTTTATGGAAAAAAAAAACAATGAAATCTATAAACCTTTGTCAATTTGATTACAAAAAAGAAAATCAAATTACCAGTATCAAAAATGAAAAGTGTGTATTCACCTCTAATGAACAGGGAATCAAAACAATAATTGGGAATTATTTTGCCCAATTTTATGTCCATGGTTTTGACAGCCATAGGGATATGGATGAATATTTACAAAGATATAAGTTGCCTGATAAACAGAAAAAGGAAATAAAATATCTAAATAACCCCATCTCTGAAAAAGAAATTGAGCAAGCCATCAATGAACTCCCTAGGAAAAAAATCTCCCGGGTCAGATGGTTTTACATGTGAAATTTATCAAACATTTAAAGAAAAATTAATTCCTATACTTAATAGAATACTTGGGAAATAGGTGGAGTCCTACCCAATTCTTTTTATGAAACAAATATGGTACTAATACCCATGAAGAGTCAAAATGGAGAAAGAAAATTATACACCAATTTACTTAATGTATATTGATGTGAGAAGTCTAAATAAAATAATAGTAAAAAGATTGCAGCAACCTATCATGAGAATAATACACTATGACCAGGTAGGATTTATTCCAGGAATGCAAGGCTGATTCAGTATTAGGAAAACTATCAGCATAATTGATCATATCAACAACAAAACTAGTAGAAACCGTATAATCATCTCAATAGATGGAGAAAAAGCCTTTGGCATTTTGAGCATTATTTGTAATGGGGATAAACTACATGCATTCCCAGTAAGATCAGGGGTGAAACAACAATGTCCCTTATCACCCCTATTATTCAATTTGGTACTAGAAACATTAGCTGTAGTAATAAGAGACAAAAAGTAATTGAAGGAATTAGAATCGGAAAAGAAGAAGCTAAATTATCACTTTTTGCCGATGATATGATGAGTTACTTAGAGAATCCTAAAGAATCAAGTAAAAAACTCCATGAAATAATAAACAACTTTAGCAAAGTTGCAGGATATAATATAAACCCACATAAATCCTCAGCATTCTTATACATTACTAACAAAGCCCAATGGCAAGAGATAGAAAGAGAAATTACATTTAATGTTACTGTAGACACTATAAAATATTTGGGAGTCTATCTGCCAAGACAAACCCAGGGTCTATGTGAAGATAATTATGAAACAGTTTTCACACAAATAAAGTGAGATGTAAATTAATGGAAAAATATCATTTGCTCATGGTTAGGCCAAGCTAATATAATAAAAATGACAATTTTACCTAAATTAATTAATTCATTCAATCCCATGCCAATCTAACCACCAAAAATATTTAACAGACCAGGATAAAATAATAACAAAATTCATTTGGAAGAACAAGAGATCTATAACATTTAGAGAATTAATGAAAAGAAATGCTAGGGAAGGTGACATAGCCATACCAGTCATTAAACTGTGTTATAAAGCAGCAGTCATCAAATTACTTGGTACTGGCTAGGAAACAGAGTGGTGGATCAATGGAGTAGGTTAGGTACACAAGATGCAGTAGTCAATGACTATGGCAATCTACTCTGATAAACACAAAGAATCCAGTTTCTAGGGTAATAACTCACTATTTCACAAAATACTGCAGGGAAAATTCAAAAATGATAGGGCAGAAACTGGGTGTAGACCAATATCTTACACCATATACCAAAATATAGTCAAAATAGGTTCATGATTTAAGAATAAAGGCTGACACTAGAAGCAAATTCACAGAATCAAATTTATGGGTAAGCAAAGAATTCATGACAGAACAAGAGATGGAGACCATTAAAAATGCAAAATGCAAATTTTGATTATGTTAAATTGAAAAGTTTTTTGTATGAAACAAGACAATGCAACAAAGTTTAGGAGGAAAGCAGAAAATTCAAAGAAAATCTTTACAACTAGTGTCTCTGATAAAAGCCTCATCTCTAAAATATACAGGGAACTGAGACAAATTTGTAGGAATTCAAGTCATTCCCCAATTGACAAATGGTCAAAGCATATGAAGAGGCAGTTTTCAGAGGAAAAAATTAAAGACACCTACAGGTATATGAAAAAATGCTCTAAATCACTACTGATTAGAGAAATGCAAATCAAATCAACTTTTAGGTACCACATCTCTCCCGTCAGATTGGCTAAAATGACAAAATAGGAAAATGATAAATGCTGGAGAGGATGTGAAAAATTGGAACACTGTTGCATTGCTGGTGGAGTTGTGGACTTATCCAGCCATTCTGGAGAGCAATTTGGAACTATGACCAAAGGGCTATAAAAATCTTTATACCCTGTGACCCAGCAATACCACTTCTAGGGTTGTATCCCAAAGAGATCACACAAGTGGGAAAAGGACCCATATGCACAAAAATATTTATAGCAGCTCTTTTTGTGGTACCTAAGAATTGGAAATCAAAGGGATGCCCATCAATTGGGGAATGGCTGAACAATTTGTGGTATATGAAGGTAATGGAATACTATTGTGCTGTAAGAAATGGGGAAGATACGGACATCTTAATAAACTGGTAAAACCTATACAATATAATGCTGAGTGAGTGGAGCAGATCTAGGAGAACATTATACACAGCCGCAGATATATTGATTTTGTGATCAATGACCTCGATAGATCTAGCTCTTTTCAGAAATACAAGGTTCAAAGAAAACTCCAAAGGCCTCATGATATAGAGAGCTATCTACATCCAGAGAAAGAACTATGGAGTCTGAATGCCGGTTGAGGCAAACTGTTTTCTCTCCTTTTTATTTCTTATGTTTTTTTTTTCCTCTTTTGTTTTTGGTTTTAGTTTTGGTTTTATTGGTTTTGTTTCTTTTTTCTCATGATTCATTCCATTGGTCATAATTCTTTTACAACTTGACTATTGTGTAAATAAGTTGAATGTGAAATTATATGTAGAAGATATATCAATTCCATGCCGTCATGGGGAGGGAGGGGTGGAGGGGGGAAAGAAAATCTAGAACTCAAAATCATGTGGAACTGAGTGTTGTAAACTAAAAATTAAAAAAAAATAATTAAAAAAAAGAAATCTTCCTCCAGGAGAGTAAGAAGGGAAGAGATAAGACAGCATGGTATGATAGAAGGGAGAGCAGATAGGGAGAGGGAGTAGTCAGAAGCAAAACATTTTAAGGACATAAAGTGTGAAAGGAGATGGAGAATAGAAGAAACTGGGGCAGGGAACAGAATATAGGGAAATGCAGTTAGCAATAGTAACTGTGAAAAAAATGAAGCAAGTTTCTGTGATGAAGGCCTCAGTTCTCAAACATGTAGGGGACTGAGTCAAATATGTAAATATAACAGCCATTCCCCGATTGATAAATGATCAAAAGATACTAACAATTTTCAGATGAAGTAATCAAAATTATCTACAGCCATGTGCAAAAATGCTCTTACTCACTATTGATTGCAGAAATGTGAATTAAAAGAATTCTGAGGTACCACCTTCTACCTATTAGATTGGTTAATAGCACATGAAAGCAAAATGAAAAATGGTTAAGGAGATGTGGGAAAATTAGCTGTAATGCACTGTTAGTTGAGTTGTGAAATGAATCAACCTTTCTATAGGACAATTTGGAGTTATATTCAAAGGGCTCTAAAACCTTGTAAACTCTTTGACCTAGCAATATTACTACTAGGTCTGTATCCCAAATGAAATTTTAAAAAATGGAAAGGTGTCTATATGTAAAAAAAAATATTTATAGCAGCTCTTTTCCAGGGTAAAGAATTGGAAATTGAGGATATGACTATCAATTGGGGAATGGAAGAAAAAGTTGTGGTATTTGACGGCAATGGAATATTATTGAGCTATTGTTAATAATCAGTGGGATGCTCTCAGAAAAGCCTAGAGAGACTTTTGTGAGCTGATGTGAAGTGAAATGCACTGCGTAATAAGAAATAACAATATTGTAAGATGATCAGCTGTGACTCATTTCTCAATTCTCAGCAATACAGAAACATTCTCTGTGTTCAGAGACAACTCTGAAGACTTATGATGAAAAGTGCTATCCTTCCGCAGAGGTGGAACTGATGGAATCTGAACACAGACTGAAGCAGGGAGAAAAGAAGGAAAGAAAGAAACAAATCTAGCCAGTAAATCCCAAGTTAAGTGGTCAGCTTCTGGCCATGAAAATTTACCTTCCTTTTGAGAGAAGAAAAAGGACAGGGAGAGGGAGAGGTTGAGCTGAGTTACCCAACTAGCTGGGTCCCCATTCGGGCAGCCCAGTATACTCACAGGTTGTGTTTGTCCTTTGATTTCAAAGAGGACCATGGCTTCAGGGAAATGATGACATGACTTGCAGTTGATTTTGATTTGAGTGAGGGAGGGATAAGTAAGGTCACCAGCCACACTTCCTCCTCCAGAGCCACCTGGATCTGGTGATCAGATATCAATCAGGATGACTGGCGATGACCCAGGATGCAATGGGAAACCCTGGCCCTTTTAAGCTAATGAAGGAAGGCAGAGAATTTGGAACATACATCTTTAAGAACAAATAGGGAAATTTCATTTTGCATGTACCTGGAGAAAAATAAAATACTAAATTAAAAAAAAAGGTTGATTTAGCAATATTGTGGAAAGGCTAATCAGCAAATTTATGGTATTATTTCAGTTGGGAATGGCTCTGCTTCTCTCCATATAGGTGTATCCTCAGAAGAGTGTGCTGAATTACACTATAAGGGATTATATCAAGTTTGAATAGTCCTTACTGATTTTGATCTCAGCGTTTTATGCCGTGTTTGACTGGACAGTTTTTTTTAATACTGTGATGCTTAGTCTCCCGAACCGATTAAGTTTTGAAGACAGTTTCATTATCTTTTTTTTAGGGACAGAAGATCAGGAAACTGGCCCAGCCTATGTAGAGTAGGTGTGGTTTCAAGTACAAACGTATGGACTTTTTTTTTCAAATTTTAGTAGCAAATGTTAAAGCTGACAACAGTTGCATCCACTAGTATGTGGAAATAAATAAAAAAACACCCTTCTTCAGTAAAAGAAGAAAAAAAAATCCTTCATATATAAGAGGAATCATTTTGAAATAAGTAGTTGGAACAACTTCTGCATCTGTCCAGTCAAAGAATAGACTTTGAAGACAATGCTAATGATGATTACTATGTCAGACCACCAATGTGGACCAGTCAAACACAAATACATACATAATGAAGGAAACAACCTCTGAGGCAGAAAAAGTAATGATATTAAGGTGGTCAAAATGAACTTTTCTTCAAAGCAAACGAGATTAAGACAAACAATGTTTTACTTTGTAAGTCTCATTTCTTGAATACTACTTCATGTGTAGAAATGAACTTCACTTCTACTGAAAGATAACTCCATTGTAAAGCAACAACATTGGGACAAAAAAACCCCAACAGTTTATGGAGATTAAACAATGCCAGATCCATAAACAGGCTAAGGAAGATGATGACAGAAAGTCAATGGATTTGAAATTTTGGAGGAAATCATTAGTAATTCCGATCTCATTCACAATCTAAATTATCCCACATGTTCAGCAGCCTTCACTAACTATAATATTTTACCCAGAGGTCTGCTCTCCTAATTGGTGACCAGGACAAACATTTCTTGAAGAACTGAAACCATATTTGCCCTATATTCATTCTCTTGACTGACCCAGTTTCACAGCACACTCCATCTTTTTTCCAGCTGCCAGCTTACTATGTAAATAATGTTAATTATTGCCTCTTTCATTATTTTAAAGGTAGTTTTTTTTTTCAGATTTCCCAACAACCATGACTTACTCAGTTGCGCTTTAATGTTTGAAGAGAAGGGAGTGCAGTAAAGATGTTCTATAAGTTTCATTTTGAACTTTTATTTCATTCTATCCCACTTGAGGCAATGGGAAGAAGGCTACATTTGATGAGATAGACACATAATAGCAATATCATTGTTACTGCCTGTGTGATAGAAGAAAACTCAACAGTTTTTCTATCAAAGGCACTACAAAAATGGAAAATGGTAACATTGTCTATAATGATCCTGTCATCCTTCTCCTTTGTTCTACAGGTGGGATTGAAAGGTCTTTCTGAAATACATTTTGGTGAATTCAGTTTAAATAAATTTGATTAGCTCCCAAAAATTTCATGCATTTTATTCTTTAAGAGTTAATTTTGTGAAATTTCCAATTTGCTCACTATGAGAATAGAAAGAATTTGAATAGGCCAACAATCTACACCCAGTGATTACAGAAGAAGTCATCAAGACATTTATGCAAATATGAAATGCACAAGTAATTATCGAGAAAGCAAGAAATGCCATTCAACATAACAGGTGCCACTTCCTGGGGTGCATTTTCTACATGGAACAGCAATGAGATGCTGTGATTCTAACACTGATGGTGGATAAAAAAAGAATTTTAATAAGCTATATAATGGCGCTCAGCCCAAAGATCCAAATACAATTAAATCAAGTAACTTCCAAGAGAATTATATTATGCCACAAAGAAATTCTTAAAAGAAACAAAACTTTCACCACAAAATGTTTCAAGAGTTGAGATCATGGTTCATAAATATTTAACACTGTCTTCTGATTTTATTTTTTTCTCATATTATACTGTTGTCATTGACTTTCTACTATAATATTTAGATGAATGGTAAACCATATAACACTTCTTTGTGGGCCTTTTAATTTGTGAGTCACCTCTATTTGACACCATTGTAGATGTCTAAGAATACTTTGTGGTATATTTAGGCATACCAATTCTCCTACCTATTTAATTTAATTATGAGGAGTTTAATAAACACTATAATATGTAGTAATGTTTAAGAAGTAGATTCTGTGTGAGTAAACAGAAAACGTTAACACCCCATTTTCTTTAATTTGCAAGAAAACACGAATTGTATAATTAAAAAAAGAATTTTGCTACATAAGACTTTGTGTGATTTAATTATCTTTAATTGTTAAAAACTAAGAGAAATTCATATTTAAAAATTGCCACCCTCATTTACTTTTTTATGTGACTAAGAAATATATGTCCTCAAATGCTGTGGTTCATAATTTGGTTGAATCAATGTGCGTTTGTTGGTTGAATGAATGAAAGAATGAATGAATGAACCTCAACATATGTTAGCCCAGTAGAACTAAAAGTCCTTGAGGGCAAAATTCACTAATACAGCACACTCTAAATGAAAGTAAATCATGATATTTATAGTCTGAGAAAATAAGGTGATTACTTATATTGATAAAGTTATAAACCAAAGTCCAAGTCATGCCAAAAATATTCAATTTGCAATGGCATTAGTGTTTGGCTATTCATTGAGCTTTAAAATATGAGAATAGAGACATGGTTGAAAAGATTTAGTTGGAAGGCAGGGAAATTTTGTTTTTGCATTTTTTCCACTGTGCAACATTTTGAATACATTACTCATTTTATAAATATTTGTTGAATTGAAGTAGGTCTGTAATACAATTCTTGATGGAATACACAGATTTAGAAAACAGTGTGGGTGGTTTTGACCTGATTTGTTACTTGGGTGTTTGGTATGAGCCATAAAAATCATGTAGAAAAATTTCAAAGATGTTGTCACCATCAAGTTTAAATAAAATGCAGTCTTGGTGTTCACAAGGGTTCTGACCCAGATGAGCAAATGCAGTGCTAGATACCAAATCTCTGAAAACTGCCCACTCCTTTTCTGCTCCACTGTCGCCAACATTGTGTTGGCTTAACTTTCCCTCCAAGTTAGCAACAAACTGTTCCCCTCAGAGAAGAGCTCTAATTTGTTGACATTAATTCTTCAGGTAGTCATTTTGCCTTCTGGGTGCCATTTTTGTTGAATGAGAATATTTACCTTGGAAAGGATGAGTCTATGATCAGGAAGATTCTGAAGGTCACCTGGCAGGATAAGGAACAAGGCACTGAGGTCCTTACTCGAGTTACATGGCCAAGTATTCAAACTCTGCTTCAGAGAGCTCAACTGCAATGGGCTGGCCATGTTTGAAAGCAGAAGGTATGCTAGTCAAAAAGACTATTTTACAGAGAACTCACATAAGGCAAGTGTTCACATGGTGGTCAGAAGAAGCCATACAAAGACACTCACAAGGTCTCTCTCAAGAACTTGGGAATTGAATGTGTGACATGTGAGACACTGACACAGGACTGCTCAGTATGGTGTGCCCACATCAGAGAAGGTGCTCTATGAACAAAGCAGAATTGAAACAGCTCAAAGGAAACACATGATGTACAAATTTAGATTATCCACGCCAAATGTTCACATTTGGGTGACTATTTGTGCCTGACCTGTGGGTGAACATTTCGAGATCGTTGGTCTAATCAGCCACAGTCAGACACATTGGAACTTGCTCTAGAGTAATGATGTCATTTTGGTCCTCTTCAAAGATAGACAACAATCAACCAACAAAATAAAGCACAGTAATGCAATATACTCATTCATCTGTATCAAGCTTCTGGTGGCATTTAAACAGATGTTCCATCAGAATCCATTATTGGGTCTGAATTTTTGCAATGACAATTCAATTCCTTGTGGAAGACATCTAGGACATACTACTCAAACCCTGTTGCTTAATTCAATGGATCTAGATTAGTAGCTTATTGTCTTAGTAATTAATTTTTTGCACTCTTTTTACTATAATTTTTATTCTCAGAAAGTTTTACCTGGGAAAATGAAGTTTATTTTCAATCATCATTTCTTTTGGTACTATTAGTAAGGTTAAGCAAAGTCTTTAGCCTAAATTCGCTGGCTTAACTCTCATAAATAATAATAGACAGCAGTTGCTTAGTGTTTTAAGATTTGCAAAGTGCTTTATACATGGTATGTCTCCGCTCAACAAACCTGGTAGGTAATGGCTTTTATTATTCCCTTTTTACCAGTGGGGGCAGGAGATAAGAAGGTAAGAGACTTGCCCAAGGTTATACAGATAGTTTCCATCTGAGGCATGACTTGAAATTACATCATCCTGATTCTGAATTAAACAATTTTTTCAGCAACAAATAGTAGGCCTAAAGAAAGAATAATCAATGTATATTTTAATTACAACTTTTTTAAAAAATATATTTATTTTTACTTTTTTAATTTATTTTTTTATTTTTAGTTTACAACAGGTAGTTCCACAAGTTTTTGAATTTCGAATTTCCTCTGCCTCCCTTTCCTCCCTGATCACCCCCAAGACAGCAGGTAATGCCATATAGGTTCAACATATACCTTTGCATTAAAATTATTTACACAATGGTCAAGTTATAAAGAAGAAGTGTAACCAATGGAATGAATTATGAGACAGAAGAAACAAAACCAAAAGATATGAAAAAAGAGAGCAAAGTGTCTGCCTAAATCTGCATTCAGACTCCATAATTCTTTATCTTCATGTAACCATCATGACCCTTTTGGAACTGTCTTTGAACCTTGTAGTGCAGGGATGAGCCAAGTCTATCAAAATTTGTCACCAAAGATACAGTGTGTCTGTAATTGTGTATAATGTTTCTCTGGTTCTGCTCTCCTCACTCAGCATCAAATCGTATAAGTCTTTCCAGGTTTTTATGAAGGATGTCTGCTCCTCATTTCTTATAGCACAATAGTATTCCATTACATTCATATACAACAACTTGTTTAGTAATTCCCCAATTGATGGGCATCCCTTTGATTTCCAATTCTTTGCCATCACAAAAAGAGAGGCTATAAATATTTTTGTACATACAGTTCTCTTTCCCACTTGTGTGATCTCTTTGGGATACAGCCATAGAAGTGATATTGCTGGGCCAAAGGGTAAGCACTTTTTTATAGCACCTTGGGCATAGTTTCAAATTGCTTTCCAGAATAACTTCATCAGTTACAACTCCACTAACAATGTAAAAGTGTTCTAATTTTCCCACATTCTCTCCAGCATCGATGATTTTCCTGTTTTGACAGATTGGCCAATCTGACAGGAGAGATGCGGTATGTACCAGTGGTTCTGATTTGCATTTCTCTAATGAACAGTGATTTAGAGCATTTTATCATATGACTATAGATATCTTTGATTTCTTCCTCTGAAAACTGCCTGCTCATATTCTTTGAACATTTCTCAATTTGGGAATGACTTGTATTCCTATAAATTTGGCTCAGTTCCTTCTATATTTTAGATATGAGGCATTTATCAGAGAAACTGGTTGTAAAGATTTTCTCCAAATTTTCTGGTTCCATCCCAGTCTTTGTTGCATTGACTTTTTCTGTATAAAAACTTTTCAACTCAACACATTAAAAATTATCAATTTTGCATTTTTCTATGCTCTCTATCTCTTCTTTGGTCATGTATTCTTCCCTTTCCCATAAATCTGACCTGTAATCTATTCCTTGCTCTCCCAAGTTGCTTATGATATCAGCCTTTATACCTAAATCTTGAACTGATTGTTACTTTATTTTGGTATACAGTGTAAGATATTGGTCTATGGTCAGTTTCTGCCATGCTATTTTCCAGTTTTCCAAATGGTTTTTGTGAAATAGTGAATTTGTAACCCAGAAGCTGGACTATCTGGGTGTGTCAAACAGTACATTGCTACAGTTATTGACTAGCCTGTCTTGTGTACCTCAACTATTTCACTGGTCTGACACTCTGTTTCTTAGCCAGTACCAAGTAGTTTCGATGACTGCTGCTTTATAATATAATTTAATATTTAGTGTGGCCAAGCTGTCTTGCCAAGAAGGTCTTTTCAAAAATTCCCATGATATTCTGGACTTTTGTTGTTCCAGATGAATTTCGTTATTATTTTATCCCACTCTGTAAAATATTTTTGTTAGTCTGATTGGTATGGCACTGAACGAGTAAATTAATTTAGGTAAAATTGTAATTTTTATCATATTAGCTTAGTCTAACCATGAGCAATTGATATTTTTTCGATTTATTTAGATCTCACTTTATTTGTGTGAAAAGTGTTTTATAATTGTGTTCATATAGGCGCTAAGTTTCTCTTGGCAAGTAGACTCCCAAGCATTTTATACTGTCTACAATAACTAAATGGAATTTCTCTTTGTAACTCTTGCTGTTGGGCTTTGTTAGTAATATATAATAATGCTGAAGATTAATGTGGGTTTATTTTACATCCTGCAACTTCACTAAAGTTTTTTTTTTATTATTTCAAATAGTTTTTACTTGATTCTCTAGGATTCTCTAAGTGAATCATCATATCATTTGCAAAGAGTGATAACTTAGTTTTTTCTTTGCCTGTTCTAATTACTTCAATTGATTTTCTTCTCTTACTGTGTATCAGGAGGGCAGAGTTTATAATCTCAAAGAGGATCATAAACATGTCTGAAAGGTTCGGAACCGCCGGATATAAGAAACTCTCAAAGTAGAAGGCAGAAGAATCAAAACATTTATTTAGGCTCCACAGTAACCAACCCATGAACCAGAAGCCCCATTTTGATATGTTGATCAAAATCTTCCAGGCCCAATAAGTACGCCTTGCAAGAGTAACCAGGAGGCTACAGAGAAGCATGATTGCGTAAAGCAAAATCATGCTTCCCCCTCGATGGTAATAAGATTACCCACTGGCCTGAAGTCTTTGTTCAGCTTCCTCCCGTAGATCAGCTCTGCTACTGGCAGCTCCTGCCTCAGCTGTGTCTGTGTCTGTAACTGAAGCTGCAACTGAAACTGACGATGTAACGGTCGCTGTAACTGACGTAACTGTCGTAACTGTCGCTGGCTCCAACCGGAAAAGGAAAGAGAGAAATCTTCAAGCTGTCCTCTCCCCTCTTATAGAGTTTTTGACATCATCAAGCTCCGCCCGAATGACCAGGGCCGATTGGTTCCTGAGTTGGCTCCTCCCCCTAGGGTAGACCAGGTTCTGGAGCTAACACCTCCCCTCAGCCAGCCCCATGACTCATCACACAGGAAGTTCTGGTCCTGCCCCGGAAGAGCAAGCCCCAGCGTCCAGGGAAGCTCAATGAGGTAAACTGAGTCATTCAAAGAAAACAAAGGCCATTCTGGCTACACTCCACCCCTTGTTATAGGATACATAATCTAATCAGCCATGTATCCTAGAACATACATTGTGATCCAATTACAAAGGAAACTAAAACATATCATTCATTATAAAGCAAAACATATCATTTGGTGACATTCCTAAACATTGGTTTAACGATTCAAATGCGATCCACCCCTAGGTCCCAGCAAGATAATCTCTTCAATCAATCATCCCCAAAATAATTATTAATAATTCAAATGTCCACCCCTAAATCCTTGTATCCATTACATAGGATCAATAATATCATAACAATAAAACAACACAGCAAGGATAACACAAAATAAGTAAACAGAACACTATCATCATTTCCACCCCCCTTGAACGATTGGGGCTCAAAATCTTGGGGTGAGGGGTGAAGGTCTCATTTTCCATAGCTTCTTCATGCTGAAATTGGATGTAGAGATGGCCCTGCCCCCAAAAAGTCCCATTCCAGAGGTCATTTCTTTAACAAGCTGGCAGGAATTCCAAGAATGCTACATGCTTAGGCAGTCACCGGAAAGTGCAGGGTGCTTAAGCCTGAAGGAAACAAAACTAGCAACAAGGTTAGCCAAAACAAAGGACAGAAAGAATAGACAAGTATGGACTATAATTCTTCAAATAAAATCATCTCAAGTTTGGTTGAGATTTCAGTTATGCAAAGATCCAACATCAAAGCCAAACTCAGGTGGGAAATGAGACAGAGACTAGGATTGTCCTCCCAGCCTTTCTCCAGATGTACAAGTTTTCATCCGTTAATCACACAAGGTCACCTTCAGTCTGAGTGGCTTGTAGGCTTGCAGGAGCAGTTCTTAGTTCCCTATTTCTCGTGTTATCAAGTCCTCTATACATTCTGTATAATTCATTGGTTGGAATTCCATCTATCATTTCAAAACCTACTCCTGCTCTCAATAAAGCAGTAAACATTTCTTTCCTTGTTACTCTCCTTTGGCGCCAAGTTTGCTGGTTATTCACCCTTCTCTCTCGAGGAGATCTATCCCCTCCCCAGTCACCTAAGTCATGTAACTGTAAAATCTTATTTATCACTGTTGTAAGACGGCTCCCTACTTCTCCAAGTAATAAATTCAAAATTAGTTGTTTATAAGCAGGGGGAGCTGTCTTAATTATTAAATTCCTATGAGGCAGTTCCATTGAATCATTGTAATATTTGTCTGCAGTTCCTGTCATAATGGCAGTCTTCATTACCTCCTCCTTTAGTCTCATGATACAATCTCTAAGTGAATACCAGGGTCTGTGCTCAGTGGGCCACATAGAATCAGTAGCATATCTCTTATTGCATCCCACAGCGGCTAATGCCAACAGAGTAGTCCTGCTATCACCATCTCCTTGCTGATGATGTTCCCTAAAAGCTTGTTGAACTAGAGGATCATGGCTGATACCTATGAATCTCATGCAGTCTGTCCCATCTACTGATATTCCACTGGCCCCTTGATCACTGAGTCTTACCATCCAAGATATCAATGGTTCTCCTATTCTTTGGCTGAATCTACTCAAAATATCTGTGACCTCTTGCGGTGAGAAATCTTCCTGAATTTCCCTTGTAACTGAATCTTCACCTCGGGTTTCTGTCTTCCTCCTTTGTATGGGTCGAGCCCTTGTCTGATCATTTAACCATCTCCTATTCTCTGTGTGAGGCACATCCTGAACCCCAGTAGTGTTTTGTGCCTCAGCCCCTAACATTGTCTCATTCTCTCCCCACTCACTTCCTCTGCCACCATGGCTAGGACGAAGCAGGCAGTCAGGCTCTTTCTGGGCTGGGTTGAAATGCACTCTGGGCTTTTTTGGTCTCCTGTTGCTCTTAGCCACATTAATAGAAAAGTTCTCATTTGAGTCAGTTTGGTCTTCTGCTATCTGAGATTCCCCTTCTTCCTGTGGGGTAGGAGTGCCCCCATGTCTTTCACTTAATCTCAATCTTTCGTATACTAGCCGGTAGGCTGATAACACTATCCAGCTTTGCCTAGATAGTGATGCCCCTGACTGAATCCCAACTTCTCGTAAACACTTTTCCAAATCCCTAGGATCTCCTCTCCGTAGCCTTGGTTCCCAGTTTTCACAGGGTCCAGCTTTTTTAGCCAATTCTTTTGCTAGGGAGGAATAAAATGGATCCTCCCATCCTGGGATATTCATCTCTTCCTCTGAAATTGTTCTGCTTCTAAATAGAGATCTTATACCTAGCGATCCTGTTCGTGACGCCAAATGTATCAGGAGGGCAGAGTTTATAATCTCAAAGAGGATCATAAACATGTCTGAAAGGTTCGGAACCGCCGGATATAAGAAACTCTCAAAGTAGAAGGCAGAAGAATCAAAACATTTATTTAGGCTCCACAGTAACCAACCCATGAACCAGAAGCCCCATTTTGATATGTTGATCAAAATCTTCCAGGCCCAATAAGTACGCCTTGCAAGAGTAACCAGGAGGCTACAGAGAAGCATGATTGCGTAAAGCAAAATCATGCTTCCCCCTCGATGGTAATAAGATTACCCACTGGCCTGAAGTCTTTGTTCAGCTTCCTCCCGTAGATCAGCTCTGCTACTGGCAGCTCCTGCCTCAGCTGTGTCTGTGTCTGTAACTGAAGCTGCAACTGAAACTGACGATGTAACGGTCGCTGTAACTGACGTAACTGTCGTAACTGTCGCTGGCTCCAACCGGAAAAGGAAAGAGAGAAATCTTCAAGCTGTCCTCTCCCCTCTTATAGAGTTTTTGACATCATCAAGCTCCGCCCGAATGACCAGGGCCGATTGGTTCCTGAGTTGGCTCCTCCCCCTAGGGTAGACCAGGTTCTGGAGCTAACACCTCCCCTCAGCCAGCCCCATGACTCATCACACAGGAAGTTCTGGTCCTGCCCCGGAAGAGCAAGCCCCAGCGTCCAGGGAAGCTCAATGAGGTAAACTGAGTCATTCAAAGAAAACAAAGGCCATTCTGGCTACACACTGCTAAAGCTAATGTTTCTGGTAACAACTTAAATAATAGGGGTAATAATGGATATCCCTGTTTCACCTCCACCCTTATTGGGAATGCATCTAGCTTCTCCCCAATACATATAATGCTTGCTAATGGTTTTAGTTGGACGCTATTTATAATTTTAACCAAGACTTCTTTTTTCCTATCGTTTCTAGTGTTTTTCTTTTAATATTAATGGATGTTGTATTTTGTCAAAAGATTTTTCTGCATCTATTGAGATAATCATAGAGTTTCTGCTAGTTTTGTTGTTGATATGACCAATTATGCTTATAGTTTTCCTAATATTGAACCAGCATTGTATTCCCGGAATAAATCCTACCTGGTCATAGTGAATTATTCTCATGATAAGTTGATGCAATCTTTTGGCTATTATTTTATTTAAAATTTTTGCATCAATATCCATTGGGGAAATCGGTCTATAATTTTCTTTCTCTGTTTAGACTCTTCCTGTTTTTGACATTAGTACCATATTTGCATCATAAAAAGAATCTGGTAGGGCTCCTTCTTTGCTCCTTCTTTATAAGGTATTGGAAATAATTGTTCTTTAAACATTTGATAGAATTCACATGTAAAACCATTTGGCCCAGCAGATTTTTTCTTGGGAAGTTCATTGCTCGCTTGCTCAATTTCTTTTTCTGAAATGGGGTCATTTAGGTATTTTACTATATCTTCTGTTAACCTAGGAAATTTATATTTTTGTAAATATTCGTCCATTTGCCTAAGATTACCAAATTTATTTTCATACAATTGGCCAAAATCAGTCTTAATCATCATTATTTATTTTTAATTTCTTCTTCATTGAAGGTGAATTCACCCTTTTTCATTTTTGATATCACTAATTTGGTTTTCTTTCTTTTTTTTTTTTAGCCAAATTAACCAAAGGTTTATAAATTTTAATTTTTTTTCTTTCATAAAAATAGGTCTTAGATTTATTTATCACTGAAGTAGTTTTCTTTATTTAAATTTTATTAATCTCTCTTTTGGTTTTCAGTATTTCTAATTTGGTATTTAATTGGGGATTTCCATTTGTTCATTTTCTAGCTTTTATCAGTTGCATGCCCAATTCATTGATCTGTTTTTCTCTATTTTAGCATTTAGAGATATAAAACTTCCCCTAGGAACTACTTTTGCTGCATCCCATGAGATTTGGTATGTTGTCCCATTATTGTCGTTCTCTTGAATGAATTTAGTGATTGTTTCTATGATTTGTTGTTTGATCTTGACATTATTTAGGATTAGATTATTTTGTTTCCAAGTAATTTTTAGTTTATCTATCCATGGTCCTTTATTTCAAATAATTTTTATAGCATCATGATCTGAAAAGGATGCATTTACTATTTTTGCCTTTCTGCACTGGATTGTGAGGTTTTTATGTCCTAGTACATGGTCGGTTTTTGAGTATGTGAGTCTAAGTGAGTCTTTTCAGCTCTGTCATGATGATCCTTAACAGGCATTAGCAGCCATAACAGCTCTCTCTCTCTCTCTCTCTCTCTCTCTCTCTCTCTCTCTCTCTCTCTCTCTCTCTCTCTCTCTCTCTCTCTCCCCCCCTCTCTTTCCGCATTTCCTGTGACATAACTTCCTTTTCCTCTCAGGAAGCTCCTCCTACCACATGTCACTTAGGTTTCCTGTGATGTAAGCAAGTCACATGGCATATTGGTGGGTGGGAAACATCTTCAAATCTAAATTGCTACTACTTTTGGCCCCAAGATCTTTCTTATTGATTACATAAAGCAATGGGAATTCTTGGACAACTGGTGTCAACAGAACTTTACAAAACAATATAACAGGGATAACACAAAATAAGCATATAAAATACCATCATTATTTCCCAATGAACGAATGAGGCTCCAAACCTTGGGGTAAGGGGCAAAGGTCTTGTCTTCCAAAGCTTCTTCCTGATGAAATTGGATATAGAACTATCCTTGCCCCTGAGAGATTAAGAATCTTGTTTCAGAGGTCAGTTCATTAGCAAGCTGGCATCCAGAATTTGGTTGAAGCTAGGTCCATGGATGACACAACACAGTCATGGACAGGTCCAGAGATGGCACATCCCAGACTTTTAAAGGTCCAGAGGTGACATCTGAACACATCAGAGGATAACATCTGACAAGTAATCAAGCATCTACAGGTACATGGTACTAAGCCTGCAGGAAACAAATCTCACAAAAAACTTTAGCAGACAAAAGCCCAAAAGAAGCAACGAGAATATCGTAACATCATTCACCACAGAACATGAGTCAAGGGTCCAATTTCATAATTACTTTCTCATCGGTAAACCACTGTTACAATATTGTCTTTCCCATGTGTTATAACTTCTGCAGCTTTTGCAACATTATCTGGCTTGTGTTTTACCCATACATTAGCTCATAATTTTATTCTATCAGTAGAACCAAATCCTTCCTTTCCTGTGATAGTTATGTGAGAAGCAAGGTGTTGCAACAATCTGCTAGCAGCTGCTGTAGGGGTGTAAGAGTATCTGGAACAGCAGAATACAAGGGTGTAGTCATGTTATTCAATTGTCTAAAGTGCACTGTCATTCTCCATGTTCCATCTGACTTTCATACTGGCCATACAAGATTATGCCATCAAGTGGTTGTAGGGACTAACACTCCTGCTTCAACATATTCCTTTATAGTATTGGCAATTTCATCTTGCCAAACTGGCAAATGATGCTGCTTCAAACTAATTACTTTAGAAGGTTCAGGTAAAGTGATTGGCTACATCTTCATTTTTCCCACCAAAACTGTATTAAATCCTATCTTCCTCACTGCAAATTGATATCTCACCTCAGGCAAATTCAGTCATACCTTTCAATATATCTGTTCCAATGTTGTATTCGGGAATGGGTACAATGACCAAGGTATATTCTTTCTTAGGCAATTGTCCAATTTTCTTCATCAGTTTGACTTTTTTTGGATGCTATTTCAGCCCCTCCCAGTCCTGTGATGCTAATAGGAGTTCCATGCTTAAATTTGGCAAGGTTTCTGTAAATCAAGGTGGCCTCTACCACACTATTGATCAATGTCCTTGTTACAGTATTTAATCCATTCTCCAACATATAGTCAGATTAATGTGGGGTCTGTGATCCCATCTGTGTGTTTCTTTAATCTGAGCTATGGCTTGAGCTATTTCCTAGTCTCCTTGAAGGTGTGACTCATTTGAATACAAGGGATCAAGATCTCTAGTGTTTGCGAGGGAAGTTCTTACTTCTGTATTCCATTTGCTCTTAAGCATTTTTTCTGGGTACATTTTTAATAGCTCATTAGTTGGAATACCATCTATTCTTCTAAAATCTACCCCTGCTTCCAATACAGTAGTGAAATTTTTTTTTCCTTTTCACTCTATTCCAACTTTGAATCCTCCGGATATTTATCCTTCTCTCTCAAAGAAATTTATATTTTCCCCAGTCTCCTAAGTCACTTCACTGCGAAACCCTGAAAGAGGGTTCCCTTCTTCTGCAATTATCAGAGTCAGTATTACATGTTTATGAGTGTGTGTGGGGGGTGCTGTTTTAACTATCAAATTCCTATGAGAGACTCCCAAGGGAGTTTTATAATAAAGTTCAGAATTCCCTATCATAATAGCAGTCTTCAGTACCTCCTCCTTTAACTCTCTCATACAGTGCCTAACTGAATACCAGGGTATATCTCCTGTAAGCCACGTAGTATCAGCAGGATAGTATCTTTTACAGCCTGCTGAAGGCAAAGCCAAGAAATTGGTTGTTTGGTTACCTCCTTGCAAATTATAACCCCTTGTTTTAACAATCCGGCTAACAGCTTCTGTGGGGTTGTAAGATCCAGCCACAGCCAGCACCCAAAAAGCTGCTGGCACACTGGGAAAGCACAGGTTCTTTTGATCTGCTAAACCAAGGAAAGTAAGGTGAAGAGGTTGACCAGCTTACTTTAATCCGAGATACAGAGAGTATTCAGTTAGTTCAGGGGAGCATACAGACAGCATTCAGTTAGTTCAGGGGAAAATAGCCAGCACCCTGAACTTCAGATCATTCATTTAGTTCAGGGGAAAAAAAAAACCAGTACCATGAACTTCAGAACAAAATACAAACAAATTGCAAACATCAACAGACAGACACAATACAATTCATAGATACCAACATCTAGGTTCAGCCCAAGAGCTCAGAACAAGGGTTGGCCCAGAGTCACACTCTCCACCACTGCAGCTCCAACCAAAAAGGGATCTTCAGGCTGTCTTCTTTCCTCTTATAGAGTTTTTGACATCATCAAGAGTCACCTGAATGACCAGAGCTGATTGGTTCTTGAATTGGCCCCTCCCCTTAGGACCCTGGGAGGTTCACATCCACGTAAATCAGGTTAACTGCCAATAGGGCATGGCTCTGGAGTTAACACCTCCCCTTAGTCAGCCCCATGAATCGTCGCAAAGAGGCAGACTTAAACCCACGTGGTCTAAAAGCCTCTGCTGTCCCAGACATGTAAACTAGGCCCTTCCTGGAGTTAGCACCAAGGTTCCACACCTAACATGGCTCTGGGTCTGAGGCCCAGCACCCGGCAAGGCTCAGTGAGATAAACTGAGTCACTCAAAGAAAACAAAGGCCATTCTGCTTACACCCCTACAAAGTTGCTGTACAAAAGACTGACTAATACTTATGAATCTCATACAATCCACAGAATCTAAAGACACTCCTGCAGCGCATTTATCACTGATTCTCACTATCCAAGATAGTAAGGATTCTCCCATTCTCTTGGTGAACCTACTCAAGATATCTGTGATTTCCTGCTATGTAAAATTATCCAAAACCTCCTTGAACACAGTATTATGATCCTGTGTTTCCTGCCTCCTTTGCTGTATGGGTCCCACTTCTGGCTGAGAGGTCTGGTATGATATTGTATCTTTCTGTGCCTCAAGAGCAACATAGAATGTATCATCTAGTGACTCAGCTTCTGACATTGTATACTCCTTCCTAGATTCTCTCCCCCTATTACCACGGTAATCAGACTGGCTGCTAGACTCAGCCTGGGCTGAACTGAGGTGTACTCTTGACCTCCTTGGCTCCCTCTGCTTTCTAGCTATATTCACAGCAAAGTTAGTAGATTTTGGAACAATCTGTTGTTCTTCCACCTGAGATTCCCCATCTTGCTGTGGTATAGGAGAAGTATTCTCATTTGAGTTAGCAGACATTTCAGTAACTCTGTGAGTTCTCTCTCATAATAGCCTGCCCTGCTTTCATATATAATATGATAGGCTTTGAGTAAAATCCAGCCTCGTCTAGAGATTGCTGTTGGTATTTCCTTTACTGGCTCAATAGTAACTTCTCTCAGACATTGCTCCAAATCTCTAGGTCCTCCCCTCTGTAGCTTCTGTTTCCAGTCCTCACACAAACCAGTACCTTTAGACCATTCCCCTGCTAGGAAAAAATAAGTTATATCCTCCCATCCTGGGATAACCATTTCTTCCTCTAGTGCCCTTCTACCTCTAAATAGAGATCTTATACCTTGTGATCCTTTTCATGGTGCCAAGTGTATCAGTAAGCAATAATAACAATGTAGTCAGTTTGTTTAGCTCTAACAATCACAGTGGCCCTTAGCAGCCATTAGCATCTATAACAGCTTGCTCTTGCCGCCCCCCGCCCCCCCCCGCCTCTCTCTCTCTCTCTCTCTCTCTCTCTCTCTCTCTCTCTCTCTCTCTCTCTCTTTCTGCATTTCCTGTGACGTAACTTCCTTTTCCTCTCAGGAAGCTACTCCCACCACATATGACTTAGGCTTCCTGTGATGTAAGCAGGTCACATAGCCTATTAATGGGTAAGAAATATCTTCTAATCTACATTGCTACTACTCCTATTGAGTTTATATTCTAATGAGAGAAGACATAAAGGGGATCTAGAAGGGAGAGTGAGTGTACTGTAGAAGTGTGGTAATTCAGAGTAGAAATATGAAGGCAGTGTGATTAGGGATCCTCAAAAAATGGCCATACTTTTGTCTTCTGAAAAACCTGGAAAGACTTATATGAACTGATGCTGTGTGAAGTGAGCAGAACAAGGAGAGCATGATACACAATAATAGTCATATTGTGTCATGACTCACTTTTACAGACTTAGTTCTTTTCAGCAATGCAATGATCTAAGACAACTCCAAAAGACTCATAATGTAAAATGCTATTCATATCCTGCTAAAGAACTATGGAGTCTGAATGCATAATAAAGCATACTATTTTCTCTGATTCATTTTGTTTTGTATTGTTTTGTTATTTCTCATGGTTCTTCTTATTGGTTCTAATTCTTCTTTACAACATGACTAATTTGAAAATATATCTAATATGAATGTATGTGTAGAGACTATGTATGCTGTCTTGGAGAGGGAGTAGGGGAGGGAGGCAGAGAAAATTTATTTCTTTTTATTTTATGTATTCATTAAATTTATTTATTAATTAAATTTATTCATTCATTCATTCTTTTATGTATGTATGTATGTATGTATGTCCTTGGTTATTTATTTATTTATTTGTTTTTAGTTTTCAACATTCATTTCCACAGGATTTTGAGTTGCAAATTTTCTCCCCATACCTCCTATGAACCCCACACCAATATGACATGCATCCTGATTATCCCTTACCCCCAGGTTGCCCTCCCTTCTATCACCTCACCCCTTATGCCCTTCCACCTTACTTTCTTATAGGTCAAGATAGATGTCTATACCCCATTGCCTGCATATCTTATTTCCTAGTGGTATGTGAAAACAATTTTTAACACCTGTCTTTAAAACTTTGAATTCCAGATTCCATCTCTTTTTTCCCACCCCACCTACCATCATTGAGAAGCCAAGCAATTCAATATAGGTTATATGTGTGTAATTATGCAAAATGTTTCCATAATAATCATATTGTGAAAGAGTGACTGTATTTCCCTCCATCTTATCAGGCCCTCTATTTATTCTATTTTTTTCTCTTTTGGGCCTGTCCCTTTTCAAAAGCGTTTCCTTCTAACTACTCCTTCCCACAATCTGCCCTCTCTTCTATAATACTTCACCTCTTTATTCCCTCCTTAAGCCAAACTCAAGGCAAGTAAGTTTGACTCAGTCCCTTTTACCTCCCTGATCTTCCTCTCCATTGTAACAGCTTTTTCTTGCCTCTTTTATGTTAGATAATTTACCCCATTTTATCTCTCCCTTTCTCCTTCTCCCAATAAATTCCTCTCTGAACACTTAATTTTCTTTTTTTAGATATCATCTATTCACATTCAGCTCACTCTGTGCTGGATGACTATACATACATACCTACACACAAATATACATATACATATATATACATATGTATATACAGATACAAGTACATACACACATATGTAAATATGTGTGTATGTATATGCATGTATGTATATTTGTAAATATATTCCCTTCAACTACTCTAGTACTGAGAAAGGTCTCATGAGTTACAATATCATCTTTTCATGTAGGAATGTAAACCAACATTAATAAGTCCCTTATGATTTCTCTTTCCTCTTTACCTTTTCATGCTTCTCTTGATTCTTGTATTTGAAAGATAAATTCTCTGTTCAGCTCTTGTCTTTTCATCAAGATTGCTTGAAAGTCCTCTATTTCACTGAATATCCATTTTCCCCCAATGGATTATACTCAGTTTTGCTGAGGAGGTGATTCTTTGTTGGTATCCTAGCTCTTGACTTCTGGAATACCATATTCCAAGATAACTGGTCATTAATGTAGTAAGTGATAAATCCTATGTTATACTGATTGTGTTTCCACAATACTTGAGTTGCTTCTTTTTTGCTGCTTTCAATATTTTCTCCTTGACCTTCGAACTACGGAATTAAGCTATTATATTCCTAGGTAATTTCCTTTGGGGATCTCTTTCAAGAGGTGACTTATGGGTTCTTTCCATTTGTATTTTACCCTCTGGTTCTAGTATATCAGGGAAGTTTTCCTTGATACTTTCTTGAAAGTTGATGTCTAGGTTCTTTTTTTTTAAATCATGCCTTTCAGGTAGTTTGAAAATTTTTAAATTCTCTCTCCTAGTTCAGTACTCTAGGTCAGTGGTTTTTCCAATGAGATACTTCACATTGTCTTCTTTTTTTCATTCTTTGGTTTTGTCTTACATATTTTTTGATTTCTCATAAAGTCATTAGGTTCTATTTGTTCCATTCTAATTTTTAAGGAATGATTTTCTTCGGTGATCTTTTTAACTCCTTTTCAATTTGGCAAATTCTGCTTTTTAAGGCATTCTTCTACTCATTGGCTTTTTGGACCTCTTTTGCCATTTGGGGTAGTCTTTTTTAAGGTGTCATTTTCTTCAACATTTTTGGGGTTTCATTTAGCAAGCTGTGATTTGTTTTTCATGATTTTATTGCATCATTCTCATTTCTCATCCCTATTTTTTCCTGTGCTTCTCACCTTGACTTTCAAACTCCTCTTTGAGCTCTTCCTTAACCTGTGGCCAATTCATATTTTAATTGGAGTTTTTGTAGTAGGAGCTTTGATTTTGTTGTCTTCTTCTGGTTATGTGTTTTGATCTTCTTTGTCACCAAAATAAGATCCTATAGTCTGGGTTTTTAATGCTGTTTACTCATTTTCCCCATCAATTACTTGACATTTGAGCTCTTTGTCAAGGTAGAACTCTGCTTCCAGAGTGAAGAGTACTCTGTCCTAAGTTTCAGGGGTTTTGCACAGCTATTGTCAGAGTTAATTCTAGGCATCTGTAAATTTTCAATTCTTCTAAAGTATATGAACCAAGGACAAGTGTTTACTACTCTCTTGGCCTGTGCTGTGGTCTGTAAGTGACCACAAGCACTCTTTTCTGCCTTGGAACCGTGAGGGGAATTCCCTCTTCACAGCCACCAGAAGCTCTGCCATGCCAGTACTCCTCCTCACCCCAGGACTGCAAACCAGTACTGCAACTATGATTCAAGCAAAGCAAAGCAAGAGAATCCTGCCTCAGTGCCAGCAAACAGAGCCCTTCAATCCCTCTCTGATTAGTTGCTTTATCCCCTCACTGTCTGTGGACCTGGATCTCCAGGAGCTGCCAATGCTGCTGCTGCTGCCATTGCCCCACCTCCACTGTGGGATTGAGGCTCCACCTTGCTCTTCCTTCACCCAGGTCCAATAGAATTTCTCCACTAAACTTCTACTTTGACTTTGGCATTTTTTTGGTTGAGAAGACTGGAAACTGCCTCACTGGTCAGTCATTCAATCCCCTGAGGCCTGCTCCTGCTCCAATTGTGCCAGAATGGCCCACACTGAACTGTGTTCCTTTCTCAGTCCAGTGTGATATACTCTGTTGGCTTTCCAGGTTGCCTTGAGCAGGAGATCTTTTCACTGTGTCATTTTGTGAGTTCTGTTGCTCTATAATATGTTTAGAGTAATTTTTCCTGGTATTTGGAGGACTTTGGGGGAGAGTTCAAGCCAGTTCATGCTTTTACTCCACAATCTTGGCTCACACCCCTCCCCCAAAAATTTAAAACTCACATATTTATGGAAGTGAATGTTCAAATTTAAAAATTAAAGAAAAAAAGAAATGATTTTTTTTTCTAGAGATTCAACAATGAAGAGCAGGCCCCCAGGTGTACTTTTCTAGAGTTTATGAAGGCTGCTGAAGAGGTAGAATAATCTAAATTGTGAGTGAGCTAAGATTCACCAGTGATATTTTGTAATCATCCTCTTGGCTTATCTACGGATTTGGCATTTTTTACTCACCGTAAACCTTCGGAACTATCTCTCCCAAAGTTGTTGTTGTTTCCACAATGGTTTTATATGTATTTTATCTCCTTTTTCTGCTCACTTCACTCTATACCAGTTCATATAAGTCTTTCCCAGTTTCTCTTAAACCAGTCATTTTGTTATTTCTTTTACCACATTAATATCTAATCAGTTTTATGTGTCATATTTTATCAATCTGTATCTCAAATTAATGTCATCTGTTTAATTTCCAGTTCTTTTCTAACAATAAAAACAACAGAAAAAATGTGGACCAGCTGTGAAGGATGCTACTCTCTACCTGACAGAGGGGGAAGTGAACTCAATATGCAAATGAGTCACACATTTTGGTTAAAGAACAATGTGGGAATTTATTTTTTTTACTTTGAATATTTGTTGAAAAGTGTTGTTTTTCCTTTTTTTATCACTTGGGCTTGGAATGGGAGAAGAGAAAATAAATGTGAGTTAACTGAAATGAATATATACATATATATGTACATATATATGTACACACATATATATATAATATATAAATATACATATATTCGCAGATACATACACCCACATGCACACACACATACACATATATGTGTATATATGTATGTATGTGTGTGTATGTATGTATTATATCCCTTTGACTTCTAAGCAATTTCCCTTTCCTACATATCTAATTTCTCATTAGAGTCCTAACACTGAAATGTAGGCATTCCATTTTAGGAAAGTAGGCAGAATGTAATGCTGTGGGAAGCCCAGATGAAAAGGGTTGTGGTGGGTGACTTTGGTGGAGGTGTTGAGAAGAGAAGAAAGAAAGAAGTTGGAAAAAAATAAGGGCAGTTTGGCTCTCTAAGAAATTTTCACATACAGAACCTATGGCTTGAATGAAAACATCAACAAGATTTACTTGCTGTGCTGTGGAATAAGAAAGCTTAGCAGATCATTTTATTTCCATGTTGGGCATGTGAAGAAGCACTTATGCCTCACGTTTTATAAGAAATACATGTGGATGATGAGAAAAAGTAAATATATTATATTTAAAGATCATCACTTGAGGTAGCTAGATAGGGCAGCAGAAAGAGTGATAGGCTAGAAATCATGAAGGCCTGAGTTCAATACTATTTTAGGAACATACTGTGCAACAGCAATTAAGTCACATAAGCTCTTTAAGCTTCAGTTTTCTCATCTGTTTAATGAGAAAAATAATAGCAAACAAACTTAAATGGCTGCTATGAGGATCAAGTGAGAATATATACATATAGTAGAGTGCTTTGCAACCTTAAGGAATATATAAATACGAACTGTTACTAAAGTGGGCGTGATATCAGTGGGGAAGTGAGACTGAGGAATTTCATGATGTGGAGACAGAAAGAGGGTTAGGAAAGTCTGTTGTGATGTTCTCATGTTGCCATAATAATACGGAACAGCTATAACAAATGTAGAGGCTGATTACAGTGGCATTTCCAGAGAAGAAAAGAACTTCATCTGTCAAGCAGAAATTCCAATTTGCCAAATGTCAAAAATCCTTTGGGTCACAGTTCACAATTTCTTCTGTAATCTTGATGCTTACACAGGGTAGTACAAAGAGAAGGAAAACAGGTGCCTTATCCTTTCTTCTCATTACTTCTCCTTTGCTTTTTGTTGTTGTTAGAAAAAAAAAATTGGAAAACAAAGGGATGCCTTTCATTTGAGAAATGACTTGATAAAATATAGTATATAAATGTGATGGGATAGTAATGTCTTGGAAGAAATAACAAAATGATTGGTTTTAGAGAAACCTGGGAAGACTTATACACGAACTGATGCAGAATGGAATTTTTTGTCTTCTTTCTCAAATAACTTTTTGTTGATCTCCTGTTCCTCCTTAAGTATTTTAAAATAAGTTTACATTTTTCTCAATTCTAAGGCAAACCTATGGACTATATGCTTTGTCCACTTCAAAGTAGAAAGTCATTTTGATTATGAGCATTTCCTGAGGTCTAAATCTGACTGGTTGCTTACATGGTCATGCCACTACACTGGTGAGATGAAATAAAATTTTAATTAATTTATTCATTGCTACATAAAACATCTAGAAAGCAAGCTGCAAGCCTGGACCTAGAACAGGGGTTCTTAATTTGGGTTCCATGAACTTCTTGATTTTCTTAAAACAAAAGTCCAACCATGTCAGCTGTGTACTTGTGAAACTCCAGTACCTCTTCAGTACATTCAGTGCCAATTCCCAAGATTTAAAAGCTCACATTAAAAATTTAGCAATAGACTCTCTTGAATCTAGTAGGTAGAATGCCCAAAACACAGCTGCTTAGAGATGTTCTGGGAAAGATGAAAATAAGGTAGAGAAAATAGTACTGTAATTATCATTGTCCCCTTTCAAAAATAAGGAAAACATTTCAGAGAGTCTGAGTGACCTACTATAGTTATACCTTTAAGTCTGTGCGCCAGTCTTTTTATTTTATGTTAAGCTTACAGGAGTCCATACATGATTTTGGAGAATAAATCAAAAAGTTAAAGACTGGTGACAGAGTGGAATGACCTAATAATAGCCATGACCAATATGAAAGTCCTGATTAAGCTGAGCTTTACTTTTGGAAGGATGTATAGAACAGGCACTTCAAAAGTTCAGCTAAGATAATTAGGATGTAGTGATCATTTTGTAAAGAAAATGTTTAGCAATGCTAATGACAAAGGATAACAAGTAGCCAAACTATTAGCTATTTTAGTCCCTTTTTCAAAAGATAAAATAAATTTCCTGAGAAGCTGAGTTGGCAACAGCATCTGTGCCACTCCTAATGTTTTACAGAATTCTCAGGAAGTTAAGTTGAAACTCAACCTTTATAATCTACCTCAAATTTGGAGCCAATATGAGCTAAAGGTATGTAAAAATCGCTGACTTTTTTAGTCCATTCCTGTCAAAGTTAATTATGTAAATAAATTCCATGGAGTTAAAAATCTACTACATTTGGGAATATAGTATGTAAGCTATGGAAGCCTGTATAGAAAATGTCATTCAACAAACTAAGAAAGCTAAGAAAAAAGGCACCACTTTATTAATAACTCATCTCAATACATTAATCTAACCTAACAATAAAAACTTACATCAGTTTCTTATAATACTTGAGTATTTTTTCCACTTTTCATATAATTGCCTTTATCATTAGTATGTAGGACTGAAATATCATGCACACTACAATCTCATATTTTCAAAGAAGGTGCATTTTATGGTTAGTTTTAGTTTGTTTAAAACCATTTCTATTCTAAAAAAGAAATGTAGATAACTAAGGCTTGGATAACTAAGATAGCTAAGTACTATAGGGATTAGGTCACTGGACTTGAAGTTCAAAAACATTGTGTTCACCTCCTACCTTAGTTATATACCTAGTTTTGTGATATGGGAAAATTCACTTAAACTCTTCAAGGCCTCAGTTTTCTGTCTTGTACAATAAAGATAATAAACTTACCTCACAGAGTAGTTGTATGGTCCAAATGAGGTAACATATACAATGTTTTACAAATCTTAAAGTGCTATATGTCAGATATTGCTACTAAATGATTTCCCTCTTTTTAAGGACTAGTATCTTTACTGTTTTCTTTTCTACATTTCTGAATTTATACATTCAACATTCAAGAGGCAACACATACAGCCACACACATTTTGTAATTTCACACACACACACACACACACACACACACACAAAC
Organism: Trichosurus vulpecula; assembly: GCF_011100635.1. NCBI lineage: Eukaryota > Metazoa > Chordata > Mammalia > Diprotodontia > Phalangeridae > Trichosurus > Trichosurus vulpecula. Next base: position 414,022,780 of record NC_050576.1, on the reverse strand, counting down.
ACATACACATGCAGAGATGTGTATATATATACATATATATGTACACACTTCTGCATGTATATATATATGTATGATATTTTTATACACTTATATATATATATATATATATATATATATATATATATAAATGTGTCATATATCTTGTGGTATTATGTATAACATATAATGTAATATATTACTAAATGTAATATATTTTTAAAATATTGTATATATACATATAAATATATACATATGTACACATACATATGCATATACACACGTACATATACACACATATATACATATATACACATATATACACATACATGCATACATATATCTATCTATCTATCTATCTATCTATCTATCTATCTATATGTATTTAGTTGGGTGTTGGCCTTTATTCTCAAAGAGGACCAAGATAGCATCCCTATGTAGGAGTCAAGCTTTGGTGTATACAACTGGGGCTAATAAGACCAAGAAAAGCAAAGAAGGCTTTACCACAACTTGAGCACAAATAGTTCACATGAACATTTGGTGTAGAGATGTCTTTAAATTTGTGCATCTCATTTTCCTTTTGAGCTACTGCAATTCTGTTTTACTCATAGAACACAGCTCATTTAATGCAGGTAAACTGAGCTGGGTGGGGCTTTGCCAGCATTTCCCGCATCCGCAATTGATTAAAAATTCTTCAGAGATACCTTGCAAGTAACCTTGCATAACTTCTCATGACATCCTTGTGAGCACTTGCTTTGTAAGAGTTCTTTGTAAAACAATATTTTAGGCAAATGTACACTTGGCAATCTAGTGTGTCCAGTCCACTGGAGTTGCATTCTCTGCAATAGTTTGAATGCTTGGCAGTTTAGCTAAAGACATGACCTAAGGGGCAGAGCCTAGATGGCTCTGTGAAAGGAAGGAACTATTGAAGCTCTCACAAATTCTGTCAGATATGTCTAAAAAAGTCAATCTGAGCAGATTTGAGAGAGTTAGAAGCCACTGCCAGGCACATGGAATGGCACCAGACCAAACCAGCTGGGAGCAGCAGAGAAATCCAGCCAGCAAGCACTGGGTGAGGGAAATGCACTAGCAGGAACAGGCCCAGGGAGAAAGTACTGGCTACTGCCACTATCAAGCGATCATGCCCCAGGCCTCTCCCAGAAGTCTGTTGGAGCACAGAGCCTGTGGCCACAGGAAAACCTAGTCTGGAGGCCTCAAACCCACAGTCTAAAGGTTTGAAACTTGCCTTCTTGACCTTCCAGGAGCCATGATGTGCAAGTAAAATGGCTTTTATCCCTCCCTTGAATAAACCAAGAGAGTAATACCTCAGGAGAAACAGAGAAGCCAGAAGGGGGGCTTCAGTAGTTAAAGAAGTGGGGGAGAGGGTCCTTCCAGTGGTGACAGAAGGAGACTAGTGTGGGAAGAGAGGTGTCCCAGCAGCCCTCATCTCAGCAGACACTAGCACTGACAAGAGCTGAGACCACCCATTCTGTACAACAGTCTAGGGGAAAAGGAGACTGCCCAGCAGCCAGATCACCCCTCTTCCACACCTCATGAAACCAGAGGGTGTAGAGCATAAATCCAGTGAGCAGATCCACAGATTCTAACACAACAAACTTGGGACAGAGCCTCCTGAGCCTCAGAAACAGAGATACACTTTAGAAACCAGGAGGAAAAAAAACACCATGAAAAAACACACTAAGAAGCCAAAGACGATTGATTCGTATTATGGAGACGAGGAAAACCAAAACACCAAATCAGAAGAGGACATCATGGAAACTACACCCACATTTGAAACCTCAAAAGGGAAAGTGAACTGGTCTCCAGACTAAAAAGCATTCCTGAAAGAACTCAAGAAGGACTTTTAAAACCAAATTAGGGAAGTAAAAGAAAAAATGGAAAAAAAAATGGAAAAAGATTCCATGAGAAAACAAATCTTTGAAAGGTAAAATCAGGGAATTGCTTAACGAAAATCAGAATATAAATGGAGAAAATAACTCATTGAAAAGTAAAATTGACACAATGGAAAAGGAGATAGAGAAGATAAAAGAAGAAAACAAAATATTAAAAATTAGAATTGGGCAAGTAGAATCTAATAACTCTATGAGACATCAAGAAACAGTCAAACAAAATCAAAAGAATGAAAAAAATAGAAGAAAATGTGAAATATCTGATTGAAAAACAACTGACCTGGAAAATAGATCCAGGAGAGATAATCTGAGAATTATTTGTCTACCTGAAAGCTATGATGGAAAAAAGAGCCTGGACAATATCTTCCATGAAACCCTTAAAGAACATTGCCTGGAGGTCCTAGAACCAGAGGTTAAAATTATCATTGAAAGAATCCATCAGTCACCGCCTGAAAAAGATCCCACTTTGAAAACTCCAAGAAACATTAAAGCCAAATTCCTGAGCAGCTTTTTCAAGGAGAAAGTACTGGAAGCAGCTGGAAAGAAACAATTCAACTATAATGGAACTACATTCAGGATAACACAGGATCCATCAACTTCTACATTAAATGACAGGAGAAATTGGAATATAATATTCCAAAAAGGTAAAGGAGCTTGGACTACAACCAAGGATCAACTACCCAGCAAAACTGAGCATAATTTTCCAGTCAAGGAGGTGGACATTCAATGAGATAAGGGAATCCCCTACCTTCCTGATGAAATGGCCAGAACAAATACAAAATTCAAAGAGAGACACAAAAAGGTAAATGGGGGGGGGACTAGTTAATCAGTAAGGCTAATTAGTTACATCCTGATATAGGATTATTTTGTTTTATATATGTTTTACATATATGTCAATCTTGAGAATTGTATACTTATGACAATTGAAAGGGATATTAATAGACTGTGAGTATCAGTATAAAATAACTGACATGATAACAAATATAATTAAGAAATATAAAGGGATATTTCTGGGAGAAGACTAAGGAGGGAATAGAAAAGGGTAAATTATATCACATGAAAAGGCACAAAAAACATATTTTATTAGAGGGAAAGAAGGGAGGGAGAAGAGCAGTATCTGAGCTTTACTCTCATCAGATTTGGTTCAAGGAGGAAATAACATACCCTGGCAAGTATAGAAAACTAACTAGTCCTACAGGCAGTAGGAGCAGAAAGGGGAAAAAAGGGAGAGGGAAGGTCAGAATGGAGGGAAGAAGTATAAAGGTTAAAATGGTAAGATAAGGGAGGGGGATAAAGAGGGAGGGTAAACTGAGGAAAGTGGCGGTCAAAAGCAAAACTCTGCTGAGGATTGGAAAGGGAAAGGGAGGAACAAAAGCATAAACAGGAGGAAAATAGGATGGAGAAAAAGAAACAGATAGTAATCCAAACTGTGAATGTGAATGGGATGAACTCTCCAATAAAATGGAAGTAGATATCAGAATGCATTGAAAAAACATAATGCTACAATATGCTGTTTACAAGAAACACATTTGAAACAGGGCATATACACAGGGTAAAGGCAGAAGGATGAAGTAGAATATATTGTGCTTCAGCTAAGGTAAAAAAAAATGCAGGCATAACAATCCTAAACTCAAAGCAAAAACAAAGATAGATCTAATTGAGAGAGATAAGGAAGGACACTACATCATGCTAAAAAGCAAAATGGGGGGAGGGGGTGGAGACAAGATGGCCACTGGAACACAGAGACTTGCTTAAGCACCACCCCCCAATCACTCCAAGCACCTGTAAAAATAGCTCTGAATAAATTCTAGAGCTGGAGAACCACAAAGAGCAGAGGGAAACAGGTCTCCAGGCCAGGAGACCTTGGATGGTTACCAGGAAGGGCCTGTGGCATGTTGCTGAGAGTGGAGGGTAGCCCAGCACGGGCTGTGCCGGGACAGAACCAGACCCTGAGTCACCCAGCTGTAATAGGCCTTAGGGACATGAAACAGTGAACTGGGACAGTTACCAGACTTTTCAACCCACAAACACCAAAGAGCAGGTTAGGGGAAAAATGCAGGATTGAGTTCAGAGTGGTTGAGCCGCCAGGTCTGGGAGTGGAGGTAGTGGTGCTGCTGTGGTGGTGGTAGCAGCAGAAGGAAGCACCTGAGGCTGCTTCCAGAGCACCAGCGTCAGCTGCTTCCCGAGTCTCTGCCTCACAAGGTAGAAGGAATCTAGCAGCGGATCAGAGTGGAAGGACAAGGAGCTAGAAGTGGGTGCGAAGGCCAATTCGCTTACTCTGCCCTGCTTGGATCTGTATTGCGATCCTGGTTGGCAGCTCTTGGGGGAGGAGAGTGCTGCTATTAAATAGCTTGCGGTGACAGTGGAGTAGAAGTAGCTTTGAAAACAGCAGTGCTTGGATCCTAAAGCTTCAGACAAAGCACTGTCTACTCTACAAGCAGTCATACCCTGAAAAAAAGCTCAAGGGTCAAGTAGTTGGATGGGAACACAAACAGGCAGTGAAAATGAACCCAGACTAAAACTCAAACTCCAGTTTCATTTTTTGGCGACAAAGAAAGCTGAAACACACATCCAGAAGAAGTCAACAAAGTCAAAGAGCCTATCAAAAGCCACCAAGAAAAACATGAACTGGTCTCAGGTCATGGAAGAACTCAAAAGGGATTTGGAAAAGCAAGTAAGAAAAAGAGCTGAAAAATTGGGAAAAGAAATGAGAGTGATGAGAGAAAACCACGAAAAACAAGTCAATGACTTGCTAAAGGAGACGCCCCCCAAAAAAACACTGACAAAAACAGGACCTTAAAAAGGCTAACCCAAATGACAAAGGAGCTCCAAAAAGCCAGTGAGGAGAAGAATGCCTTGAAAGGCAGAATTACCCAAATTGAAAAGGAGGTCCAAAACACGACTGAAGAAAATACCACCTTAAAAATCATACTGAAGCAAGTGGAAGCTGGGGACTTTATGAAAACTCAAGATATTATAAAACAGAACCAAGGGAATGAAAAATGGAAGACAATGTGAAATATCCCATTGGAAAAACCACTGACATGGAGAACAGATCCAGGAGAGACAATTTAAAAACTTTTTGACTATGTGAAAGCCATGATCAGAAAAAGAGCCTAGACATCATCTTTCAAGAAATTATCAAGGAGCACTGCCCTGATATTCTAGAGCCAGAGGGTAAAATAGAAATTGAAAGAATCCACCAGTCACCTCTTGAAAAAGATCCCAAAAAGAAAACTCCTAAAAATATTGTCACCTAATTCCAGACTTTCCAGGTCAAGGAGAAAATATTACAAGCAGCCAGAAAGAAACAATTTGAATATTGTTTAAACATAATAAGAATAACCCAAGATGTAGCAGCTTCCACTTTAAGAGATGAAAGGGCTTGGAATATGATATTTTGGAGGTCAAAGGAGAAAGGATTAAAACCAAGAATCACCTACCCAGCAAAACTTAGTATAAAGCTCCCAGGCAAAACATGGACATTCACTAAAATGCAGGAATTTCAAGCTTTCTCAGCAAAAAGACCTGAGCTGAATAGAAAAATTGACTTTCAAATACAAGAATCAAGAGAAACATGAAAAAGTAAACAAGAAAGAGAATTCATAAGGGACTTACTAACGTTGAAGTATTATGGTTACATTCCTTTTTTTTTTTACTTATGTCAGTCAAATTTGGAACAGCTGGGATATAAACATCACCAAAAGCTTTATCTTTTCCTACTTCCCAGCCTACGTACTTCCTTAGCTTGCTTACTTTTCCTTTTTTTTAATTTTTTATTTAATATTTTTATATTTCAACATTGATTTCCACAATATTTTGAGTTACAAATTTTCTCCTCATTTCTACACTCCTTCCCACTCCAAGATGGCATGTATTCTGATTTCACCATTCACCAGTCAGCCCTCCCTTATACCATTCCCCCATCCCCTTTTCACTTACTTTCTTGTAGGGCAAGATAGATTTCTACGCCCCATTGCTTGTATATCTTATTTCTTAGTTGCATGCAAAAACTTTTCTTTGAACATTTGCTTTTAAAACTTTGAATTCCAAATAGTCTCCCCTCTTCCCTCCCCACCCCCCCCCCAAGAAGGCAAGCAATTCAACATAGGCCACATGTGTATCATTATACAAAACCCTTCGACAATACTCATGTTGTGAAAGACTAACTCTATTTTACTCCTTGCTATCCTATCTCCCTTTATTCAATTTTCTGCCTTGACCCTGTCCCTTTTCCAAAGTGTTTGCTTCTGATTACCTCCTCCCCCTAGCTGTCCTCCCTTCTATAGTGCCACCATTTTTGTCTCCTTCCTCCTTCTTTCCTGTAGGGTATGATACCCAATTGAGTGTGTATGTTATTCCCTCCTCAGGTCAAATATGATGACAGCAAGATTCACTCATTCCCCCTCACCGGCCCCCTCTTCCCTTCCTACAGAACTGCTTTTTCTTTCCACTTTTATGTGTGATAATTTACCCCATTCTATCTCTCCCTTTCTCCCTTTCTCAATATATTCCTCTCTTATCCCTTAATTTGATTTTATTTTTTAGATATCATCCCTTCATACTCAACTCACTCTGTGCCCTATGCCTACCCACACACACACACACACACACACACACACACACACATATTATATATATATATATATATATCTATATACACACACACACACACACACACACACATATATATGTGTTTGTGTGTATGTATATGTATACATGTATATTTATGTATATATGTGTATGTATTTAGGTATGTATGTATGCATGTATGTATATCCCCTTCAGCTGCATTGTACTCAGTTTAGCTGGGTATGCGATTCTTGGATTTAATCCTAGCTCCATTGGCCTCTGGAATATCATATTCCAGGCCCTTCAATCCCAAAATGTAAAAGTTGCTAGTTGTTGTATTATACTGATTGTGTTTCCATAATACTCAAATTGTTTCTTTCTGGCTTCTTGCAGTATTTTCTCCTTGATCTGGGAGCTCTGAAATTTGACAACAATATTACTAGGAGTTTCCTTTTGGACATCTTTTTGAAGAGGCAATTGGTGGATTCTTTCAAATTCTCTTTTACCCTCTGGCTCTATAATATCAGGACAGTTCTCCTTCATAATTTCTTGAAAGATGATATCTAGGCTCTTTTTTTGGTCACAGCTTTCAGGTAGTCCAATAATTTTTAAATTATCCCTCCTGAATCTATTCTCTGGGTGAGTGGTTTTTCCAATGAGATATTTCACATTGTCTTCCATTTTTCATTCCTTTGTTTCTGTTTTATAATATCTTGATTTCTCATAATGTCACTAGCTTCCACTTATTCTAATCTAATTTTAAGGTGGTATTTTCTTTAATGGTCTTTTGGACCTCCTTTTCAATTTGGTTAATTCTGCCTTTCAAGGCATTCTTCTCTTTATTGTCTTTTTGGAACTTTTTGCTATTTGAGTTAGTCTATTTTTAAGGTGTTATTTTCTTCAGTATTTTTTTTAGGTCTCCTTTACCAAGTCATTGGCTTGTTTTTCATGATTTTCTCACATCACTCTCATTTCTCTTCCCATTTTTTCCACTCCTTCTTTTACTTGCTTTTCCAAATGCTTTTTGACCTGAGGCCAATTCATGTTTTTTTTTTTTTTTCTTGGAGGCTTTTCCTGTAGACTCTTTGACTTTGTTGACTTCTTCTGGCAATGTGTTTTGGTTTTTTGTTACCAAAGAAACTTTCCAAAGTCTGTGTCTGAATCTGACTGGCTGTGTTCCCAGACAACTATTTGTCCCTTGAGGCTGATTACTTATAGTGTAGAGACTCTTTTGTCGCAAACTTGTGGGGCTCTGTTGCTGTTTTCACAGTTATTTCTACACAGGGAGCTCTGCCACACCAGCGTTCCTCCTCCCCACAAAACCGCCAACCCAAACCACAAATCACATCCAAGCAGGCTCTATACTCCTGCTCTGATCTGGCACTTAGGTCCTCCAACCCAGGGGCCTGGGGCTGGAAGCAGCTGTACCTTTTGATCTGGAGGCAGCCTCAGAACTGCACTACCTATGCTGCTCCCAGGGCCATGGCCGACTTCGAACTCCTTTCATTCTGTCCTAGAAGCTTTTTCCCAGTAACCTGCTCTGTTGTCTTTGGTGTTTGTGGGTTAGAGGTCTGGTAACTGCCACAGATCACTGATTCTGGGTGCTACGGCCTGTTCCAGTCTGGTTGGTTTGGGAGCAGCCCATTCTGGGCTGTGCTCTGGTTGGCTCCCAGCTCCTTGGGATAGACCTTACCCAGCGACCACGTAGGCTGTTCTGAGCTTCGGCTCCTACTTCCTTCTGCTATTTAGTGGGTTCTGCTGCTCTAGAATTTGTTCACAGACATTTTTTACAGTTGTTGGGAGGGACCTGGGGGAGAGCTTTAGGCAAATCCTTGCTTTCCAGCCACCATCTTGGCTCCACCACAACTTGACTATTGTGTACATAAGTTCAATATGAAGTTATATGTAGAAGTTATATGGGATTCCTTGTCCATTAGAGGAGGGAGCAGGGAGGGGGGAATAGGGAGAAGAAAATCTGGAGCTCAGGATCATGAGGAACTGAGTGTTATAAACTAAAAATAAAAAATTTTAACTAAAAAAAAAAGAAATGACCTCAAGTTCTGGTGCCTTATCTTACCAGCTTATCTTCAGATTCTTCCTAAAACAATTCAAATGGAAGCAATTCCATTCCTTGTTATGGAACCAGTATAGTTTTTAGTTTTCACAAGCATGCACAATGAGGTCCATACAATATTCTGTATGCCTTCAGTTTGGAAGACAGTCGCATGCCTCTTCTCTCCCACAATATAATAATATTATGTTATATGTGCAGATGTCATATTATATATCTGTTCACACATATTTACATATGCATATTACATATATATGAAATATATGTAATAGATACATGTGTAAGTATGTATTCATACATATACATATGTATGCCTATATTATAAACTAAGCATATTTAATCAATATTTCAGAATTATTTTATTTATTACTTATACTTTTAATCACTTTGAATATTCCATATTTCTGAATCTATAAATTACACTAATTAGACTCATGAAAGCCTCAGTTCTTTCAGTTTAAGTTCATCAAATATGATAGTTGCATTTAGGTACTGAGTGGGTATTTTGTATAAAATTAGTCAGCTGGTTTGGGAACTGTTCTGAATATTAAATTCGTTTGCTTATGAAGTGATTCAGTAATTTGAGATAAAGATTTCACTCAGTCCTCTAACTCCAGAACCATTATTCTTTCTTTTTTTTCAACATTGTTTTGCTTTTTCCTGAGGGACAAAAATAGGAGGAAAAGATAAAAGTTTTAAAAAGACAGATTGTGGTTCTATATAAGGAAAAGGGTTTACACAGTGAGAATTGTCTAAAAATGGATTGGCCTGCCTCTCCGGGTAGTGAATTTTCCACCCTTGGGAGAAATCAGAGACTGGTTAAGTATTTTTGTGGGTGTTAATAGAGGACAATACTTGCGATGGTATAGGTTTGACTTCATCAGTAACATTAAAATTGAAGAGAAATGGGCCCATACTCATACATAAGGATCCCTGAGGACCGTATAATGGCTTAGAAAACTATATATAAACATCATCTATGCTCTTTTGTAATTTTGTTTTCTGAAATATTTTACAATTTTACAATTACATTATAATCTGGTCAGCTTTTATTCAGGGCCAAAGTGTCTGACACAATTAGACTTTACAAACCCTGAGTTCCCTTCCTTTAAGCTCCGTGGTTAAGTAATTCACCAAATAGATTCCAAATTCACCAGTGTCAAAGTAGGAGTTCTAATCCAAACTCTGACTTAAGGTTCCATGCTCTTTACTATAGTATGTTTTCTATGAAATATGAGAAATATGAAATTCTTTGATGTGTTAAGTGAGATTACTTTTTGAATTCAATAAGATAAAATTTACAAATTGTGGTGTCACCATAAAGCCTTATATAAACATGTGTTACTGTTGGTATTAGTAGCACTTACATTAATATTAGTGTAGGCATAGAAGGATCCCACATGTGTAATGAGGCCCTTGTGTGGCAAGAAGATTGATTTTCCTTGGGTGTAGTTCAAAAACAGGAAAAAAAAAGACATCTCCAGACTCTTCTCCCCTTACCCTTGTCCAAAAGAGACTTTCATTCCTGCTGGCAGTGAGAGCATTAGGGCCATAGGTAGCAACAGGTTAGAACTATGTCTATCTGGTCTCTTTAAATATTGTTTGTGTAGGTGATATGATTAGATTCCATTTAATGTTTGGTCACTTTGTCATTTTGGGGGGAGGAAAGAGGATCCCAAGCTCTATATCCAAGACTTGACCATTTCCCCACTTAATATCAGTTCCAAAATGAACACACATGGCAAATACCAAAGCAATTCATTTATCCAAATCATAACAAAACAAATATAAGATGAAGTATATATAGAATAAATACCAGAGAGTTCAAAATGAAGGAATGCTCCCAATGGGAGCAAGATAACTCAGCTCAACCAAGAGAGAGTGTCCTGGATCTTACCAAAGGGGAAAGTCCTTGAAGTCTTTAGAATATTACAAACTGGAAATAGGGACATAATGGAGACTGATGTCTTTACCAGGTTTTTTTCCCCATTTAGCAACCTGAACTGTAGTTGGCCTCTTCCATCTTCTCTTTTAAACCTGGAAGCCACTTGATGCTACACTTAGAGAAGATTCTCACTTGGAGAATACCAAAAGGGGACTCCAGCTTCATGGATCCCCAAAGGGAGACTGGCTGAGATCCTCATGACTTCACATAGGAAAAAGCAATATGATTTGGGAAAGGGGTTACATTAACATTAATATTACTATTATTCAAAAGTCAACACCTACAATAAATATGTGTAGTATGTAATGGGCACTTTATGAGATCTGAGAAAACCTTGGGTTTATCATGGAAACTCTTGGGTTATTATGGAAAAGTTGTGTGTCTTCTCAGTGCCAAAGACTGTAGGTTGCAAATTTACATCAGAGGAGGAATTTTCCACAGTAGAATTCTCCTAACAGATGAAAAGTCAGGTACAGATTATAAAACAATAACAAGTAGTCTCAACATTGTTGTCATTATCGGTGTTACTATTGAATGTATTGGATATTAGAACACATGTCCTCATATGATATATCACATGAGGATCATTATTGCAATTCTTTTATTTTAATTATTTTAACAAGCGTTTCTCAGATTTAAAGCATTTATGAGGAGTTTAAATTAGTCCTGATCAATAAGTGTAAACATATTAAACTTTTTTTTTCAAACATTACATTTATAAGCTCCCACAGTCCCCCCCAAAAATCAAAAAATGACTTTTTAAGGTAAATATGATTGTCTGGGAAACACACTTTTATGCAATGTGATATTTCTAAAATAATATAGCTTTCATCAGAACCAAATTATTTATATTACCAGGGTCCATATTCATTCTTAGGCTACCACATTATTATTAGTTCTCAGGCACACTGATGAAAGCACCATAAAACTACACAAGAAAACAGTCTGTAACCTTTACTTTAATACATCATTCACAGTTTAAACAACTGAGTTGTTTAAGTATCATTTTTAAAAGGTGAACAAAAAAAATCCAAGCAGATTATTCTTAAGTGTTCAATAACTTGAAATGCTGCCATCCTATTTTAAGCTTATGGAAATCAATACGAGGAATGTATCAGGTTGCATGGGCTTTATTCACTATAAGCTTATTTCTGAGTCTAGTACAAAAAAATTGTTATGTTATATGCCTGTGGAAAAGTGTCATGTAGCATTGATTTACTATTTTAGTGACAGCACTGAACAAGGCAAAGTCAAACTGCCCCCAAAATGGCAAAAAGTACATGATACAAATGTTCTTCCCCTGAACAATATTATTGACAGTTGTGCAAGCTAGAATGATAGCATGACAATGCTGTTGTGGTGGTGAGATATACCCAAAAAATAGCACTTTTTTTTCAAAACTTATTGTCTTGCCTTTAAGTGCATTTTATTTTTGTTAACTCTATAATCTGCTTATAGAAAGAGAAACTTTGGATCATAGTATTTTTTAATCTAGAATTAGTCTTATATTTATGCAAAATAATTATTGCTGACATTAAGGCAGAAGTACAGTGATACATAAGAAATATTACGTTGAAATTTTACTAGAACATAAGACCCCTATGCAACACTATAAAAAGCCTGGGAATTAGTGATTATTTTTTTCCAAACTATAATCAGTAGATGAACTAATAAGTTATGTTTTCCATTTAATTTATAAGTTGCAAAATGTTAATTTTTCTTACTTGGAGAGATAAAAATATTGTTTAATAGGGAGAAAGAAATATTGTTATATTTAAAGACTTTTTTCATTAAATTCCTTCCATTGTTTTTTATGTGTCATTATCTAATTTCTTTCTTTTTTAGCAGGATTTCAGGGCAATCTTATGAAATTTTTAAATTATTTCTTCCAAATAATCCTAGTGAAAACCAATATATCATGGCAGAAGGGCTATCATTCTCATCGTCATCATCATCATCATCATCATCATCCTTATTTTTCTTTATTTACTATAACTAAGTTAGAAGCAGAATACTGGCAAATAACTAGCTTAACCTATTTGATTTTTAATATTTAGCAAACTATTCTGTAGGTGGATAAATATTTTCATTTTTTGTATGTACACAAGAACTGGGATATATTTTTTTTTCTCTTTTAGGCTCATTGATAACATCTTAAGGAGAATACAATACTAAAAAGAATAGAATAAATTGCATGCAACCCCTGTTAAAATGCCCCTGCAATTTCCCTTCCTGGTCAATTTCCCTTTTGAGTTTATTGTATTGCAACTGCAAACTTTTTTTGTGTATGTGTGTGTATGTGTATGTGTATGTGTATTGTCCATTTCAAATAATGATAAATCTCATATGATTCCCACTTCATACGGGTCTGTATACTTTTCTTATGCATATCTTTTTTTGTGGAATTGTATATTGCTCCTCTTTGCTCCTCATTTCTTATTTTTTTTTATTCTTCTCTCTCCTTTTTTCTGTCTTAATATATAACAAAACCATATTTAAGTGTTCTGTTTTTCTTATACAACTCTTTCTGTGACCCTCAAAGACACTGGAATTGGAAAGAGTCATATCTCTTCTCTCTCTTATTAGGACATTAATACTGAAAATTACTTAATACATCCTGTTGCTCAAATAGATATATGTTTCTAGATTTTTTTTTGCTTCCAAATCTCTACTCAGGTCTGGTGTTTACATTAGCATGCCTGAAGATCCCTGTGCAATTAAGTCTTCCACCCCCTTTGACAACATGTTCAGTCTTAAAGGGTAAGTTATTCTTGGTTGTAGGCCTTTACATTTTTTTTTTCCTTTTGCTATATTTTATTTCAAGATTCTTCTTTCTTTTTAGTGGTGTGATCCTAAATTGTGGTACTTGAATCATTTCTGGCTCATTTTGGATTTTTGTGTTTGACATAGGAGTTCTATAAACAATTTATTGCTTTTATTTTTCATTTGTTTTCAGTCGTATCTGACTCTGCATGATCCCATTAAAGATTTTCTTGAGAAAGATAATAAAGTGGTCTGGCATTTCCTTATCTTGACTATTTTACAGATGAGAAAATTGAGGCAAATGGGGTTAAGTTATTTGTCCAGGGTCACAAAGCTAGGAAGTATGTGACACCAGATTTGAACTCAGGAAGATAAGTCTTCCTTGACTGCAGGACCTGAATCATCTTCTGCCCTGACAACAACAACAACAACAACTTTAACATTTTTTCCTTTGATACAGAATTTGTACATCTTGTCTGTGTTTTTGCATGTTGGTTTTTCATGGAATGACCAATGAATTTCTTATGTTTTCAGAAAAGATTGTTTTCTGGTTCAAGCATTTGTGGGCAGTTTCATATGGGTACCCAGGATTTTATTGTTGTTGGTGGTGGTGGTTACAGATTTCAAGTAATCTAATGATTCTTAAATTATTTCTTCTTGAGTTGTTGTTCAGATGATTTTTTACTGATCATAGATACCTTAAACTTTCATGCATTTTTTTCAATAAAAAGAACATCTTCATAATATTTCTCGTTTTCCCATGGAATCATTTAGTACTATCTTATTACTTGTGTAACATTTTCCAACTTCTGTGCTTTGATATTTGTTCTTCATTTTTTTCCCATTTGAGCTCTGATTATTTATTTTTTTCTAAGTACTCTTGTAATCCTTGTGGTCAAGCTATTTTTATTCCTTAGGTTCTATTTGAGCTTGTGGTAAAATTTTATATTCTTTTTTATTTTTTTTAATCTCTTGGGCATCATTTGTTCCATAATATTTCTTCATAGTGTTTGGAGTCATCATTTGCTTACTCATATCTCTGACACCATTTTCTGATTTGTTACTTTGTACCAAGGTTATACTCAGCCTTGTCCTACAGTCTTTGAGGAAATGGTTATACTCTGTTTCTGATTTCACTTTTTCTAGGCTCCTGTTGCTGGATTTAATCTCCCCTTATACAGCTCTCGTTAGAGCACTGGTAGGTTTCAGCGTCACTTGACAGAGTTGTATTATTTATCCTCCACTCTCACCTGAAGATTTCCCCACTTAGAGTACTTCAAGCTTTCATTTCCCTTGAAGCTGCCCCAGACAAGGTGTGGCTTCAGGTTTCTAACCTGTCAACCAGAGGTTGGGCTAGCTTTTCTGACAGGATCTTTCATCTGGTACTTTCAGCTTCTTCTTAACTTTTGTAAATATGGCCTGGATAAAGGAATTTCAGTATTTTTATCTTTGGATTTATTGATCATATTTTCAATCAAATTTCCTTTATAAGTCACAAATAGAATGTATATGAGAGATCTAGGCTCATATAAATTATTTCCTAATAATATTTTAACCTCAAATCCCCCCCCCCCAAAAAAAAAATCTAAGTGGTTTAATGCATAATGTATTTGGCTCAGAATGAGGAATACTATCTCATACACATACAACTTGTCTGACCCTAACCAGGTTATTTTCTCTCAGTTTTTTTCAACTGTAAAATTGGAATAATAATGACATCTACCCAAAAGTGTTTTTGTAAGGATCAAATGAAGTGATATATACAAAACACTTCTAAATTTTAAAGTGCTATATAAATATTACTTATTCTACAAGGATTCTGATTCTCATCTGACTTATTTGTTTCTCAAGCTTCAACACTAATACTTTTGATTATATTTATCTGCTTTAGAAAAATTCTTTAACTATTCCATAAGTACTTGAATTGCATTAACATTGTTTTTACTTTTCCTTTAATTATGCATTAAAGGAATCTAGAAACTGATAAGCTTTTTTTTCAAGATTCTTTTCTCCTTTTTTTAAAGTTTATTTTTAGTTGTCAACATTTACTTCCATAAGTTTTAAATTTTCTCCCTCCCTCCCTCCTCCTTCCCCAAGATTGTCTACAATCTGATATAGGCTCTACATATATATTCTTATTAAATATATTTTCACATTTGTCATGTTGTATAGAAGAATTATAAAGAATGGGAGAAACCATGAGAAAGAAAAAAAAAAACAAAATGAAAACAAAAAAAAAGGAAAAGAAAATAATCTGCTTCACTCTGCATTCAGACTCCACAGTTCTTTCTCTGGATGTGTATGGCATTTTCCATCATGAGTCCTTTGGAAGTGTTTTAGGTCCTTGAAGCTGAGAAAGGCTAAATCTGTCAAAATCGGTCATGGCAGACTGTGGCTGTTACTGTGTACAATATTCTCCTGATTCTGCTCACTTCACTCAGCATCAGTTCATATATGACTTTCCAGGTTTTTCTGATGTATGCCTGTTCATCATTTCTTATACCGCAATAGTATTCCATTACATTCACATACCAAAACTTGTTCAAAGATTTCCCAATTGATGGGCATCCCCTCAATTTCCAGTTCTGGGCCACTGCAAAGAGAGCTGTTATAAATATTTTTGTACATGTGGATCTTTTTTCCCCCATTTTATGGTCTCTTTGGGATACAGCCCTAGAAGCAGAATTACTGGGTTAAAGAGTATGCACATTTTATAGCCCTTTGGGCATAGTTCCATATTGCTCTCCTGAGTGGTTGGATCATCTCCCAGCTCCACCAACAATGAAAAAATTCCTTTCTCCCTATCCCCTACAGACTGTCACTTGTACTTAGTTCCTAGAACTCTGGGCTCTAGTCAGTGAGTTTTTTGCCTGACCATGCCACCAGAAGAAAAAGATTCTTCTAATTTTCAAGCTTCTCTTTTTGTGTTATCTTCCACCATTACAATACAAGTTCCTTGGTAGACATGACCTTGTTTGCTTGTTTGCATCTGTATGCCAACCACAGTACCTGGCACATACTATGTGTTTAACAAATTCATTTTCATTCATTCATTTTCCCTTTAATTGGCCAATATCATATTCAAGTTTTCTACTGTCAGCCAATTATTATGGTGATTTTCAGGGTTGGATTTTTTGTTTGTTTTATTTCATTTTGTTTTTTCAGGTCTTCAGTAACTCATGTCATTTCAACAACGGTTGCTTGATACCTGTCTGAATATTCTTTAAGAACTTTAGTTTTCCTCCTATATTGAAGGCATATGCTTTTGTTGACAGGCACTCCAGACTTAGTATATTTTCTTTAAAGTGTTGTGGGACCATGTGTTCACTCCTAGTACTTATAGCAAATGACAGCTTTCAAAAGATCATTCTCTTTTGGTATCATTTGGCTTCTAATTAGATTCATACTATCAAATTGAAAAGAAAGTAATTTTTAATTTTGACAATGTCTGCCCTTATCCTCTTCAAAAATTATTTGAGATATCAGCTTTGTTTTTGTCTTCCCTTTTGTTATTAAATATTTTCTGGAGTTTTCACTGGGAAGACTTTAGTGACCTCAGGTTGTTCAGTTTTCCCTTTCGTATCTTTGTAGCTCCTGTATTTATCTCATATTTTCTCTAATTTAAGCTACTATCACTATCATCATCATCTTAGTCTTATCTTTTTCTATTAACTTTGGATAGCCTCCTTTCACAAGTGACTTTCATGCTATATACATACATACACACATATATGTATATACACATACATACACACATATGTATATTATATATATGCACACACATAAACACATTCATACACACACCTATATTTTTCACCCACCAGCTGTCTGTATTTTAATTACATCATTTTTGTTGTATTTTTTTCCTATATAAATTAGAGATTATGAGTGTTTGAAATGATAATAGCTTAAATTTTTGTATCAATATTTATGTCTAGGTAATTATTAGCTATACTTCATCAGGTGAAAATCATATCTTTTCCATATATTTCATATGCTTAATTTTCCTGGATATTTTGAGGTCCCTATCTACAGTATGTCATCTATCAGTCTATGAAAGATAGATTATTTTTTATATTTTTTTCTAAGTACCAGGAGATATCTTGCTATGTATTCGACAGATGTCAAATGTTTCTTTGCTACAGTAATTTGTTATACAGTTTATAACATTCCTTTGAATCATTGCCATCATCACGATCATCACCATAATTGTTGTGATGGTTATTTAGTATTACGTGTAACAAAGTTCGTACAGTTATATACAGACTTTATTTTACAACCAAAATTAAACTTGAAAATGACACATAGTAGTTAACAGAATGAGAATATTGAAGTTTAGGGGTGATGAATACCTACATGTGTGTCCTACCTGAATGAATTCTATCTAAGCCATTTTTTAGCCAAAGACAAGGTTTATTAAAATACCAATAGAAGGTAGGCATGATGCTAAAATTCCTCCATATTGGTCAGACTCTTAAGGAAACTAAACATTGGCTAGACTCTTAATTCTGAGCACTTTCATGGAGGAAAGATAAATCTTTTATACAGAAGGACTGTGGAAGGGATCTAGGAATAACCAAGTAGGCTGGGGTGACTGGGTTAAGAGGTCTAGGAAAGATCTGGATGGGAGTGGCCAATAGGCTGGGGTGACTGTGGGGTAACAGAGAAGGGCCAGAAATGCCAGAGTAGGCCACAATGAAGGGCCAGATAAGAGGTTTACTGGAATGGGTAGATGCCCCAGGTGAACACCAGAGACTCGAATTCAAGGAGAGGTGGGTGTGCATTTCCAGAGCTTGTGCCTCATCAAGAATAGCTAATGCACACTTTTAAAAAGTAATGAAATATGAGCTTTAGCAAGTAAAAACAAAGTTTAACAAGTGCAGTGTTGGCCCAAAGTTAAAATTTGATTGACTAAATGATGTTTATTTAATTCCTGTTAAATTAATAATTGCATTTTTGGCCTTTGTCATTTAAGAATGTTATTTGAATTCTGTGATTGCTAAATGTAACTAACATGATCTGTAGCATAAATTTTAATTATGTGACTTTTAGGAAAATGTTCAGAAAACTCTTTTTGTCTACCTTTTGCTGTCGCCCTCAGTGATATACCTAAGGAGAGAGATAAATGAATTATAAGTTACTATCACTAACTAATTTAACAATAATTTCCCTTCAAAAATAGGTTTAGTATTATTTAGAATGGGGTAATCACTTTTAATTTTATCATATAGGAGTATCATAATTCTGAATTATTTCCGTTTGATATGAATGCTGCTTGTTTTACACAATGACAATTTCAGAGCATTTCAAAAGTAAGCTGATAATCTTATGCATGAAGGCCCCCAAGCTGGCATGTTCATAAAGACTAATGCTACAGTACCTGACATGGTGCCCAGTGGAGTCTGTGATTCATCCTCCTACTGTTATTAAATTCCAGAAGAGGACAGACCAAACAAAAGGGTGGCTATTGGTATGAGGCTGTATTACAAGGGAGCCAAGCAGCAGGTGAACCTAAAGTGTGCTGGCTGATTTAATATTTTAAAGCTGTAACTCAGCCCAAGCCTTTAGGGAAAAAAATTCTAACTGGCAACATTTTCTATGAAGCAAAAAACAGCTGCTTCACCCATCTCTAATCAGACACTGTGCTGTTTCAAGCAAATCCTTACCAAAAATAACAACAGACAGATATGCTTTTCTAGAAAACTTAGAACAAAACAGATTATCGTAACTCTAAAATAAAGGTTGACATAAAATGAAATTTGCTGGCAAATATTTTCAGACTGGCATTGCTAATATCATGTGGAAAAATTAGATAAATAACTAGAAAGAAAGTCAGATATACACATGTCTAACCCACCATCCGTGATGAGTTTTTTTTTTTCCTTTTTTGGGTACACTTTATATACCAGAATGTGAGCAGACTTACTGAAGCACAAATCCAACTAAAATATTCCCGCTTAGGATGTTATTTGTTCTCCTAAAAATATGATGGAATGAATTCATATTATTTTGTCTCATTCATCAAGATCAAGTCATGCCAAGCTAATCTGCTTTCCATTCCTTTAATGATTACCAGATGGGTAAGGTAGAATAATGTCATAGAGTTAGTATACCTAGCTTTCTGCAAGGTATTTTTTTAAAAGCCATTTATAACCTTCTGGACAACTTTTATGTTCAGAAGTGGTTTAGCAAGCAAACTCAAAAAGTTTTGATTAATGAATCGATTTCCAATAAGATGGAGATCTGTAAAGAAATTTCAGATGGCTCCATCTTTGGACTTATTATGTTCAGCATTTATATAAATGACTCAAATAAAATTAGAAATGCAATGAACATTAAATAAATAATGGCATTAAGTAGGGAAGTGTGCTGGTTGACAGAATCAGGATTCAATAAAGTTCTTGATAAGCTAGAGCAATGTACTTAGTAGGAATATGTGCAAATGTTTTTACAACTTGGATTAAAAAGTCAACTGCATAAATTAAAAAAAATGGTTGAAACATGACTAATCAATGGTTTTCATCTTTGGGAATTTTGGGGGACTAAAATGAATACCTAACATGGCATAAAAAACTAAAAAGCTCATGGAACAGGCTTGTAATAACAGACATATTAACCAGAATGAAAGAGGTATTAGCCCTCATGTACTTCACACTGGCCACACTACAGCTAGAAGTAAGTATTCAGTCCTTGGTATTGCATTTTAGGAAATATATTGACAATTCATAATGGGTCATGAGAAGACCATCCAGAATGCTAGATGTATTTCAAAGTACTCAAAAAAGGTATTGGTTGAAAGAATGATTCCTTAGGGAGGATATGATATGTAATTTTGAATATTTGAAGTATATTTAAGAATTCATAATTGTTTTGTTTGCTCTAGAGCATTGAATTGTGAGTCATGTGTGGAAAATATGAAACATTTTTAACAATTGGAGCTATTCAGAAGAGGAATGGGCTGACTTTATAGATACTGAGTTTTCTATCACTACCTCCCAAGGTCCTCAAGTAGAAGTTAACTGACTACTCTTTTGAATATTGTAGAAAGAGTTCTTCTATAGATGTACATTAGAATAGTACCTACCTCACAGGACTGTGATGAGAATACAATGAGATAGTATGTGTAAGGCACTCTGCATACCGTAAAGCATTATAAGTGTAAGCTTTTATATGGTCTTTGAGGTCTCCTCTAGTTCTGAGATTCTGTGGTTCTAGGAAAATGTTTCTGACATTGTTTTTGCTCTGTAATTTTGTTATATACATGAAATAATGTTTTTGGATTTAAATTTTATTTTTTCATTATAAATAGCTTTTCATTTGCCCTTCTTTCCCCCCACTTTACTTTTGAGTGGATGTGTGACTATGGATTGCTTTTTTTCCCCTTCTCTATTTCTAGGGGAAAAAAAAAATCAATAGAATGCCAAGCCGGGCCAGCCCTTTTAAACCTTGTGTTTTTTTTTTTCATTTTCCTCATGTTTGCTTTGCTTAAAACAAACTGAATAAATTTAAAGCAAGGGGAAAGTATGTATATTAAATAACTAAATTGAATTACTTGGAAAACAAACCTCACAAAAGTTTCTAAATAGCATTATATTTGTGGAATCACTGTACAGTATATCCTTCATTACCATTATCATGATAGCACCAGAAGTTGTTTCCCCCACATTTAATGTTATCTCCTCCTTTATAATCTATGCAAGTCTGACCACTGGAGTATTAACCTATTAAACAGGGTAAAACACATGTGATTTCACATTTTTCTATGGCAGCAAAACTCAAAATTACTCACACAAAACACAATAGACAGGATACTGCTAAGGTAACTATTCTATGCCTCAGGAATAGAAAAAAAAAGGCAAGGCCTTGGCAGGAACTGAAGGTCAAAATTAAAGGAACCCAGATGTGGGTATAGGAGATGCATAAAAAATGCTAGAAGGCAAATTCTCTAGCTTCTGGCTAAATTCAGGGTAATGTAAAAGTTTAGATAAATCAGTTTCAGAAAGGAGGATGAATGTCAAATGGTTTCTGCCAAAGAGCAGCTTGTTCTCTGAGCATGCTTAAGGCCATTTTGTTCGGATGCTTCTGAGAGGAAACAGCCTGGAAATGTAACTCCATGATGTTTTTTAACATCATGTTTTTCATCACTAGTTTAAAAAAATAGATCTTTTTGTCACTTTGAATAGTATACATTATTTGAAAGAGCCTAAAAAGATATTTGGCTCTTCTGTAAAGGAAATTGAATTTGTGGGTTGAGTAGCAAATAAATCAGCCCTTATGTCATTTAGAGCCAAACTCAGCTGATATATTCTATAAAGATTATAATTATGCATTACGCGAACAAGAAGAAAAGCTATGTCCAAACCACTGACTTGATAAAATCCGGAGTAAATTAATGTGGTAGTTCATTTTGAATTTCCAGTAACCCCACAGATTCTAAATAATGGTCATATCAAAAGAGTTGTTCATTTTGACTAGCTAACTATATCACAGTAGCTAACATGACTACTATGTTTTCATATGCCAATGTCAAAATTATGGCCCTACGATGGTATTTGAAATGCCAGTGTCACCCACCATTATCCCCACCAGAATTTCATCTGTCAGAGGTGAATTTGCCACCAGCACTTTCTGGAGATCAAGAACAGTAAGTGATACTATACTAGCATGACTGGTAGCACAACAATTAGCATCCATCCATCACCTCTTTTAGTACAGACATTTGCTATGAATTGTCAAAAAGACTGTCTTGTGGATAAACAGTTTGCAGTGATTGTGTATATCACAGACATTAATTAAATCTCGTTTAAGTTTTTAAAATAAATATGAATAAGTGTTCTAAAAATATTAAATAGTTTTGTCCTTGAAGAGTTGCATGTAAAAAAAATCATGTATATGTATAATGGTGGTTGTCCACCATTCTTGAAGAGGATCAAAATGATATCGCTATGTTAGGTTCAAGTTACAGTGTGTCTGACTGTGGCTGATCAGAACAACATGAGCCAGGAGTGGTCTACAACAGGTAGAGCACAAACACTCTATATGAACATTTGGCATGGATTCTCTAAATGTGATCGTCTCAAATTTCATTTGAGCTACTTCAATTCTCTTTTGCTCATAGAGCACAGCACCTTCACTGAGGAGTCCTATGCCAATTTCTCCCACATCACACATTCAATTACAAATTTCTTAAGAGATGTTGATAGTGTCCTATACTGCTTCTTCTGTGTGAACTCTAGTCCTCTTGGGAGAAAAAAGTAATACTCCCTCAAAAGAGGAGAAGAATGCCTCAAATAGCAGAATAGAGGGGGCAGGTAGGTTGCACAGTGAATAGAGCGCCAGCCCTGGAGTCAGGAGGACATGAGTTCAAATCCATCCTCACACACTCGACACACTTACTATCTGTGTGACCTTGGCCAAGTTACTTAACACCGATGGCCCTGCCTTCCCCCTAAAAAAAGAAGCAGAATTGGCCAAAAGTTAAAGGAGATATAAAAGCTCACTAAAGAAAATAGTTCCTTAAAAATTACAATGGAGTGAATGGAAGCTAGTGACTATGAGAAATGAAGAAATTATAAAACAGAACCATAAGAACAAAAAAAATAGAAGACAATGTGGAATATCTCATAGGAAAAACCACCGACCTGGAAAATAGATCCAAGGGAGATGATTTAAAAATTATTGGACTATTTAAAAGCCATGATCCAAAAAAGAATCTAGATATCACATTTCAAGAAATTATTATGGAATACTGCCTTGATATTCTAGAACCAGAGGACAAAATAGAAATAGAAAGAATCCATCCATCATCTCCTGAAAGAGATCCCAAAAGGAAATCTCTTAGGAATATTGTAGCCAAATGGCAGAGTTGCCAAGTCAAGGAGAAAATATTGCACGTAGACAGAAAGAAACAATTCAAGTATTGTGGAAGCTTCAAATATGATATTGTGGAGGTCTAAGGACAAAGGATTAAAACCAAGAATCACCTACCCAGAAAAACTGAATATAACCCTTCAGGGTAAACAAAACATATTCAATGAAATAGAGGACTTTCAATCCTTCTTGATGAAAAGACAAGAGCTTAATAGAAAAATTGACTTTCAAATACAAGAATCAAGAGAAGCGTGGAAAGGTAAACAGGAAAGAGAAATCATTAGGAACTTATTAAAGTTAAATTAAAGTTAAACTGTTTATAATCCTACATGAAAAGATGATATTTGTAACACATGAGAAGGATATATATATATATGTATATATATATATATATATATATATATACATATATATATATGTGTGTGTGTGTGTATGTGTGTTTGTGTGTGTTATATATGTGTATATATATATATATACATGTATGTATGTATGTGGGGGTGTGGATAGATAGATAGATAGATAGATAGATAGATAGATACAGAAAAAGACAGAGATAGAGATAGATGTAGAGAGATGGCACAGAGTGGGTTGAACATGAAGGGATGATAACTAAAAATAAAGTTAAGGAGTGAGAGAGGAAAACTTTTTGAGAAGGAGAAAGGGAGAGATAGAATGGGGTAAATTATCTCATATAAAAGAGATAAGGAAAAGCTTTTACAATGGAGGAGAAGAGGAGGGAAGTGAGAGGCAATAAGTGAACCCTATTTTCATCGGATTTAGCTTAAGGAGGGAACAACATACACCCTCAAAATATAAGGGACTCTATATAGAAGGCAGAAGAAGTAAAGCATTTATTCTGACATGAGAGGATCAAATCCAAAATCCAATGATTCCAATTTGACATACCAACAATTGCATCCCAAAACCAGTAAGTCCACTTCAATGTAACAGCAACGAAGTTGAAACACAACATCACAGCAAGGAGCCAAGGCATTCTCCACTAGGGCCTTCCCTTAAGCACTCCCTCACACATCCTGTCTGCTTGATTGTGTCCTCTCCTCCCACAGTTCTGAAAGTCCTAGCAGTTCTCAGAGCTCTCTCTCTGTCCCTCTGTCTCTCTCTGTCTCTGTCTCTCTCCCTCTCTCTCTCTCTCTCTCTCTCTCTCTCTCTCTCTCTCTCCCTATTGAAGTTTAAGGCCCCAGAGCTTCACACCTACTTAGCAAAAGGGTGTCAGCCTGGGGTTTAGTACCTATTTAGAAAAGGGTGTGGGCCTTTCTACAAACAAGCCTCCCCTAATCAAACATCCCTTAACTAGCTACAACTAAGGACTATTAAAGGGATGAATGGGAGCTGAAGAACTTTAATCAAGATTAGTACCACATGAGGATGGGTGGGAAAGTAAAAAGGGAGAGAATTTGGAACTCAAAGTTTTAAAAATAAATCTTAAAAAAATATTTTTACATGCAACTGGGAAATAAGATATACAGGCAATGGCATATAGAAATTTACATTGCCCAACAAGAAAGAAGGGGGGGGGTAAGGGGATAAGGGATGGGGTTGTGATAGAAGGGAGAGGAAACTGTGGGAAGGGGTAATTAGGATATATGCCATCTTGGGCTGGAGGCAGAGGAGACATGGGGAGAAAATTTTGAAATCAAAATCTTCTGGAAATGAATGTTCAAAACTAAAAATTAATTAACAAAAAATGAAAAAAGGAATAAAAAAATTTATCATATCTTTTCAAATTACAACTTATGCAGGAAGAAATTCATTTTTCTTTCCCATTTTTTTACAAAAGTTTAGCTTTGCTATATTCCCATTACATTTCTAATCTTCAATCTCTTCCTGTTATTGGTTCTTTCCTTCTACCTTCAAACACATCTAGGTCTTCTTCCTCAAACAAAACAAAACAAGACAAAATTAAAAGCAAACTAATGCAAAAATTTAATTGATCCAACCATTCCCATTAGCTATTATCTAAAACCTCTCCTCACCTTTTAAGCTGAATTCCTTGAGAAAGGATGCCATCTACACTTACTGTTATTACTTCCTCTTTTCTCATTTGCTTCTGAAACCTCTGCAGTCTAGCTACTACCTTCATCATGCAATGAACAATGTCCTTGCCAAAGTTACCAATGATAATGATTGCCAAATCTTCTTTCTCTCAATTTTTATTCATCTTTACTTCTTTATAGCCTTTTATAATATAGCTCAACATCTCTTCCTGGTTACTCTCCCCTCTCTGAGTATTCTGTGACACTTATGTTTTTTTTTATCTCCTGTTTGTCTGACTATTGCTTCTCAGTTTCCTTTGCAAGACATTCATAAAGGACATATCCACTTATTTTGGATTATACCCCCATAAAGCTCTGTTCTTAGGTGTCTCTTATTCTGTTTTTACATAATTTAGTTATGTAATGTCAACAACTTCTGTATATCCAAACATCATCTCTACACAGATGATTTTCACTTCCATGTATTTAGTCCTAATGTCTCCTAAACATTAGTTACATATTCCCAGATATTCTTTGGCTGTTTCAGTCTTTGTCTCTGTCTTGTAGGCACCTCAAGATCAAAATGCCCAAAACAAAATTAATTATATTTTCTTCCACCATCCCTTCCCTACTTCCCTAGTATTTATTATTTTTACTATATTACTTTTTTCTGCAACTGTATGTTAAAATTAACATCCATTCTTTTTTTTTTAAGTTTTCAGTTCCAAATTCAATCCTTCCCTCTCCTATTTCCCTCCACACAGTGGAAAATAATCTGAACTAGTTTAAACTTTCATATGCAATCATATAAATCCCTTCTTTATTAGTTATTTTATGGAAGAAAACAGCCAAAAAGAAAGGAATGAAATAAGAAAGAAAGAAAAAGAAGGAAGGAAGGAGGGAAGGAAGGAAGGAAAGAAGGATGGGAGGAATAATCTTATTGGGTACCCTTCTAATATATCCCTATAACAGACTATATTCAGTTATGGTTTTAGATAGATATTACTTATCATTTTAAGGAAAATTCAGTTTAAGTCTATGCTGTTTGGTGTTGTACTTTGTTAAAGGGTTTTTTTCAATTGTTTGTATTGTATTATGTTGTTTTCCTTTTCTGCATCTACTGAGATAATCATATGATTTCTCTCATTTTTGTTATTGATATGGTTAATCATGTTGGTAGTTTTCCTAATATTCAACCAGCACAGCATTTCTGGTGTAAATCCTGCCTGGTCATAGTGTAAGATCTTTGTGATATAAACCTATAATTTGGGGGGAGGAGCCAAGATGGCAGCTGGAAAGCAGAGACTTGCGTGAGCTCCCCACCGAGTCCCTCCAAAAACCTACAAAAAATGGCTCTGAACCAATTCTGGAACTGCAGAACCACAAATTCGCAGAGGGAAGCAGGGCTCTAGCCCAGGACAGCGTGGATGGTCTCTGGGGAAGGCCTATCCCACACGGAGCTGGGAGCAAAGCAGAGTGGAGCAGAGCACAGCCCAGCATGGTCGGCGCAGACCAACCAGACCAGGAACCGGGTGAAGCGTGCCCTAGCACCCTGCATCAGTGAGCTGCAGCAGTTACCAGACTTCTCAACCCACAATCACCAAAGACAACAGAGAAGGTTACTGAGAAAAGCTGCGGGAGTGGTAGGAGTTCTTGGGTTCGGCCATCACCATGGGGGCAGCATTGCTGGGACAGCTACAGAACTAGAGCTGCAGTTGCTTCGGGACCCAGGCCCACCTGGTGGGAGGAACTAAGTGGCAGATCAGAGCAGGAGTGAAGAGCCTGCTGAAGATCTAAGTCCAGTCTGGGTTGGGGGTTCTTGGGGAAGGAGCAGTGCTGGTGTGACAGAGCTGCTGCATCCCCCAAAGCTTGGAACATAGTTCTCTAAACTCTAAAAGCAGTCATACCCCACTGAAAAACTCAAGGGTCAAGTAAGTTGGCTGGGAATATGGCCAGGCAGCGAAAATGCACCCAGATTCAGTCTCAGACTTTGGAATCTTTCTTTGGTGACAAAGAAGACCAAAACAAGCAGCCAGAAGAAGTCAACAAAGTCAAAGAGCCTACATCAAAAGCCTCCAAAAAAACATGAACTGGTCTCAGGCCATGGAAGAACTCAAAAAGGAGTCAGAAAAGCAAGTTAGAGAAGTAGAGGAAAAATTGGGAAGAGAAATGAGAAGGATGTGAGAAAACCATGAAAAACAAGTCAGTGACTTGCTAAAGGAGACCCAAAAAATACTGAAAAATATACTGAAGAAAACAACACCTTAAAAAATAGACTAACTCAAATGGCAAAAGAGCTCCAAAAAGCCAATGAGGATAAGAATTCCTTGAAAGGCAGAATTAGCCAAATGGAAAAGGAGGTCCAAAAGACCACTGAAGAAAATACTACCTTAAAAATTAGATTGGAGCAAGTGGAAGCTAGTGACTTCATGAGAAATCAAGATATTATAAAACAGAACCAAAGGAATGAAAAAATGGAAGACAATGTGAAATATCTCATTGGAAAAACCACTGACCTGGAAAATAGATCAAGGAGAGATAATTTAAAAATTATTGGACTGCCTCAAAGCCATGATCAAAAAAAGAGCCTAGATATCATCTTTCAAGAAATTATCAAGGAGATCTGCCCTGATATTCTAGAGCCACAGTGCAAAATAGAGATTGAAAGAATCCACCGATCGCCTCCTGAAATAGATCCCAAAAAGAAATCTCCTAGGAATATTGTTGCCAAATTCTAGAGCCCCCAGATCAAGGAGAAAATACTGCAAGCAGCCAGAAAGAAACAATTTGAGTATTGTGGAAACATAATCAGAATAACCAAAAATCTGGCAGCTTCTACATTAAGAGATCGAAGGGCTTGGAATACAATATTCTGGAGGTCAGTGGAGCTAGGATTTAAACCAAGAATCACTTACCCAGCAAAACTGAGTATCATGTTCCAAGGCAAAATATGGATTTTCAATAAAATAGAGGACTTTCAAACTTTCTCAGTGAAAAGATCAGATCTGAGTAGAAAATTTGATTTTCAAACACAAGAATCAAGAGAAGCATGAAAACATAATCAAGAAAAAGAACAAAAAAAAAGAAATTGCAAGGGACTTACTAAAGTTGAACTGTTTTGTTTACATTCCTACATGGATAGATGATATGTGTGATTCATGAGACTTCAGTATTAGGGTAGCTGAAGGGAATATGCATATATATATATGTATATGTATATATATATATATATATATATGTTTATGTATATATATATACACATATATGTTAGTGTGTATGTATGTGTGTATGTGTGTATATATATATATAGAGAGAGAGAGATAGAGAGAGAGAGAGAGAGAGAGAGAGAGAGAGAGAGAGAGAGTGAGAGAGAGAGAGAGAGAGAGAGCAGGCACAGGGTGAGTTGAAGATGAAGGGAAGATATCTGAAAGAAATAAAATCATATTAAGGGATCAGAGAGGAATATATTGAGAGAGGGAGATAGGGAGAGATAGAATGGGGTAAATTATCTCACTTTAAAGTGGCAAGAAAAAACAGTTCTGTAGGAGGAGAAGTGAACGCAGGTGAGGGGGAATGAGTGAATCTTGCTCTCATCAGATTTGACTTGATGAGGGAATACCATATGTACTCAATTGTGTATCTTACCCCACAGGAAAAAAGGAGGAAGAAGATAAAAAAGGGGGATGATAGAAGGGAGGGCAGATGGGGGTGGAGCTAATTAAAAACAAACACTTTCAAAAGGGTACAGGGTCAAGGGAGAAAATTCAATATAAGGGGATAGGTTAGGAAGGAGCAAAATATAGTTAGTCTTTCACCACATGAGTATTGTGGAAGGGTTATACATAATGATACACATGTGGTCTATGTTGAATTGCTTGACTTCTTAGGGAGGGTGGTTGGGAAGGGAAGAGAGGAGAGAATTTGGAACTGAAAGTTTTAAAAACAGATGCTCAACAACAAAAAAAATTTTGCATGCAACTAGAAAATAAGATGCATAGGGAATGGGGCATAGAAATTTATCTTGCCCTACAAGAAAGGAAGGGAAAAGGGGATGGGAGGGGAGTGGGGTGACGGAAAGGAGGGCTGACTAGGGAAGGAGGTAACCAGAATATACACCATCTTGGAGTGTGGGGGAGGGTAGAAATGGGGAGAAAATTTGTAATTTAAACTCTTGTGAAAATCAATGCTGAAAACTAAATATATTAAAAAAAACTTAAAAAAAAGAAAATAAGGATGAAAGTAAAAAAACTCAAATGCTGATACACTGCACCTTGGGAAATAGTGGGTTAGGTTCCCATGAACACCTCAAACTGTAATCTTTGCAAGAGATTGGTGTAAATAAACTTTTTTGCACAAAATTCTTTATAACATTAATTCTAATAACATGTACTTTTACTAACATAGTAACCAAGAAATAACCCATAAAAACAAAATGAAATTGGTAACATATTGAGAAAAAAAATCCTATAATTTCCTTGTTAGTATTTTATTGAACATTTTTAAAATATTCATTAAGGAAATTGGTCTTTAATTTTCTTTCTTTCATTTTCCTCTGCCTGGTTTGGTTATCAGCACCATATTTCTATCATCAAAGGAATTTAATAGTACTCTTTGCTTCCCTATTTTTTTCAAATACTTTGTGTAGTACTTGAATCAATTGTTCTTTAAATATTTGATAGAATTTGCTCATGAATCCCAGTGGCCTTGAAATGTTTTCTCCTTTGTTTAAAAGTTATTTTAGCACAACACAAATACAGAACAGAGAAAAGAAACAAACAAATTACAAACACATCATAAACTTAAATATTGAAACTTAAATACAAAGTAAAAGAGGAAAAAAAGCATGTTGTGTGCATAGCAGAACATAAGAGAAGCTTCAAAATATATACCACTCAAATTTTCATTTCAAGAAAACCTGTATTATAAATAATATACCTTATGTTGAGAATTATCTGTCTTTTCTTTGCTTCATTGTGTTTTCTTTTGTTCTCTGCTGTGAACTTTTAAACTATGCTCTTTTTCCCCTTCCCCCACCCCCAAAAAGCTACAATATGGTTTAGATTTGTTTCTTGATTTATACATAAACATAGAGATATGTAAATAAACTTATACATATATACATGCATATGTAGGTATATACTTTCGCAAAAGTACTCTATTCCTGACCTTTGTTTTTATGTTTGGACATATCTCTTGTTTCCTATCCCTCCTGCCTCCTCTACTTTACTTCTACCCCCTACTTTTCCCTCCTATTACTTAACTAATTAACCCCCTTCAAGGATCTCTCCCCTATCCTCCCATTTCCATTAATCTAAATACCCTTTTATACATCCTTTTTACCTATTTCCTCATTCTCCCTTCTAAAGATCCCTACCTTGTCCTCTCCCCCCTCTCTATGCACCTACCATTTTATTTCCTCTAAATTTAGAAGACTTTTATACTCTTCTAAATAGATATGGATCGTTCCCTCTTAAACCCCTTCCCAATGAAAGTAGGCTACAAGAACTACCAGCCTTCCTCCCCCATCTAATTCCTCAGCATCCTTTCTTCCTCTTGCACCTCATTTGTATAAAATAGTTATTATTTTTAGCTTCCTAAATGGTTTAGCTTCCAAATGGCTTTATTTTTTAAATTTATATTAGGTTTAACACAATCTTTCTTATGATGTCTCCAGTTATTAATAAGAATCTTAGGCATACATTTTGCATTATATAAAATGTAAACAGTCTGTCCTCATGAAACCTTTATTATTAGTTTTTGGTTCATAAGTTATGTTTCTCTTGATTCTTGTATGTTGAATCTTCTATTGAGTTGAAGATATTTTTTTACCAAGTCTTGAGAGTCTGAAAGTTTATCAAATGTCCTTTTTTTTGTTCAAAATAATATTTATCTTTGCAGTGTATGATATCTTTAGTCAGAGCCCCAGGTCATCTGGTCTTCGATATATTGTGTTGCAAGACTTGCACTCTTTTAATTTCTCTGCCACTAGGTCTTATGTAATTCTGATTGTGGCACCCTCATACGTAAATTGTTTACATCTTGGTGCTTTTAATATTTTGTCTTTGAGCTACGGGTTTCAGAATTCGACTATGATATTCCTATGAGTTTTACACACGGGATCTCTTTTAAGTGGTGATGGATGGATTTTTTTTTTCCATTTCTACTTCCCCTCCTTGTTCTAATGCTTCAGGACAACGCGTGTGTGTGTGTGTGTGTGTGTGTGTGTGTGTGTGTGTGTGTGTGTGTAGATGCAATGTACCACTTAGTGAAGGCATATTTTTTTCTATTCATTTTAATTTTCTTTATATTTCTACCATGTTTAACTGTTTTAAAATTCTATCCACCTCAGTTTCTTTTTTGTTTATGTTTTGGTGAGGTTTATTTAGTTCAGAGAGAGGAAAGTTGAGTTCCCCACTAGCACAATTTTACTATTTTCTTCTGTAACACATTTAACTAGCTTAAAAAAATTTATATGATGTGCCATTTGGTAGATATATGTTTACTTCTGATGTCATTTCCTCTTCTATGGTACCTTTTATGATATAGTTTCCTTCCTGATCTCTTAATGACATCTAGTTTTGCTTTTGTTTTTTCTGAGATCATGGCTGCTAACACAATGTTTTTTTTTTTAACCTTAGCTGAAGCGTGATGGATTCTGCTCCAGCCCCATACCTTCTCCCTCCCTCTCTCTCTCTCTCTCTCTCTCTCTCTCTCTCTCTCTCTCTCTCTCTCTCTCTCTCTCTCTCTTTCTCTCTCTCTCTCTCTTTCTCTCTCTCTCTCTTTCTCTCTCTTTCTCTCTCTCCATACTCACAGGTATTTTACTTGAACCATCATCTTGCCAAACTTCACTCACTTCCATCCGCACATTATCCCTTCTCTTATCCCTGTTCCTTTTTACTTTTGTATAGGATAAGATACATTTGTATTTTCAACCGGGTGAGTATGTTATTTCCTTTCTGAGAAAATTCTGAAGAATATAAGGTTCAAGCATTGCCTGATGCCCTTCTTCCCCTCTACTGTAATAGCTCTTTTGTGCCTCTTTTGTGAGATAATTTACCCAACCATATCTCTTGTTTCCATTTTCTTCCAGTGCAATCTTCTTTCTTACCCATTAATTTTGCCTTTTGTGGAT
This sequence comes from Trichosurus vulpecula, assembly GCF_011100635.1. Lineage (NCBI taxonomy): Eukaryota > Metazoa > Chordata > Mammalia > Diprotodontia > Phalangeridae > Trichosurus > Trichosurus vulpecula. The sequence goes on along the minus strand of NC_050576.1, from coordinate 413,990,547 downwards.
TTCCTGTCATTGTCAACTCACACCTGCACCTTCTGTTTCATATTTCAAATGTAGCATATTCATGCTAAATGCTCTAAAGGTGATGAAGTTCTTAGGAGTTAGAAATATTTTCTTGTCATGTAAGAATAGAGACAATTAACCTTATTGGAACTTTTGTGTTTTCTCTTTTCTGTTTATCTTTTTATGGTTCTCTTGAATCGTGTATTTGAAGTTCATATTTTTCTTAAATTCAACTCTTTTCTTTTAATTAGGAATTCTTGAAAGTTCTCTATTGCATTAAATACCATTTTTTTAACTAAAGGATTATACTTAGTTCTGCTGGCTAGGTTATTCTTGGTTTTAATCTTAAATAATTTTCATTGCAGACCATCATATTCTAAACCTGTTGCTCCTATATTGTATAAGCTGCTAAATTTTGTTTAATCCTGACAGTGACTCGATGATATTTGAATTGTTTCTTTGTGGATATTTGCATTTTATATGTATATATATATATATATATATACATACATACATATGCATATATATATATATACATACATATGCATATATATATACATGCATACATATTCTTTTCTGACCTGGGAGTTCTGGAATTTGGCTAAATTATTCCTGAGAGGTTTTATTTTGGGATCTCTTTAAAGTGGTCATTAGCAGGTTATTTCTATTTTTAATTTGCCCTCTGGTTCCAAGATATGAGGACAGTTTTTTTTTTCTGAACAATTTCAGACACTTATTCATCATGAATTTGAGCTAGTCCAAAAACGTGTCTCTCTTATAACTATTATATCTATCATACCATATCTATTTTGTAGGTCTGATTTTTTCCAATGAAAAATTGCAAGTTTTCTTCTATTGTTTTGAAAATTTTGTTTTGTCATTTCTTGATATCTCATGGAGTAATTTTCTTCCACTTATCCAGTTCTAATTTTTGAGAACTTATTTTCTTCATTTGGCTTGTGTATCACTTATTCCATTTAGCCAGTTCTACTTTTTATGGATTCATATTATTTTCCTTCTTTGTGATTTTTCAGATTAATTTATTTATTTTTAGTTTTCAACATTCCTTTCCACAAGATTTTGAGTTACAAATTTTCTCCCTATCTCTCCTCTCTCCCCCAACCCAAGATGGCATGTATTCCGATTACCCCAATCCCAAGTCTGCATTCTCTTCTTTCACACCCCACATACCACTCCCCTTTTCTTTCTTGCAGGGCAATATAGATTTTTATACCTTATTGCCTGTATATCTAATTTCTCTCTTGCATGAAAAACAATTTTAACATTTGTTTTTAAAACCTTGTGTTCCAAATTTTCTACCTTCTTCCCTCCCCACCCACCCTGATTGAGAAGGCAAGCAATTCAATATAGGTTATACATGTGTAGTTATGCATAACCTTCCAAACCAACTCCCCTGATTTGCCCTCCCTTCTATCATCCCCCCATCTCTTTCCCCCCTACTTTCCTGTAGGGTGAGATACCCAGCTGTGTGTGCGTGTTATTCCCTCCTTAAGCTGAATCTGATAATAGTAAAGTTCACTCATTCCCAATCACCTCTCTCCTCTTCCCCTCCAATGTAAAAGCTTTTTCTTGCCTCTCAAGACAATTTACCCCACTCTATTTCTCCATTTCCCCTTCTCCAAATATATTCCTCTCTCACCCCTTAATTTTACTTTTTACATATCATCCCTTCACATTCACCTCAACTTCTGCCCTTGGTCTATATATACATACATGTAACAGTACAACTTTAGTTAAGTCCCTTATGAATTCTCCTTCCCATCTACATTTTCATGCCTCTTTTCATTCTTGTATTTGGAAGTCAAACTTTCTATTCAGCTCTGGTCTTTTCATCGAGAATGTTTGAAAGTCCTCTAGTTCATTGAATATCCATTTTATCTTCCAAGGGTTATGCTCGGTTTTGCTGGGTAGGTGATTCTTGGTTTTAATTCTACCTCCTTTGAGCTCTGGAATATCATATTCCAAGCCCTTTGATCCCTTGATGTAGAAGCTGCTAAATCTCGTGTTATCTAGGTTGCATTTCCACAATAATAGGATTGCTAATTTCTGGCTGCTTGCAATATTTTCTCCTTGACCTGGATACTCTGGAATTTGGCTATAATATTCCTAGGAAGTTTCCTCTTGGGATCTTTTTCAAGAGGTGATTAGTAGTTTCTTTGAACCAGAAACTCTTTCTATTATTTTAATGGACACCAGCCTCTTCCCACTTACTCACATTTGCAACATTCATGTTTTACTTGACCACTCATTCATTTAACCATGTATCCTATCTATTGTGAAATCTTCCCTTTCCATTCTCACATATAATGGTAATCAGGGCAGAACATTTTTTCTCTTCTTCTCTTTTGAGTTCTTAGGCTATCAATTGCCTTTAATGAGTTTTGACATTGTTTGAATGGGGCAGGTAAAGTAGACACCTTTTGATTTGGAGTGCTTCTCAGCACTAAGGCAACAAGTAGTCATTGATTGGAAATAATGTGTATGGTGTGGTGCTTATCCTTGAAGAACTTTCCCACACCCTGGTGTTAGTGATTGAAGAACTAACTTTCCCACACCCTAAATGGTAGGACCTCAGCTCTCAAGATCCTAGACAGTGTATATGTGCTGGAAAGTTAGTTTTTCACTTTTGGGGGCACACTCATTGGAAGAGTGTTGGTGATGAGACTATGGGTAAGCCATTGAGCAGCCCCACCCCCAGCTTTGAAACATCCAGACGTTGGTGCTTCTCTTGTAACTGTTTTTTGTAATTTGGTCTGTTTATATTGTCTCTGTTTGCAATTTCTGTTTATATTTGCTCTGAGATTCAGGGTACAGCTTTTCCACCTGAACTAAGTGAATGGTGTACGCATGTCTAATTAAAGTGAGATTGTTAACCCCTTGAATTTGCATTCCTTAGAAAAGCAGACCAAAAGACCTGTGCTAGCAGCCTTCCTGTGTGCTGGCATTGTTGGTCTTACATAGCCACAGCAGCTGCAGGCAACATTGTTGTTACATTACAGCATTTCTTTAATATATGGCTCTTCCTTCCCTCTCATATATTCACCACCATAAAATAGGCCCTTATCATCCTGATTCGCCAGCATGGTGGCAATAGCCTTCTAATGGCTCCCTCTACCATAAATTGCTCCCCATTCCAATCTACTTTCCTTTAAAGCTGCCAAAAAATTTTTCCTAGAGCATAGGTCTGATCATGTCAATTCCCTACCCAATAAATTTCAGTGGCCCTTCTTATTCCTAAGATTGAATATAAAGTCCTCTGTTTGGCATTTACACAAAAACCTCACATTTACTGTTTTCTTAGACTTTATTGTCCTTTAGCCATTCTATGATACAGAAACATTAGCCTACTTTTTCTTCATGATAATATTCTATTTCATGACTCCTATTTTTAAAGAGCTCATATTCTAGTGGGGAAGACAGTAAGTACGTATTAAAATATTGAGAGTAAATATCAAATGAATAAATGCAAATCAACACAAGTCAATTACATGCAAGATAAGAACATCATCTAAACATGTGGAGGTGTTGAAGAAGTTCAGTCTAGTCATGGTAGGCAATCAGAACAAAGCCATTTAAACAGAGATTGGGTACCTTGTGTGAGGAACAGAAAGACCAATTTAGCTTAATTCTAATGAAGGAAACATTCAGTAAGCCTAGAAAGATAGCTTGATTGTGAGAGATTTTCAAAGATAAACAGAGCCTCTATATCATCTAAGGGGAAATAAGGAGGTATTGGATTTTTTTAATGTCTTACCTTCTTATGTATTAAACATCTCGACAGAATAATTATATATGACAGTATTTCCCATTAGAACCCTTGCTTATGGTGCAAGTAATGGAGTCACTGAGCCAGGGAAGCCAAAGTTTCCTTTTCTCTCACCTCTTTATCAGCCTGAGACAATGGATGATGATTTATAATATTTAACTAGAAATCATTCAAAGAATCAGAAGAATTTTGAACTGGAGCATTCATTAGAGATCATTTAGATTAATCCTTCCCTTTTACCCATCGGAACATTGAGTCTCAGAGAAGTACACTGATTTGTCAAAGGTCATATTCTATTCAAACAAATCATTTGGTTTACATTGCATAGTTATTTCCTCAAGCAGGTTACTTTTCCTCATAAGAGACCTCAAGGATACATGGCAATAGAGAAAGTAAATAACTTTCCCAAACTAATAAAGTAAGTCAGTTGTATGAACCTGACATCTTTCTGCAATGGAAGCATTTGATTAAAGGAAGGTGGAATTTAAGCTCATTTCCATAATCCTATAGAGTTACAGAAAAGGTATTAGGGGAAAGATCAAAGGTGATTTAGCATGTAAAAAATATACTGTTATATTGGAAAGAGTGTTTATAGTGGTCCTCAGAATGTCAATGGCTATCTAAGATATAATTTAGTGAACTGAAATTTGAAAGAAAATGACATTAACTTTTTTCTACCTGAGGAAATGGTCTTCAACCACATGTCATGATGGAGTTAAGAACAAGAATAATAAACTGCTGTTGTAATAAATTTTGATGGTATGTTTCAAGGATATAAAACTGTTTTATGCCTTATTTAACTGATTAGACAGTTTGAGAAGTTGTGATTGTACCCAGGTGATAAAGGAGAAAAATATACCATGAAGATATACACTCCTGCAATTAATGTCTGGATCCATGCTGCACATCTATCTTAAAGGGAAGACTTTTGCCATTTTTCTTCATTGCATGACATAATAGTGTTATACAAGGTTGTCCAGGTGAAAGACAAAGTAATACTGATGATTATTAAGAGAATCATTGCAAAGGTAAGATCCTACAAAACTCTCTCTCTCTCTCTCTCTCTCTCTCTCTCTCTCTCTCTCTCTCTCTCTCTCTCTCTACTAGGAAGGCAGAATTTATGATTTCAAAGAGAATCTCATATGTGCCTAAAAGGTCCCGAACCGCAGGATATAAGGAATTCTCTAGGCAGAAGGCAGGAGAACTAAAGCATGTATTTACACTCCACAGTAACAATGCCACAAACCAGCGTCCCCGTTTTGATATTTTCATCAAAAGCTTCCAGGCCCAATAAGTCCGCCTCACAAGGGTAACCAGGAGGCCACAGAGAAGCGAGATGGTATAAGGCAAAATCGTATACATGCTTCCCCTCTACGGTAAGAAGATTACCCACTAGCCTCCAATCAGCTCTGCTACCAGCAGCTCAGCTTCGGCTGTAGGCATCTCTGGCTCCAACCGGAAAAGGAAAAGAGGATCTTCAAGCTGTCCTCTCCCCTCTTATAGAGTTTTTGACATCATCAAGCGCCGCCTGAATGACCAGGGCCGATTGGTTCTTGACTTGGCCCCTCCCCCAGCGTAGACCATGTTAACACACCTCCCCTCAGCCAGCGCCACGACTCATCACACAGGAAGCTCTGGTCCTGCCCCGGAAGAGCAAGCCCCAGCGTCCAGGGAAGCTCAACGAGGCGAGCTGAGTCATTCAAAGAAAACAAAGTCCATTCTGGCTACACTCTCTCTCTCTCTCTCTCACACACACACACACACACACACACACACACACACACACTCACTGTGTCTGTGTGTATACATACATACAAACACATATGCACATGGATATACACACATATACACATACATGCATACATACATAGGCAGGTAGAAAATGCCTCAGAAAACATTTCTCTAAAGATTTTTACCAGAAAATTTTGAAGTGTGATTAAGAACAATCAATGGAAATAATTCCAAATAACTGTGCAGTTGAACCACATGTATGTTAATGCTATAAATACTACATTTTTTTCCTTAAAGTTTTGCTCATTTTCCTAAGATGGTGGGATATTCTCTTTAGTCATGAGGTTTCTGACTTCAAATTAAATCACCACATGATTAGGTTTAGAAGCCTGTCAACTGTCCAGACTAAACATTGATTTCAGATAGTATTTACTTTTCATAACACACAAAATCTACAGCATCATAAATTGTTGTCCTCATTCAGTTATGTCTAATTCTTTGTATACTGTCCATGGAATTTTCTTGGCAAAGATACTGGAGAGGTTTGCCATTTCCTTCTCCAGTGGATTAAGGCAAACAGAAATTAAATGACTCACCCTGGTTCACAGAGATAGTAAGTGTTTGAGTCCAAATTTGAACTTGGATCTCACCCTGTGGCACATAAAATTTTTAAGACTAAAAACATTTTTTATTCTTATTTTTATCTTCCACTGTGTCAGACAGTGTTTTCTTATAGTACTGTATATTATAATGCTGTAAAACTCTTTCTTGGCTACTTTCTGAAAACCAAAGGAGTAATTTCTTGGACTTCAGTCACTAATCCTAGTCAGCTAGTACCTCAGTATGGTCACTTCCCTATTCCCCAGTCTCCAGCCCTTTTTAAATACTTCAGTCATCCCGGGAGCAAAAACAGTTCTTATCAAGAGCTTCCTGGGGAGAGCACCCTTCAATTTTAGGTATGTCCCCAGGCCAAGCACTATCTTCCTTCCTTCCTTCACTACCTCTGTATACAAAAGAGTTTGGTTCCAGGTTGAGTTGGGAGGAGCAGAGGTAGGCAGCCAAATTTTGCCACTGGCAACTTCCCCTTTAGTTCAGAAGATATTAATACTGAATAGGTCCCAACATCACTTCTGATACTTAGATACACATGAAAGTGAAAATGAAATTAATAATAAAATCATGGGAATTCTCAGAGTCAGTAATGCTTGGGGTCTTCAAAGCTAAACATGAGAACGCTGAAAATAAACTCTAATTATGTGTGTGTGTGTGTTTGTATGATACCTATATTTCTTTTCAAAGTGGATGACGAGACAGGAAACAATGCAGTAATTAGCCTTAGAAAAACATATGCTTTCCTAAGGGTACATTCTAATTTTAGTCCATTTTCATGGGACTAAAGAAAGTATGCTAGAGTTCCAGTCAAAAATTCTAAAATGGTATTACTCTGTCAAATGATTCCAAACCTATCTCCTTTTCAGAGTGATCTATTAGGATTTCATTCCTTCCATAATTTAATCAAGCTTTCATTGATTTGTTCTCTTTACTTTTATAGCACTTTATAATAGGTCTCTCATATGTATATATGGATGTATACATGTTTATATGTATGTATGTGTGTATATACATGTTTGTTATATATGTACATATACATACAAACATACATATACATGCGTGTATGTGTATATATATATTTATAGATAAATAAAACGTACATTATGTATGTATACACACAGACACAGATGATTTTGATGAAGAGAAAGCCAGATAAAATGAGGCTATATGTAAAAAAATGTTAGAGTTATCCTGTTTGTTATGATAAAGGAGAGACTACTTTATCAGTCATTCTGATGCTTCCCCTTCACCTTTTATCTCATGATTTTTAAATATTAAAGCAAAGATATTGACAGATAATTCAGACATACATATCCAAATCTGAGTGTGAATGAAATACTGATTGACTAAACAAAATATCTAAAATTTTACAAGTATAGCATTTTGAAGTAGAATTATAGCACTTTTTTCCTTCTTTGGAATAAGTAGAGATTGAGAAATAGTATGAAAGCCTTCTATTTTAAAGAGAGAGCAGACCACCTCACAAATAGGATGTCTTGTACTCATAATCCTGTTTCTAACGTATATTGGCTACCTGAGTCTGGGCAAATCATTTAAACTTTTAAGATTAGACAACTCTCTAGTCAGTCAGTCAGTCAATAAGCATTTGTTAAATCCCGAGTATGGCAGACACTGTATTAGTTGCTGGGGATAGAAATAAAGGCAAAAGACTGAACCTGTTCTCCAATAATTCCCCATCTAATGAGGGAGGCAATGTAAAAACAACTCTGCAAAACAAGACAGATAAGGATAAGCTGCAGTTTCTAAGACTGTGTTGTAGATTTTTTATTTTAAGACAGCATTTCCTCTATGAGAATTCCCTATAGAAATGGAATCACAGGTATCCTCCTTCCAAAAAAGGTGAGGTGCTAGGAGACACTTCTGCTATTCAACAAGGTAGTCCTTTAAGCGTTTCAATACACTTTAGTCAACTGAAATGCAGATGTTAAACAGTGTTGGTATTATTTCTGCCTTTTTATAGAAGATAGAGGAGGACTTCAGAGAGGTTTTCTAAGTTGGTCATTGTCACATTGCTATTATATGTCAAAGCAAAGATTCCAAACAAGTTTTCTTTATTGCAAAGTCATTGTTCTTGTTTGTTAATTTTTTTTATTAAAAATTACTGTTATGGTTAGTGGGTCCCCTTCTTCTGTAAACCTGATATTTGAAAAAGGAGTACATTTCTACATCCTTTACAATTAACAAAAGAACTTAACTCCTTACTGTTAACCTAAGACAAAGCAAAGAAAGGATACTCATCTAAGATATAGCATTCAGCAGCAGAAGTATGAAGAGTCATTTCTTCATGTGGATAGGACTTTCTATGTGAGTTAAGTGATCTACAAGCCATGTCCACACAGCCTAAGATACCCAGACAGATTCCGCAATAGCTAGGCTGTTTGAACTGCCATCTAGACTAATCAAGTCTTGGAAACACCTTCCTTTGAAAAGAACTGGCTCTAACCTTCAGTTGGTCGTGGGATAGGAAGTGGTAGGATGGGGCAATAATACCCTTGTAGCTTTTGATCCTATAACAATCTACCCTTTGTTACTAGGTCCTACAAGTTTTTATAAACTATCCTACCTTCCACCGTTTAAATAGATTTAGTGCAATTATTGGGGAAACCTAATTTCTGGGATGACAGTTCAGACAGTTACAAAGGAAAAAAAAGTAAGAAAAAAATTAAAAGGTAGGAAAATAAACAAAGAAATCCTTTAGTGGTACCCTTAAAGAGTGATCAAATGTGAAATAAAATGACTTCTACACCATGCTATTTAAAAAAAATAGATTTTGGATTTTTTTAAAAATTAGCTCTGCATGATGAACGAATAACATTTGGTATTTTAATGTAAAGTGGAAATTATGAGTAAAAACATCACTAGGAACATCAGGGACATTGCACAGCCATTGATTCTTAATTATAGATCAGGGTTGTATGTATTAATATAGATACGACATCACAAATAGAAAGAATAATAACAACTGTCATTTATAGTGTTTTAAAGCTTGCAAAACATTTTTCTAATATTATTTCAATTTATCCTAACAATATTCCTAGGAGATAAGTGCAATTAATATCTAGACTTCACAGACAAGAAATTTGAGCCATACAGATGCTGGATGATCTGCCCAAAGTCACATAAGTGGTGTGGACATGAGTTCTGTAATGGTTGTGCTAACTGATTAAATATGTAAGAGCTATTCATTCCCTGGGGAACCAGACAATGTAAAAGCACAACAACTAACCAGTCATGAGGACTTCTAATGCCCAGGATTTCATGAGAGAAGTCATCATTCACAAAGGAAATTTTTATTATTTTTATTATTTTTATTTTACAAAACTCAGGGCCATAAGTTTTTGAATTCAAAACTTTCTCCCCCTCCCTCTCATTCTCCCCTCACCCAAGATGGCATGTAATCCAATATAAATTCTACATATGTCTTCACATTAAACTTACTTTCACAATAGTCAAGTTGGAAAGAATAATTATAAACAGTGGAATGACTGATGAGAAAGATGGAATAACATCAAAAAAAATGAGAGAGCAAATAGTTTGGTTCAATCTATATTCAGACTCCTTAATTCTTTCTCTGGATGTGCATAGCTTTTTCCTTCATGAGCCTTTGGAGCTGTCTTAGAATGTTGCATTGCTGAGAAGTGCCAAGTATATCAAAGTTAATCATCACAGATGCTGGGTGACTGTAATTGTGTAGTATGTTCACCTGATTCTATTCCTCTCACTCAGCATCAGATCATACAAGTCTTTCCAGCTGATTATGAAATCCATCTGCTCCTCATTTCTTATAGCCCAATAGTATTCCATTGCATTTGTATACCACAACTAGTTTAGCCATTCCCCAATGAATGCGAATCCCCATGATTTCCAATTATTTGTTACCACATAAAGAGCTTCTATAAGTATTTTTGTACATATGGGTCTATTTCCCACTTGTAAGATCTATTTGGGATACAGCCCTAGAAGTTGTATTGGTGGGTCAAAGGGTATGAACATTTTTATAGCCCTTGGGGCATAGCTCCAAATTGCTCTCCAAAATGGCTGGATCAGTTCATAACTCTACCAACAATGCAATAGTATTTTAATTTCCCATATTTTCTCCAGCATTTATAATTTTCCTGTTTTGACATGTTAACCAATCTGACAGAAGAGATGCAGGACTTAAGAGCATTTTTGATTGCCCTTTATCAATCATGATTTAGAGCATTTTTTCATATGACTGGATATATTTAATTTCTTCCTCTGAAAACTGTTCATATTCTTTGACCTTTTATCAATCGGGGAATGACTTGGATTCCTATAAATTTGACACAGTTCCCTGTATATTTTAGAGATGAGGACTTTATCAGAGACACTGGTTATAGAAAGTCCCAATTTTCTGCTTTCCTTCTAATCTTTGTTGCAATGGCTTTGTTTGTACATAAACTTTTCAATTTAACATAATCAACATTATCCATTTTGCATTTCAAAATACTCTCTTTCTCTTGTTTGGCCATTAATTCTTTCCTTCTCCCTGAAATTGACAGGCAAACTTCCTTTCTCTCCCAAATTGCTTATAGTATCAGCCTTTATTCCTAAATCATGAACCCATTTTTGCTTTATTTTGGTATATGGTGTAAGATATTGCTCTATGCCCAGTTATGCCATATGGCCATGTTTTTTTTTTGTGAAATAGTGAATTTTTAGCCCAAAAGCTGGATTCCTTGGGTTTATCAAAGAAAAGTTTGCTGTAGTCATTGACTACTGTGTCTTGTGTACCTAACCTATTCCACTGATCCATGAATCTGTTTTTTAGCCAGTACCAAGTTTTGATGGCTGTTGCTTAGTAATACAGTTTAATATATGATATGGCTAGTTTACCTTCCCTAGCATTTCTTTTCATTAATTCCCTTGATATTCTGGATTTTTGTTCTTCTAGTTGAATTCTGTTATTATTTGATCCAGCTCTGTAAAATTTTCCTTTGTTAGTTCAACTGGTATGGCACTGAATAAAAAAAATTAATTTAGGTAAAATTATCATTTTTTTTATATTAGCTCAGCTTAACCATGAGCAACTGATTTTTTTTTCCATTTGTTTAGATCTGACTTTTTTTTCATGAAAAGTGTTTTGTAATTTTGTTCTATAGGGTTTGTCTTGGCAGGTAGACTCAAATACTGTATAGTGTCTACAGTAACTTTAAATGGAATTTTTCTTTTTACCTCCTGCTTTGGGCTTTGTTAGTAATATATAGGACTGATGGTTTATTTTACACCCTGAAAATTGCTAAATTTATTCATTATTTCAAGTAGCCTTTCACTTGATTCACTAGGATTTTCTACGTAAATCATCATATCATCTGCGAGACTGATAACTTAGTTTCTTCTTCGCCTATTCTGATTCCTTCAATTTTCTTTCTCTGTTTGACTCTGCCTGGTTTAGGTATTATTAATGTATATGTGTACATATACATTAATAAGAAGAATTTAGTACCACTCTTTCTTGACCTATGTTCCCAAATAATCTATAAAGTATGGGAAATAATTGTTTTTTAGATGATTGATGGAATTCACATGTAAAATCATCTGGCCCTGCAGATTTTCTTCCTAGGGAGTTCATGGGTGGCTTGCTCAAAATCTTTTTTTTTTTTCTGAGCTGGAATTCTTTAGGTATTTTATTTCCTCTTCTGTTAACCTGGGCAATTTATATTTTTGTGAATATGCATCCATTTCCCTAAGATCGTCAAATTTATTAGCATACAATTGGGGAAAATAATTTCTAATTATTGTTTTAATTTTCTCTTCATTGCAAGTGAATTCACTTCTTTCATTTTTGATTCTGGTAATTTGGTTTGCTCCTTTCTTTTTTTTTTAATTCAATTGACCAAATGTTTATCAGTTTTATTGTTTTTTTTTCATAAAACCAGGTCTTAGTTTTATTTGTTAGTCCAATAATTTACTTGATTTCAATTTTATTAATCTCTCCTTTGGTTTTAAGCATTTCTAATTCATTATTTAATTGGGGATTTTAAATTTGTACTTTTTCTAGCTTTTTCAGTTGCATGCACGATTCTTTGATCTCCTTTTAGTTTATTTTATTCTTGTAATCATTTAGAGATATAAAGCTACCCCTAGGAACTGCTTTTGCTGAATCCCATAAGTTTTGGTGTGTTGTCTCATTACTGTAATTCTCTTGAATGTAGTTATTCTTTCTGTGATTTGTTCTTTGACCCACTCATTCTTTAGGATTAGATTACTTAGCTTCCAACTATTTTTATTTTTCAGGGAGAAGGTAGAAATAAAAGCCTAAGGGGGGAAATAGGTTGGCAAAAAAGACACAGATAGTAATCATAACTGTGAATGTGAAGAAGATGAACTCTTCTATAAAATGGAGGTGGCTACACACACACATACATATGTATATATACACATATATATATACATACATGCGTATGGTTGTGTTCATGAAAGTTATGTAGTGACAGTTTCATATCCCTATGCTATTATAAAGCAACGTAATTATCAGCAATGCAACCTATTGGTTTCCCAAGCCCTTTGGGGGATCACTTTGTTCAAACAAACCCAGAGCCTAGAGACTTATAAGTCAAGTGGAATTTGTGGCATTTCCCCAAGATTATAAATCCCTCTAGGGGGAGAAAACTTTAAGTCTTGGGCAATTGCATAAGAAGAAAAAATAAGGAAGAATTGGAGAGGGTCAGTCAAAACTATATCAAAAGAAGCAGTCTAAGGAATCCTGGGAGCAAATACGGCAGAGTAAGCAGTAAATTGCTATAATTCTCCCTTATTGACCTATCAAAAAATAAGAAATAGGGTCCCAGGAAAAATCTTGGTATAGCAGCACCAGATGAAAGACAAGGCAGTACAATCTTTTAGCCCAGGAAACGTGAAGGATCTGCAAAGAAAACTGAGGTAAAAGGGGAGTATATTCCAGGATGGAATGCATACCAGAAAGCCAGCAACAAGACTCAACTTGAAAACTAGCAGAAAATTCTGACCATGCAGATACCAACAGCAGTACTTCACATGTCTTGGCATAGCCAGGAGAAATAGAAAACTCGAGATTGGGGAACCACCATGTGCACCAGCATAACCACAGACAAGGACCCAGGAGCCAGGAGCCAGACAGCCTGCCCCCCCCCCCACCTTGTGCTTCAATATAGCCCCATGGAAAATAGAAAAATGTCACAGGGCCTCATAACATGCCAGACACCACCACTAGGACCCCCTCTCAGCACCAGGTAAGCTGCCAGACCACCTACAGCCTCCGTCTGCTGGCACCAGAGGCCCCAGCACATACAGCCAGGGATCATAACCCTAGCCATCAGCACAAGAAGCTTGAGGCAGTACTCATTGTGCTCCAGCAGGGTGCTCAACTTTAAAAGCCAGGAGATAGGCAAACCAGATAATCAAGAACCACAAAAAAGAAGTGGCCATAGCAAATTACTGTGGTGACAGGAAAGATCAAAAAACAAACTCAGAAGAGGAAAACACTGTCAATATACTTACGTCTGTAACCTCAAAGAAGAATATGAATTGGTCTCAAGCCAAAAAATCCTTCTTGGTAGAGCTCAAGAATAATTTTAGAATTCATAAAGATAGGCAAAAAAATGGAAAAAAATGGGACGTAGCAAGAGAGAATCAAAAATTTGTAAAAGGAAGAGGAAAAATCTGACTGAAGAAAACAATTCTGTAAAAAATGGTTAAATGGAAAGAAATCCACTGAAAAGAAGTTGCTAAAAAGTACAATTGTCCAAATGGATAAGGGGTTACAAAAATTCACCGAAAAGAAGAATTTATTAAAAAGTAGACTTGGCCAAAAAGAAAAGGAGTTAAAAAATAACTTAAGAAAATTATTCATGGGGCAGGATGACTCAAGATGGCGTTGTGAAGGCAGGGACTCAGCAGAACTCTCTTACAAATTCTGTTGGGCACCTCTAAGAAAAGTGAATCTGAGAAGATTTGAGAGAGCTATAGCCACTAGTAGACTGAGTGTAGAAGGAGCACTGGGTACACGGAACTGCACCAGATCACACAAGAATAGGAGCAGCAGTCAAAACCAAGGAGCAGACATGGGTGGGAGAATGCTGGGCATACAGAGCCAGAGCGGAGCAGGCCTAGGGTGGAATTGCAGCCTACAACAGCAATCCCTAGGTCTCTCATCCCAGGATGGGTGTCTGTCTGAGTTGTTGAAGACTCCAGCAAAAAGCCTGTCACCTCAGGAACAGCTACTCCTGAGACTTCCAGTCCACAGTTTGAAACTTTCCTTGTTGAACTTCTTGGAGCATGATGACCAAGAAAAATGGCTCTGACCCTGCCCTTCCTCATCCAGATAATACTCCCCTGTTAGAAACCCTGGCATAGAGGAGCCAAAAGTGGGGCTACAGTAGTCTTTTAGCTCAAGAAACTGGGGAGAGGGCCTTTCTTGGGATGGTGGGAGGAGACTAGTGAAGAAAGAGAAGTGTTTCAGCAGGCCCCTTGAAAGCAGGACAATGGGAGTTTCTGAGCGCCGGGGTGGTGAAGCCAGCAAGTTCAAATACCAGGACCCCAGACAGGCCTTCCCACAACCAGGAGAAGTGGCAGACACCAGCACAGGAAACTGCTGAGACCACTCATATCATAGCACACCTGTAGGGGAAGAGGAGACTTCCAGCAGCCCTATGTCCCCTCCCCCACAGCACACGAAAACAGAGGCCAAAGCACCCAAAGTCAGTAACCAGTCCCACAGTTCCCAGCACAAGAACCTTGGGACAGAGCACCCTGAGCCCCAGAAGCAGAGATCCATTTTAAAAACACAGGAAAAAGAAAACAATCATGAAGAAGCAATCCAGGAAGTCAAGGACTATTGATTCTTCTTATGGAGAAAGGGAACATCAAAATCCCAGTTCAGAAGAGGATGGCATTGACACTGTACCGACATCGGATTCCTCAAAAGGGAATGTGAACTGGTCTCAAGCCCTAAAAATATTCCTGGAAGAACTCAAGGAGAATTTTAAAAATGAATTAGAGAGGTAAAAGAAAAAATGAAAAACAAATCACTTACGAGAACAAATGTTTAAAAAGTAAAATTGGCAAAATGGTTAAGGAGGTTAAAAATTTAATTGGAGAGAATGACTCCTTGAAAAGTAAAATGAAGTAAATGGAAAAGGAAGTACAGAAGCTAAATGAAGAAAACCATTAGTTAAAAATTAGAATTGGGCAAGTAGAAGCTAATGACTCTATAAGGCATCAACAATGCCAATACTATATATATATATATATATATATATATATACATATATATAGAGCAAGAAACACATTTGAAATGGGGTGATATCCATAGTGTAAAGGAAAAAGGCTGGAGTAGAAGATATTATGGTTCAGCTAATGTAAAAAAAGGAGGAGTAGCAATATTAATCTCAGACAAAGCAAAATCCAAGATAGCTCTAATTAAAAGTGATAAGGAAGGAAATTATATCCTGCTAAAAGGCACCATAGACAATGAAGCAATATCATAACATTACATATATGCACCAAGTGGTATCACCTACAGATTCTTAGAGGAGAAGATAAGGGAATTACAGGAAGAAATAGACACCAAAACTATAATAATAGGGGACTTCAATCTCTCCCTTTCTGAACTTGATAAATATAACCTCAAAATAAACAAGAAAGAAGTTAAGGAGGTGAATAGAATTTTAGAAAAGTTAGATATGATAGGCTTCCGGAGAAAACTAAATGGGGATAGAAAGGAATATATATTTACCTCAGTGGTACATACACAAAAAATGACAATGTACTAGGGCATAAAAACCTCACAATATAGTGCATACCTTTTGACCCAGCAATACAAATTCTAGAACTGTATTCCAAAGTGGGAATCACCAAAGTGGGAAATGGACCAGTATGTAAAAACATTTTTATAACAGCTCTTTTTGTTGTGACAAAGAATGGGAAATCAAGCAGATGCCCATCAATTGGCTAAACAAATTGTGGTATATGACTGTAATGGGATACTATTGTGCTATAAGAAATGAGGAGCAGATGGACTTCATTATAACCTGGAAAGACTTATATGAACTGATGCTGAGCGAGGGGAACAGAAGCAGGAGAACACTATACATAATTACACACACATGGTATCTGTAACAACTAACTTTCATAGACCTGGCTCTTCTCAACAATGCAAGATTCAAAGAAAGCTACAGAAGACTCATGATAAAAAAAAAAAAAGTTATACACATCCAGAGAAAGAATTAATGAGTCTGAATGCAGATAGAGGTAAACTGTTTGCTCTTTTTTTCCCTTCTTTTTTGGTTTTATTTCTTCTTTCTTGTGATTCATTCCATTGGTTAAAATTCTTCTTTACAATTGGACTATTATGTAAATAAGTTCATTCCAAAGTTATATGTACAATCAATTCCCGGATTACATGTTCTCTTAAGTGGCCATGGGGCCAGGGAATGGAGGGGGAGAAAATTTGGAACTCAGAAACTTGTGGAACTGAGTATTGTAAAAACAAAAATAAATATTAAAAAGAATACTATACATTGAAAATTAGAATTGGTAAGTCGAAGTTAATGATTGTATGAGATATCAAGAATCAGTGTAACAAAATCAAAAGAATGGAAAAATAGAATAAAAACAACCAACTTTGAGAAAAAAGCCAGAATAGATAACTAAAAATCATCAGTCTACCTGAAAGCCATGTTCATAAAAAAAGAGTCTGGACAGCATCTTTCAAGAAATTATCAAAGAAAACTATCCTGTGATCCTAGAACCAGCGGGGTAAATAGTTTTCAAAAGAATCAACAAACCACCTCCTGAAAGAGATCCCAGAAAGAAAATGCCAAGCAATATTGTAGCCAAATTCCAGGATTAATAGATTATGGAGAAAATATTGCAAGAAACTAGAAAGACTTTTAAATATTGTGGAGCCACAGACAGGATTATGCATCACCTAGCAGCTTCTGCATTAAAGGATGCAAGACCTTGGATTGTGATATTCCAGAAGGCAAAGGAGTCTGGATTACAAACAAGAATCAACTCCCCAGCAGAATTGAGCATATCTCAGGAGAGTACATGGACATTCAATGAAATATGGGACTTCCAAACTTTCCTAATGGAAAATTCATTCTATTATGATCTGAAAATTCATCTCTCAAATCAAAGAATTAAGAGAAGCATAAAAAGGTAAACAGAAATGGAAAAAAAATATTTAATGAGTTTAAAATATTTACATCCATACATGGGAAGGTGATACATGTAACTCTTGAGAATTTTATCTTTATTATGACATTTAGAATGGGCATACATAGACAGAGGATGAGAGTATAATTTGGATTTGATGTAATGATAAAATATAATCAAGTAAGGGATGAAAAGATGTAAGAAGAAAGAAGGAGGGTAAATTACACCTGCTTAAGAGGATAAAATACCTTTTAAAATAGAGGAAATGAAGGGAAGGTTTTCAGCATAGTTTGAACCTGACTCTCATTGGATTTTGTTGAAATAAGGAATAACATAAGAATTTAGTTGTTATAAAAATCTATCTTACCATATAAAAATTAGGAATGGAAAGGGGAAAGAAACGGGAGGGTGATGAATAAAATGGAGCAGAGAAGAGAGGGGAAAAGTAGTAAGGTAAAGGGAAAGGAAAAGGGAGGGTGGTGAATGGAAAGGAGGGGTGGAGAGATAGAAAAAGCAGTAGGGGAAATGAAAAAGGAAAAAGAGGGAGCTGATAGAGGGGAGGGCAGATTGAATGAGGGAGGTGGTGGTCAGATTCAAAAAAGTAGTGAGTACGGAAAGGGATGTAGGAGATAAAAAGAATAAATGAGTAGAGGGAATAGGATAGAGGGAAAAATACAGTTAGTAATCACAACTGTGATTATGAATTCTACTTATAAAGTAGAAATTGATAGCAGAATGGATTAATAACCATAATTATACCGTATTTGTTGTTCTCAAGAAACACATTTGAAGCAGAGAGATACTCACAGAGTGAAGGTAAAAGGCTGGAGCAAAAGCCATTATGCTTTGGCTGAAGTGAAAAAAAAAAAGCAGGTGTAGCATTCCTAATCTCAGAAAAAAAAAGCAAAAGCAAAAGTAGATCTGATTAAAAGAGATAAGGAAGGAAACAATGTCCTGCTAAAAGGTGTCATAGAAAATGAAGTAAGATGAATATTAAATATATATGCACCACGTGTTATAGCATTCATATTCTCAGAGGAAAAGTTAAGTCAGTTACATGGAAAAAAAGTAAACAGAGAAATTATACCAGTGAGTGACTTCAACCTCCCCTCTCAGAACTAGATAAATGTAACCATAAAATAAATAAGAAGGTAGAGGTGAATAGAATTTTAGTAAAGTTAGATATGGTAGACCTCTGGAGAAAGTCAAATGTTGTTATAATTGAATATACCATTTTTTCTCAGCAGTACATGGCACCTACACAAAAAATTACCGTGTAATAAAGCATAAAAATCTCAAAATCAAATGTAGAAAGGCAGAAATATTAAATTCATCCTTTCCAGATCATGATGCAATAAATATTTAGACTTAACAAAGAGCCATCCAAAGATAGACTAAAGATTAATTGGGAAATAAACAACTATTCCTAAAGGATGAGTGTGTCAAACAGCAAAGGAATCAATAATATGAAAGAGAATGACAATAATGAGACAATATATGGGATGAAGCCAAAGCAATTCTTAGGGGAAATTTTATATCTCCAAATGATTACATGAATAAAATCGAGAAAGAGGAAATCAAGGAATTGAACATGCAACCCAAAAAGTACAAGTTCAAAATCTACAATTAAATAACAAATTAGAAATTGTGAAAATTGAAGAATAAAATAATAAAATTTAAAATAAAACTTTTGAGGCAACGAATAATACTAAGAGCTGGTCTTATGAAAAATCAATAAAATGGCTAAGGCATTATTTAATTTGATTTAAAAGGGGGAGCAAGTAGGTGACTCAATGAATAGAGCACTGGCCCTGGAGTCAGGATGACCTGAGTTCAAATCCAGCCTCAGACCCTTGACACATATGCTAGCTGTGTGACCTTGGTGAAAGTCACTTAAACCCAATTGCCCTGCCTTCTTCCCTCAAAAAAAAAGAAAGATAAAAAAAAACAAATCACCAGTATCAAAAACGAAAAGTGTGAATTCACCACCAATGAAGCAGGAATTAAAAGAATAATTAGGAGATATTTTGCCAAACTCTATGCCAATAAATTGAATATTTAAGAAAAATATAAATAGCCCAAATTAATAGGAGAGGAAATGAAATACTCAAATAACCCCATCCCCATAAAAAGAAACTGAACAATCCATCAATGAATTTCCTAAGAAAAAAATCTTCAGGACCAGATTCTCCCAAACATTTAAAGAACAACTAATTCCAATACCATACAACCTAATTTGAAAAATAGGGGTAGAAGGAGTCATGATAAATTCTTTTTATGATCCAAGTATGCTGGTGATACCTAAACCATAAAGAGGCATAACAAAGAAAGAAAATTATAGAACAATTTCCCTAATGAATATAGTTGAAAAATTTTAAATAAAATGTTAGTGAAGAGATTACAGCAACTTATCACAAGGAAAATACACTATGACAGGTGAGATTTATACCAGGAATCCTTGACTGGTTCAATATTAATAAAACTATCAGCATAATTCATCATATCAATAACCAAATTAACAGATTTAATATGATTATCTCAACAGATTCAGAAAAACCTTTTGACAAAATACAATGCCCATTTTATCTTGTAACTTTTCATAACACTGTGTATGAGCTTAAACAAAGTGATCTCTGGTTCTTCCTTTCTGTAAAAACTTCTGCTATTCTTTGTGTTTGAAAATATGTGAAGAAAAGAAAAATACAGGATATGAGAAAGTATATTTAGGGTGCTTTTCATCCTCTTAAATATAGGAGATCGTGTGGAGGAGTGGTAACATGTTTGTGTTGGAATCAGAATGATCTGCATTGAAAGTCTTCTTCATACAAAAACTATCTGTGTGACACTGGGCAACCAAATCTCCACAAACAAATTATTTCCTTAATAAAGCACTATAGACTATATTTTTATAGTCAGTTTTGACGGGGATACTTAAGTCATATCTCTGCTTATTTTGGCCAGAATGTCAAGATGGAATTCACATTGTACATGTCATCAAATAGTGAGGGCATACTGTAATCTAGTCCTGTCTTAATGGTCTAATCCTATTTCTTTTTTTTTAATTTCCAGGTATACTACTTTAGGTGAATTTTTGTTATATCTCATATTTATGGCATGTGTCTCTATCTTGGAAAATGGAGAATGAAATTTTTTAACATGGTGCTGAAACTTTAGTTGTGCTAGAGCTGGATTTCAGTTTTACTTTTTAATAGAAACAAGTGATAATTACTAGCTAATACTCATTATTTTTATGTTTTCAAAGCAGTTTGAGACAAAATGTCAGGGATATGTATAAAAGTACTCCATTATTGCAGCCTTTATTGTCTTCTTTAAAAATAATTCCTCGGGTCAGGTGCCAAAAATATCACTGAAATGAATAGCAATATGCACAAAAGATTACTTTTTGAAGAATGTCAGCTGAGTCTTCTGTCTCTCTCCCTGTCTGTCTTTGTATCTGTCTCTGTCTCTGTCTCTGTCTTACTCTCTCTCTGTCTCTCTCTCTTCTCACGCACACACACACACACACACACACACATACACACACGCACATGCATGCACATACACACACACACACACACTTTGCACTTCCTTTGTCTTCTTGTGTTTACAGGATGCTAGAGTCTTGTTTAGGCAATTTCAAACAAGAGACTTCATAGAGGTGCAAGCAAATTGAACTGCACATCTAGCATTTTGCTAGTTACTTTAGTTGATGTAGATACTAAAATGGTTAATTCTGAGCATAAACTGTTCACCATATGGCAAAACAATCACTAGAGTTCATCATAAGCAAATTTTGTGATGAATAAGCTCTCTGTAACTATATTATTTAAACTATATAGTACTTGAGCCTTCAACAAAAACAACACCAAAATGCCCAACATTTACTATCCATTCAATA
Organism: Trichosurus vulpecula; assembly: GCF_011100635.1. Taxonomy (NCBI): domain Eukaryota; kingdom Metazoa; phylum Chordata; class Mammalia; order Diprotodontia; family Phalangeridae; genus Trichosurus; species Trichosurus vulpecula. Next base: position 413,969,338 of record NC_050576.1, on the reverse strand, counting down.
AATATTTTTCTGCTTTGTTAAAAGGGAGGATATTCACAATATTTTGGTGCAACTTTCAACTTTATATGAAAATTTGGATAATTTTCTTGAAGGTCTTTTTTTTTGTTTTTGTTTTTTTAAAAAAGAATTGACTAATTCTATACTTAAGAAAAAAAGAGTGTCATTGCCAGCAGAGATAAATTAAGTAATATAATTTAAAAATTGTTATTTCACTGTATTCAGCAACAAATTCACAAAATAAATAATGAAGAAATAATATAAAATAGACTTAAGAAAAGCAAGTGAATTTTAAATTGTTGTTTCTTTTTGAATGAGCCATGTTACAGGGTTCACTTCTTAATCCATCCATTTCTATCATTTCCCTAATGAACACAATGTGTGGAATCTCCCAAGTGAAATTGAGTGTTTAATTTTGCTCAAGAGTAAACTAAGTAACTAAAGATCACTGTTGATAGAAAAGAAAAAGCCTATTAAATCCTTGCAACGCAAAACCATGTAGATGAGGCTGCAACAGTGATTACATCTTCTACATTCTCGGGAACCTAGGGAGTTCTCAGGGAAGGAAAGAGAGCTGGAATTAGAGGAGAAAAAAGTATTTATCAGAGATTTAGAGAAGATCTCCATATTTATCCAATATAATACTTCTAGAGAATGAAAATTTCATACCCAGGTGGCAATATGAACCTAAGTGTCACTGGCTACTTTGAGTTTTCATTTATAAAAATTACTATAGCACCTATGCAAAATAACTTCAGTGATGATCCATTGTTAATATTTAGCAGGTACTCAAGAGCCTTAGTGATCTTCAGATGTTAAGGTCTAGTACATTCATATTAAAATTTCATTTAATGGTAGAATACTAAACAGAGTACTAGAGTATATTTAATAATAGAGTTCTAATAATACTGTTGAAATACTGTAATAGAATTTTTGAAATCCAGCTACCACAATACACCATAGCAATGAAATATTAAAGTCAAGACATAAAGCAATCATATCTAAAATGGGAAATTATCAAACATTTTTCTTCCTTTTTCTCATTTACTCTGACCTCAGAATTGCATTATCAAAGGGAGATTTTTGAAAGGGAAAATCAAGCTACTTGTATAATAACCATCCTCTAAAGACAACTGGACTGTTTAAAATGAAGGTGCAGAAATATTACAATAAATCTCATTCATGGTCACCATTTGCTTCATAGTCCAAATTGATATGGGCAATTTAAGAAATACTTCAAATAAATGACTATACTGGTATTTTTTTTAAGCAATTGGGAAATTTATTTTTTCTTCCCTTCTGTTTTTATGCTCCCCCCCCCTTTTTTTCTCTTCAAAACCAGGATTTCTTTCTTTAGTCACTCAAATGAAATTTTAAATGAGAAGTTGTTTCAACAATTCAGCTAGCAGCTACTGTGGCTGTGTAAAACCAACCACAACCAGCACACAGAATGCTGCAAGCCAATGTTATTTTGATCTGCTTTACTAAGGAAAGCAATGTTAAAGGGTTAATAATCTTATTTTAATCCAGCACACAAATGTGATTCATTTAGTTCAGGGGAAAAAGCCAGCCCCCTGAACTTCAGAGCAAACACAAACAGATTACAAACATCAACAGAAGATGTTGTCTAATTCAAATCTCAGTGCATAGTTACTAGAGTTTAACAAAGTCCGAACATTGGAGTTTTCTTCAAAGCCGGGGAGCTCATAACAACAGCTTGCCTAGAGTCACGCACCAGGCCTGCTGTGGATCAGAGACTCAAAACAAGAAAGCCAAACTCTGGTTTTATGTATCTTGTTCATGGCCAAAGGTGAGTCACACATGAGACTCACCCACGTGACCTAAAATCATCACAAAAATGGGACTTAATCCCATGTGATCTAAAAGCCTCTGATGTCACAAACATGTCACAGAAACCCGAATAAACTAGGCTTTACCTTGAGTCAAGGATGTCATCAAAGACTCCTAATTTAATCCAGGAAACAAAAGCCCAATTCTTCAAGGGCGCTTGCTTGAATAAGTCCTAAGAGCCCATCTTGATCACCAATACAGAAGTGTAAACCAGGACCTTGCCAGTTCATTAATAATGTGGATTTCCCAAAGTTCTCAATTAATAACAGTAATGAAAACAATATTGTTGTGTTTCCTATTGCCTGCCAAAGAATAAAGTGTTTTGTCAATAACATTCATAGTTCCTATCAAAGAATGAATTATAATGTCTTATTTTCTTTGATCAAAAGAGCCATTCTCCATTTAAGAGCAAGATCTTTCTTGTTCTCTATTGTCTTTTTCTTACTTTCCCTCTGAACATGGTGAAATACTGACAGATTCACATAGAAATGACTTGCAATTAAATTAAATTCTGAAATAAAGAGTGTGTAAATGCATTTAATCCATAACAATAAACAAGTACATGATTAATTACTTGCAATATGCCCATCTTTCATGTGTGAAAATAGATATGATGCAGCAGCTGAGTGCCTTTGAAAAAAATCCCAGATCTACATAGTATAAAAGCTTATCCTTTTCTATAGCTTCTATCAGACACTTTGAAAGCATTCCCAAGATCTCTAGTTTAAATAACACAATAATCTTTTTCTACAACCATTCCAGAGTATCTAATAATATTTTCTGATTAATTAGGGAAAAATGAAACAATATTATCACAATACTAAAATAGATACAGGTATTTATAGAGGAATATAAAATGCCTCTGGAATTTTAGATTTCTTATTCTCTTGCAACCATCAGTGAACTGAGAGATCCCAGCCAAATAAAGCAAATAAAAGATCACCTTTACCAACTTCCTTACTGCACATCAACTTTTAAAAGATTGAAAGTATTCCCTGTTTAACTAAAGATATTTCTTGAAAACTTTAAATACAGTGTTTTTCTATTAAAGAAATCCTAGGGACCATCCATGGACATGTTGACTTTTGTTTAGTCTCAATGTGTTGAACTTAATTCCTAATCCTATTGCTAACAAACTAAAAGCCAAGTTTCATTTACTTATTAATTCTAGATATTCATAGGCAGGTACTAAAATATGTCTTGATGGCATATGTTTTAGCCTCTGTCTGGAATTTCTTAGATCTAAACTAAGGGAAATATCAACCTACTTCTTCAGAATATCATTTTTGCTTCAGGAGAGCAGCCATTCATACATGAATAATTGATATATTTCTGGACTAAATTTGCAGCCTACTGAAGCCTTAAGAAGAAACTACTGAGTCTCATGCAAATTTATTAGATGGGTAAGAGTGTTAGGGGACAGTCTAACCTGACTACAGCTTATTCAAGCTAGAGATTGACCATATCTCTCAGAAAGTTTCTCTCCTTCCCCTGCCACATGAGTGATAGTTCCAAAGGTCTAAAACCAAGGAGATGGCAAAGGTTGGAGTGAAGAACTAAAAAGGGACAGTAAAGTGTCAACAGTAGGGGAAGCTAAGCCCTGAAAGAATCATGTCAAAAACAATGCTACACTAAGATTGATGGACAAAGATAATAAAAGTAAGACAGTATGAATCACAACTTTATGAGAAGGTTGCACATATCCTAGGACAAAGTGCTTGTTATCCTATTCTACTTATAACTCTTTAAGTATGACTATTAATCAAGCTATATAACATGACTAAAGCAGGGTATTCAAGTAATGGTCTTTCAAGTCTGTCCATGCTTGGGAATTTTATATTTTCTGTTAAACACAGTGCTCTAAGTATCCATTGTCATTGATTTATTTTTCTTAAAAAAGCATTATATCCACCTGAATTCCTATAAAGATTGACAATGGATCAATATTATAGGATGATGACTATTTTATTTCATACAGTCAGCATATGTAACAACAGTGTTGCTAGCTGCTATAGGGGTATTAGACCAATGACAAAACCATACAGGAAGGCTGCTAGGAGAGGTTCTTTGATCTGCATTCCTAATGAAAGCAAATTTAAGGTGTTAACAATCCCACTTTAATTAAACATACATATATGATTCACTTAGTTCAGGGGGAAAAGCCAGCATCCTGAACTTCAGAGAGAATAAAAACAGAAATTACAGAGATAATATAAACTGAGCAAACACACACAGTTATCAACAGACAGGATTCTAGCTGTCTGACCAAAGAATTAAACAGTTACCAGAGAGAGAGAAGCACCAAAATTTGGGTTTTCAAACCTGGAGGGCTACAAGAGCTACCCAGAGTCTTGTCCGGTAAAATCACACAACACTCTTTCAGTGAGTGAGAGCCTCAAAGCAAAATGCTAACTTCTGAGTAAATATTTCCTTCTTAGGGCTGGAAGGCTTCCCACCTAATCAGCAAAAGGGTATAGGCCTGGTTCTTCACATCTACTTAACAAAAGGGTGTGAGTCTGGCTCTTCAGAATCTAGCAAGACTTAATCATATTTTTGGAAATTTAGAAACATGTGGAAAGTTGATATTAATGAAGAAAACATCCAAATTATTGATCAGTTCATTTTTCATGCTGATTACTATTGGAATCACTTGATAGGCTTATTTCTTGCCTAGGGAACAATCATAAAACCATTCCCAAATAGAGATTTAATTACTGGACATGATTTCAAATCTTTGATATTTTTTTTGATATTTTAATATTTTATATTTCACAATCACATGTAAAACAGTTCATAAGATTATGTTATTTTTAATTTCTATTTGAAATTCTCTCCCTTTGTCCACTCTTCCTCCTTGAAGTGACAAGCAATTCAATGTAAGTTATAAATGTGCATTCATGAACATGTATATTTCCACATTAGTCAGGCAGTGAAAGAAAACACAGTGAAAAAAAATGCGCAAAGAAGAAAAATAAAGTTTCAAAAAGTATGCTTTGATGTGTATTCAGATTCCTTCAGTTCTTTCTCTGTGGATGAATAGCATTTTTCATCATAAGTCTTCCAGAATTGTCTTGGATCACTGTACAGCTAAGAATAGCTAATTCATTCAGTTGATCAACACACAATATTGTTATTATTTTGTATAATGTTCTCCTGGTTCTGCTCATTTCACTATCAATCAGTCTCATATCCTTCCAGATTTTTCTGAAAACATGCTGTTCATCATTTCTTATAACATATGATGATTCCATCACAATCATATACCACAACTTCTTCAGGCATTCACCAATTAATGGACATTCCCTCAATTTTCAGTTTTTTTTTCTCACCACAAAAAGAGCTGCCACAGATATTTCTGCATAGATAGGTCCCTCTTTTAGTTTTTCTGTCTCTTTTGGAAATAAACCTCATAGTTGCATTGCTGGATCAAAATGTATGCATAGTTTTGTAGCCCTTAATTCATAGTTCCAAATTGCTCTCCAGAATGGGTAAATGAGTTCACAACTTCACCAACACTGCATTAGCATCTCAATTTCCCACATCACCTCCAATATTTGTCATTTCCCTTTTCTACCATATCAGCTAATCCTACAGGTATGGAATGGCATCATTGAGAATTTAATGTGCATTTCTCCAATCAATACTGATTTAGAGCATTTTATACGACTATAGGTACCTTTTATTTCTTCAGCAGAAAACTGCTAGTTGGTAATCTCTGATCATTTATCAGTTATGGAATGACTCATATTCTTATAAATTTAATGCAGTTCTTTATACATTTGAAAAATGAGACATGTGACAGAAAAACTTCCTGTAATTTTTTTCATAATTATGATTACTAAACGGTGTTTTTCCCTCCATCCTTCTCTCCCTGCTTATACCACTTTCTCTCTCCTTTCACTCTAACTATCCTCAAAAGTGTTTTGCTTCTCATTACCACCTCCCCCAGTCCACCCTCCATTGCATCAACACCCCCTTTTTCCTCATCCCTTTCTGCTCATGCTTTCCTGAAGGCAAGATAGATTTCTATACCCGACTAAGAGCATTATGTTGTTCTGTCTTTGAGCCACTTCTCAATTCCAATAAGAGGAAAGTTCCAAGCACTACTCTCACCCCCACCATGTTCCCCTCCAGTGTAAAAGGTCTTTGAATCTGTTTTATGTGGGATAATTTACCCCACCTCACCTGTCCATTTTCCCTAGCCCTAATGATTTCCTCTTTCTCACCCCTTAATTAATTTTTTTTTTTAGATACTACCCCATCAGAGTCAACTCACACCCATGCATATTTTCCAGGCCAGTTGTTTTTCCAATGAGATATTTCAGCTTTTCTTCTATTTTTTTCATTCTTTTCATTTTGTTTTACTGATTCTTGATATCCCATGGAGTCATTATATTCCACTTGCTCAATCTGAAATTTTTAAGGAATTTTTTCTTCCATGAACTTTTGTAACTCCTTTTCCATTCAGGAAATCTATTTTTAAGGAGTTATTTTCTTCAGTGATTTTTTCGTATGTCTTTTACCATTTTTCCAATTTTGCACAAAAATACCAAAAAAATTAATGCCTTAAAAATGGAATATATGTGTGTATGTATATGTATATATGTATTGTTTGTATATGTATATATGTGCATATATATGTGTATATGCACATATAAATATATAGTATATATACATATATGTGTACATGCACACATATCTGTCTTTGCATATACATATACACATATATACATACATGTATATATGTATATATATGTTCCCTTCAACTACCCTAATATTGAGGTCTTATGAATTCCTCACATCATCTTTCCTTGTAGGAATGTAAACAAAGCAGTTCAGCTTTATTAAGTCTCTTGTGATTTCTCTTTATTGTTTACTTTTTCATGCTTCTCTTGATTCTTGTATTTGAAAGTCAAATTTTCTATTCAGCTCACCACTGAGAAAGCTTGAACATCCTTCATTTTACTGAAAATTCCTATTTTGCCTTGGAGCATTATACTTAGTTTTGCTAGATAGGTGATTCTTGGTTTTAACCCTAGCTCCATTGACCTCCAGAATATCATACTCCAAGCCCTTTGATCCCTTAATGTTGAAGCCGCTAGATCTATTGTTATCCTGATTGTGTTTCCACAGTACTCAAATTGTTTCTTTCTGGTTACTTTCAGTATTTTCTCCTTGACCTGGGAGCTTTGGCATTTGGCAACAATTTTCCTAGGAGTTTGCTTTTTGTGATCTTTTTCAGGAGATGATCGGTGTATTCTTTCAATTTCTTTTTTACCCTCTGGCTCTAGAATACCAAGGTAGTTCTCCTTTATAATTTCTTGAAAGATGATATCTAGGCTCTTTTTTCTTTCATGGCTTTCAGGTAGTCCAATAATTTTTAAATTATCTCTCCTGGATCTATTCTCCAGGTCAACGATTTTTCCAATGAGATATTTCACATTGCCCCCCATTTTTTTCATTCCTTTCTTTCTTTTTAATAATATCTTGATTTCTCATCAAGTCACTAGCTTCCACTTGCTCCAATCTAATTTTTAAGGTAGCATTTTCTTCAGTTGTCTTTTGTACATCCTTTTCCATTTGGCTAATTCTGCTTTTCAAGGCATTCTTCTCCTCATTGGCTTTTTGGAGCTCTTTTGCCATTTGACTTAGTCTATTTTTTTAGGTTTTCTTTTCTTCAGTATTTTTTTGGGGGTTTCCTTTAGCAAGTAATTCACTTTCTTTTTATGGTTTTCTTATATCACTCTCATTTCTCTTCCCAATTTTCCCTCTACTTCTCCTGCTTGCTTTTGCAAATCCTTTTTGAGCCCTTCTATGGCCTGACACAAATTCATATTTTTCTTGGAGGCTTTTGATGTAGGCTCTTTGAGTTTGTTGACTTGTTCTGACTGTATGTTTTGGTCTTCTTTGTCACCAAAGAAAGATTCCAAAGTCTGAGTCTGAATTTGAGTTGTTTTTGCTGCCTGGCCATGTTCCCAGCCAACTACTTGACCCTTGAGATTTTTGTCCGGGTATGCCTGCTTGTAGAGTAGAGAGTACATTGTCCCAAGCCTGAGGGGCTGCACTGCTATTTTCAGAGCTACTTCAGTGTGGCAAGCTCTGCCACACTTGCACTCCTTCTCCCCCAAGAACTGCCAACTAGGTTTGAGGCCCAAAACAGGCAGGGCAAAGCAGGCTTTGCACTCCTGCTCCAATCTGCCACTTAATTCTTCGCAGTAGTTGGGCCTTTGCCTTGAAGCAGCCTCAGAGCTGTACAACTTCCACACCCCCGGGGCTGGGGCCAACCATGCACTCCTTTCACTCCTTTCCAGCAGCTTTTTGCACTAACCTTCTCTGTGGTCTTTGGCGTTTCCAGGTTTGGAAGTCTGGTAACTGCTACAGCTTACTTGTTCAGGGCACTACACCTGTTCCACCCAGCTCCCAGTCTGGTTGGTCCTGGCCTGGCCCATTCTGGGCTCTGCTCTGCTCAACTCCCAGCTCCCTGTGATAGACCCTTTTCAGCGACCATTCAGGCTGTACTGGGCTGGAGCCCAGCTTCACTTTGCTATTTTCTGGCTTCTGCATTTCTATAATTTGTTCTGAGCCATTTTTGAGGTGTTTAGAGGGACCTGGGGTAGACCTTAAGCAAGTCTGTTCTTTCCAGCCACCATCTTGGCTCCATCCCCACCAATTTTTCTTTTTACCAAGATATTTTCTTCAGTGAATATTTTTTTTCATTTTATCAATTGTATTTTTAAAGGAATTTATCATTTTTTTCTTCTACCTCTCTAATTTGTCTTTTAAATTGCTTCTTGAGATCTTATAAGAATATTTTTGGGCTTGAGACCAGTTCATATTTCCTTTTGAAGTTTCACATTTTTAGTACAGTGTCAATGCCTCTCCTCTCCTCAATTCATATTTTATCTTCCCTATCCATGGATTAAAGTTCTCTGCTCTTTGCTTTTCTAATTTGCTTCTTGCTTATTGTGATTATCTTTTTCCTGCTTTTTAAGTGGATCTCTGCTTTTGGATCATAGGGGGCTCTGCCTCACCCTTCTTGTCCTGAGAGATAGTGGCCTGGTTGCTAGATTTGTCTGCTGTGGCCTCTGGTTCTCGCAGATGGAAGGTATATAAGGCTGTAGCTTACCTGGTGCTGAGCTAGAAGTGGCTAGTGTGTGCTGTAGCCAGGTGAGGTCTTTCTGTATTTCCACATGGTTACAATGAAGTTCATGGTGTGAGGTGTGGTTGAGGGATGGTCTGTTTGCTGGTGGTATCCTCCTCCCCTAGGGCTGTCTGAGAGCATGGGTAGGCCCAGTCACTGGTGAAAATCCATCTGCATTGATATCTGCAAATTCCCCTGCCTCTGCAAAGGCACACAGGGGATCCCGGTATTGGTGCTTGCTGTCTCCACCACTTTGGGGCTTAGGATCCCACTGGTCAGCTACACTGGTGTTTTTTACTGCCTTGCTGGGACACTTCCCTTCCTGTACTAGTCCCCTTCAACCACAGCAAGAGGGACCTTTCCCATTAATACCCCTTATATCCTGAGTTAATAAACTGCTATATCCCATCTTTCTGCTGGGTCCACTATTCCAGGATTTTTCCTAGGACAATATTCTCTGGGTTTTTCAATGTCAAAAAGGGAAGATGAGAGTTACTTACTATTTACGCTGACATCTTGGCCCTCAAAAGTTTCAATAGGTGACTTTCAAACATTCATTCTGTGGGCTAATAGCCCCAGGAGCAGCTTCTGCTGCTACTGCTGCTAAAGACCCTGTGCAGGACTGTGTTTCTCTCTTATCCAGTCCAGACAGACACCACTCCTACATTGAGACTTCTGGGTATCAGCACTATTTCCAGTAATGCAGTCTGTTGGGGTGTGCTCCACTTTTGTTATGGTCAAGTCTGTACTGGTGCAGCCTACATGCTACATTGTACTCCTCTCCCAGACTAAGGCAGCAGATCCTTCCTGTTGATCTTGCAGGTTGTCTTGGGCTGGACATTTACCACACCCTGTCTCTTTGTGGATTCTGCCACTATAGAATTTGTTCAAATCCACTTTTTAGAGGTATTTGAATGAGTTTGTAGGAGAGCTCAGGTGAGTCTCTGCTTTTACTCTGCTATCCACCTCCCTAGAGGTTCTTTTGCTATTCTTTTCTTTCAACCTATAATAGGATTGGACAGACAGGTTAAATTAAGGCCAGAAATCCAAATCAAACCAGTAGGTCAGGTATAGGCCACAGATTTTAATAAAGAAAAATAAATGGCTAAAAATTATTTATTTCAAATATAGGGATTTAGGAATGTAGTTTGAAAGATGAAACCAAAGCTACAAAATAAGTCTAGTTCTAAAGAAGAGTGGCATACAAACATAAAAATACCATTAATTGAAGGTCCAAAATGAGTCCAATATCTAATATATCAAACATTACAAGTGATCAGGGGAGATTTAAAAAAAATTGACCTGGCAATCAGTTTAGGGGACTTCTAAAACCAAATATCAAGGACTCTTTTACAAGGAGTTAAGGAGCTGGAAACAGTTATCATGAAGTTCTTTGGGATGGGAATACAGGTGAGGAGGAGGAAGGAAAGGGGAAGTTGGAATCTAGGCACAGGAATTGGTAGAATGTAAATTCAAAGAGGAACAAAATAGGAACTCATTTACTAGAAATTTGGAATGGCGATATTGAAATAGGATCAGCAGGGAAAAATGAAAAATATTTTATGTCATCGTGAGTCATTATGCTATGGCTTGATGCTAGTGGTCAGGATTGGTCCTAAAATTTGAAGGAAAGATGAACCTACTCAAAAGTTAAGGTTTCTGTGTCGCAGAATTCCATGAGATAAAAAAGAATTTAACTCTCATAGCTAAAATGGATAGAGAGACAAAGGAGTCTAGACACCAGGTAGGGCATTGCATTTTTTGTCTCTTAGAGGCAGCTGGTGGCACAGGTGATAGAGCACTAGAGCCAAAGTCAGAAATGCCTGAGTGCACATTCAGTGTCCAGTCAGACACTAGCTTTAATAATCTCAATAATCACACTTTGTTCATTTTAATATTAGTTAAAGCTCAGTTTCCTCAAGTGCAAAATGGAGTTAATAATATCACCTACTTCACTGGGTTCTGTTCTTGTAAGAATAAAATGGGATAATATTTGTAAAATTGCTTAGCACAGTGCTTACACACATAATAAGTACTCAAAAAAGGCATGCTTCCTTCAATGAAATCACTTTAATTTTATTCAGAAACATAAAATAATGGGTGAGCTGCTGCCTTTGCCATGAGCTGAAATTTATTTTTCTTTCCTAAGCCAAACCTGTGCATGTTCTTAGGCCTTTCAAGTAATTACTCCCAGGTGTTTGCCTGTAGGAGTTCATTGCACGGCAATGAAAATCAGAGCAATAATCTCATCAGCAAAAAATTAACCCATAAGCATGATTCAGAGACGTGTATTTTAATGACACATGCTATAATTTGTGGAGTCTGGATGTTTATATTCATGATGAAGACAACCTCCTCCTCGATAATCAGTGGTATCTACACATAACCTAGTCTGCTATTTGACCCAGTTTTCATACATATGAAACATGCAGGATATCCACTTTACTGTTAGAGAATAGATACTTTAATTATTGATTCAGTTAAGCAAATACTTTTTAAGTTCTTACTGTATTCCAAACACTGTGTTGTGGACTAGAGATTTAAAGATAAATAATAAAATGTATTCTCATACATTATGGTCCTGTAAATAGTAAGAGGTCAGTGCCTCTTTGGTGCAGACTTTCTATCTGGTGGTAGGTCGTATTACAGGATATGAAATTTTAGACAAAAATTTCAAAATTCAGCTTTGTTACAGACAAATAAAATATTTGAAATATGCTTACACTTAGCATGTATTCACTTTTCAGTATAACTTCCTGTCTTCTCAAGTTACTAAATTGCTTTAAAATCATATACAAGAATAGACAATCATCAGTTTACAGCATTCAACTGTGATAGTGTTGCTGCATTTGAAAATGTTGAAATAAGAAGAAGATGCTTCACAGGGATACATAAAATTGAATACAAAAAATAAACTGATCTTGTGTATGATAATGATAGAACTTCCCAAACAGCAGGCTGTGAAATCAGTGCACTTTATATCAGAATAAGAGCATGGATTTTAAATTGGTGCAAAAGAATTAAAAGTACTAACATAAAATTCTGTACAGTCCAAGAGATTGGAGGGATTTTGCAGTCTTATGTTGAGATAAAATAAAGTATGTTTTTTAAAAGACAAAAAAAAGAATCAATCCCTTCTGTCTTTTAGTTGCCAAAGCCACTTTAACTTTGTCTATGACAAAGAACTTTCAAAATAGTGTAAAATAACTACTGAAGAAGATAATACTTCATGTCCTATTTGAGTGACAAAGGTGTGGTTACCTTGGTTTATATTTCTTTATATATTTTTTAATCATTTTAATGCTTCTTGGCATGATAAAATATTTCCCATGACCAAGAAGCAACTTATTCCCTTCCTCAACAAGAAAGTGTGCCCTCCAAAGTTTTTTTTTTTTTCAATTCCAGTCTGGTATGTTTGATGCATGAAAATCTGCCTTCCAACTTGTGTAATTTCCATTTTTCTTGCTATTTGTCTATCTCATGAGACAAGATTTAATGTAAAGAAGATTAGTATTTACAGTGTAAAATTATATGGAGCAAACTGGAAAAGAATTTAGATTTTATGTTATACAATTAACGGAAAAGTGGTGAGTAAGAGTTAGGAGGAACGTTAAATATCTAGACTAACACAACATCTCTAACAAGTATTTCTCTAACTTCAGCTTTAATATTTCCAGTAGCAGAAAAAAAAATCCTTTTTGCTGGAGTGCTAGCTTACTGGTGTGGATTGCATATACTTATGTGAACACACACACACAAACACTAACAAGTTCCTTCCTCCTTCTCTTCCTTCCTTCCTTTCTTCTTTCTTTTTCCTTCCTTCTCCATTTTCTCTCATTCTTTTTTTTTCTTTCTATTTTTTTACTTTACATACATTTTTAGTTATTTTACTTTCTATCTGATGATATGTATGAGAGAGAATAAAAGAGAATAACAGAGAGAGAAGTGCTTTGGATAAAAGTCTGAAGATTTCCCTTTAATATAAACTCGAGAAAAGTTGTATCAACTTTTCATTATTTGTGTTTTGCTCTATCCATGGAAGAAAGAGAACTTATTTATCTGCACTTAGAATATTGAAAATAGAATGGAATATTGAGTAAAGTAGTATTGTAGCTCCATGGTGATACAGCAAATGCTATGAATATGCTGGTGGAGTTCTGAATCACAAAATACAACAGACACTCTCCATGGAAGGTGAAGCCAAAACATTTATTCAAACACCAGAAATCCAAATTCCTCATAGTAACAAAGGAATCTATAAGTATTAACAATGCAGGCTACACCACCATCCTCAAGCCTTCTCTCTTTTAGTGTCTTCCTACGAACAAGGGCAAAAGCACTCCCTCTCTTATCCTAGCCGCTGCTTTCTCTCTCTCTCTCTCTCTCTCTCTCTCTCTCTCTCTCTCTCTCTCTCTCTCTCTCTCCCTCCCAGCTCTGACTGCTCTGTATCACTTCCTCTGAACTCTGCTTCATCTTTTCTGCTCCACCCCTTCCTGCTCTACCCATTTGGCAAGCTCCTCCCACCACAGACTCCATGTGACTCAGACATACATGTGACTCAGATTCATGTGACTCAGGTGACATGAGCTTATTAATTGATGGGAAAATATTCAAATTACATTAATATTACAAAGATATATTATGAATATTTAATATTCTAGATAACATGAAGATAAAAATTAAATAATTAATGAAAAAGAAAAGAAAAATTCACTCAGTATTAATAATGAAGTGTCATAAAAGTTCAAATCTGGTTTCAGACATTTCTCCTTAGATCATATCACCTTGGGAGAAGTGAAAACTTATGGGTCACTAAAAGTATCTCTGAAAACAGCTGCTCAAAACACTTGGTGCTTAGGACACTGCACCCTGAAAGCAGAGCCACACTTTAGCAAAGAATTGAAATATGTCTTAAAAATGACCAAAGAAAAGAAAAAAAATTCTGACTATATAAAGTTACTATTGTGAGAAGGAACATCAAAACACACACTCAGAAGACAGCAAAAGCAAAATTTAAACATCAAAAACGTCCAAGAAAAATTTGAATTTTTCTCATATCATGGAAGAGCTAAAAAAGGATTTTAAAAATCAAGTAAGATAGTTTTAGGAAATTTAGGAAGAGAAATGAGAGTGATGCAAAATATATCACGAAAAATACAGTGAACAGCTTGGTAAAAGAGGCACAAAAGTACCGAAGAAAAGAGGTACAAAAATCCAATGAGGAAAAGAATGCCTTGAAAAGCAGAATTGACCAAATTTAAAAAAAAAAAGATGTGTGAAAATACACTGAAGAAAAGAATTCTTTTTTATGGCACCAATTTTAAATAGATTTTATTCTACAGGAAAAGAATTGTATTTCCACTTGTTTTCAGTAGTGATAAAGTGTAATGTTGTTCACTTCTTTACCTCTGCACACATTTAAGTATTCAGTATACCAAGATTTACACGGTACCTTAAATGTTACTTTTACACCACTACTGCTTTGGCTACAAATTTGAGTCCTTCAATTTTTTGAAAGCTTTGTGGAATGCTCTTTCTTCTTGTGTGTTTAGGTTACCCCTTCAATGGTGGGTCCAGAAGAAGCCCCTCCAGATGTGGCTGCTCCACCCCTTGGAAAACCATCATGCATCCCTTCTGGCATGCTCCATGCACTCTGATGCAGATTAGTAATGATGGAGTTGCAGATCTTCAATTCTTTCTGCTGATACTCATATTCTTCCTTCTTATTCAGCCAGTTGATTATTCCATTGCATTTGTCAAGGATTTTCTGTTTGTCTTCATCATCAACTTTCCCTTGCAGTTTTTCATCCTTTATGATAGCCTTCATGGTGAATGCATAAGATGCAGGAGAGTTCTTGGAAGACACCTTTTCCCTCTGTTTCTCATCCTCAGCCTTGTATTTGTCAGCCACCTATACCATACACTCAATATCTTCTTTGCTCAGATATCCTTTATCATTGATGATGAGGATCTTGTTCTCCTTGCCTCTGCTCTCATCCACAGCAGAAACATTGGGGATGCCATTTGAATCAGTGTCAAATGTGACTTCAATCTAAGGAACACCCCTGGATGCTAGGGGGATTCCCATAAGCTCAAATTTCCAAGCAGGTTGTTATTCTTTGTTATTGCTCTCTCATGTTCATAAATCTTAATACGTACTCCAGGCTGGTTGTCCAAAAAGGTGGTAAAAGTCTTTGTTTACTTGGTGGGTGTGGTGGCATTACACTGTCATAATTCAATCAGCAGTTTTGATTCCAAGGGAAATAAGAGTGATATCCAATAACAGCAATTCCTGCACATTCTCGGCCTGGCCAGCTGCACCATAAACAACAGTCTTATCAGCATTGATATTCTTGTTAAGTTCCTTGCTATTTAAGAAGTCTTGTAGAAACTTCTGAATTTGAGGGACTTGGGTGGAACCACTCATCAAGACAATGTCATTAATAACTCTGTAATTCAAAAAATCCTCAATGGTCTCCTTAGGAAAAAATCTACAGGGTCAGATGGATTCACCAGCAAATTCTATAAAATATTTAAAGAACAATTGATTCCAATACTGTATAAACTATTCAGGAAAATTGGCCAATAAGGAGTCCTACCAAATTCTTTTTATGGTACAAATATCATGCTGATACCTAAACTGGGAAGAACCAAAACAGAGAAAGAAAATTATGGACCGATTTCCCTAATGAGTATAGATGCAAAAAATAATTAAAATATAAGCAAAATGAGTACAGAAACTTAATATGAAAAGAACCCCCACAAAGGATTTATACCATGAATGCAGGCTGGTCCAATATTAGGAAAACTATAAGCATTATTGAAGATATCAACATTAAAACTAACAGAAACAGTATGATTATGTCAATAAATACAGAAAAAAGCTTTTGACAACATAGAACAACCAATCCTATTAAAAACACTAGAGAGCATAGGAATAAATGGAAATTTCCTTAACACAATAAGTGGCATCTACCTAAAATGATCAGCAAGCATTAAATGTAATGGGGATAAGTTAGATGCATTTCCAATAAGATTGGGATGAGTATCAGAAAACAAGGTGGGACTTTCTTTTATTTTTTTCTCTTGTAGCACTTATTTAATCAAATGCCCTAGAAGAGTCTGACTTTTGTTTCTTTGATTAGATTGGGAGTCTTTGATGACTTGCTTGCCTCAAGTGAAAGCCTAGTTTACATGGGCTTGAGTCACATATTTTTGAGTCCAGAAGTTTTTAGGCCATGTGAGTTTGAGCCACATGTTTGTGATGCTTCTAGGTCACGTGGTTTTGACTCTTCTGTTGTGATGCCCTCTGATCCAGAACAGGATATATAAACTCAGAGGTTAGCGTTTTCCCTTGGAACACTTAGTCATTGGAAGAGTGCCCGTGTGGAGACTCTGGGTAGACATTAAGCAGCCACCCCTACCCCGGCTTTGAAGAAACCCAGATGTTCGGTTTGCAGGCACTCACTCACTGGAAGAGTGGCAGGTGACTCTGGGCAAGCCGTTGTAACTGCCCCCTGACTTTGCTAACCTAGATGTTAGTTTTTAATTGGTCTATTTATAATGTATGTTTGTAATTTGTTTGTATTTGCTCTGAAGTTCATGTTGTTGTCTTTACCTCCCAAACTAAGTGAATGAGAGTTGTACGTTAGATTAAATTGATATAGTGAACGTCTTAAAGTTACTTTCCTTAGCAAAGTATAACAAAGAACCTGTATTAGCAGCCCTTGTTGCTGATCCAGTTGGGTCTTACACCTCAACTGCTGATGCTAGCCAAACTGTTGTTACAGGATTAAACAAGGATGTCCCTTATCACCACTGTTATTCAATATTGTACTAGAAAAGTTAGCTTTGAGGGCAGAGCCAAGATGGCCACATGGAAATAGTATCTTACTGGAGCTATCTCACAAATTCTGTCAGATTTCTAGATTCAAGAGAGTTAGAAACTGTGAGCAGTCTGAGTGGGGCAAATTTCCAAGCCAGGGGACTCTGAAAGGGTGAAGGAATAAATCTGTAGCCTTGGAGAATGCTCTGCATGTGGAGCTGCTCCAGACAGCACCAAAGCGGAAGCAGCCAGGAAAACCCACGTGAGAGACACCTGGGAGAGAGCTGGGCACCTGAAACAGGTGGAGATCCCCAGGCCTCACAACACAGGACAGTAGTCTGCTGAAGCAATGAGAGGCAGTGCAATGCCACTAGCTGTGAAACATCAAATCCTGAGGCTTGCACCCCAAAGGCATGAAAGGCAGCTTCTTGAACTTCTGGGAAACATAATGTCCAGGTAAATGGCTCTAATGCCTCTCCTCCCCACCCAGAGAATTCCTCAGAAAAAAACCACTAGAATAGAGGAGTCAGAACTGGGGCTTCAGTGGCTGAGTAATAGGAGTTCCTGAGTCCCAGAGCAGCAGAGCCAGCAGGGGTCAACACTAGGAACCCAGACATACTCTTGCTCCCCCGGGGAAGGGCCAGACACCAGTTCAAACAACAAAGAGCTGAGACCATTGCTGAAGAGCAACAGTGTTGGAAAGCAACCCTAGGGGAACAGACTTCAGGCAACCAGACCCCTACCCTACACCTCAGGAAACTGAAGGCTATAATTTACAAAGCCAGTGGCTAGACACAAAATCCCCAGAATACTGGGACAGAGAACCCTGAGCCCCAAAAGTAGATATTTATGGTAAAGCCATAAATAATAATAAGAGTTATTGGTCTACCGGAAATCCACGATGAAAAAAAGAGCCTTGACCGTGTCTTTGAAGAAAATATCAAAGATAACTGCCCAGAGGTCCTAGAACAAGAGGGCAAAATAGTTATTGAAAAAATTCACTGATCACCCCCTGAAAGAGATCACAAACTGAAAATACCAAGAAATCTTATAGCCAAATTTCAGAATTACAAAGTAAAGGAGAAAAAACTGTAAGCAGCCAAAAAGAAACAATTCAAATATTGTGGAGGAACAGTCAGGATCACAAAGAATCTCTCAGCTTCCACATTAAAAGACAGTATAAATTGGAATATGACATTCCAAAGGGCAAAGGAGGTGGGACTATAACCAGGGATCAACTACCCAGCAAAGCTAAACATAATTTTTCAGGCAAGAAGATGGACATTCAACGAAATAAGGGAATTCCAGACCTTCTGGATGAAAAGGCCAGAACTCAATGTAACATTTGATCTCCAAATACAAAACTCAAGAAAGACATAAAAAGATAAAGAAGGGAAACCCCCACAAATCTTATCAATCATTTTTATATAGGATTATATTGTCTTATGTATGTTTTATATATATATACATATATATGTCAATCTTGAGAATACTATAGCTGTTATGACAATTGAAAGGGGTACATGTAGGCTGTGAATGTCTGTATAAAATAAGTGATATAAGGATAAAAAACATAAGTAAGAGATGTAAAGGGAGGGCTATGAGAGAAGAGGTAAGGAGGTAGTAGAAAAGAGTAAATTACACCAAATGAAGAGGCACAAAAACACATTTTAGTAGGAGGAAGGAAGAGAGGGAGAAGAGTAGTATTTGATCTTTACTGTCATCTGATCTGGTTCAAGAAGGGAATAACATACCCTGATAAGTATAGAAATCTAACTTATCCTACAGAAAGTAGGAGGGAAAAGGGGGAAAAAAGGGAGGAGGGTGTTTGTCACAAGGGAGGGGAGAAGTAGCAAGTTGGAAACGGTAAGATAAGGGAGGGGAATAAAGAGGGAGGGTAAACTGAGGAAAGTGGTGGTCAAAAGCAAAACTTTGTTGAGGAGTGGAAGGGGAAAGGGAGAAATAAAAGCATCAACAGGGGGAAATAGGATGGAGAAAAAGACACAGATAGAAATCATAACTGTGAATCTGATTGGGATGAACTCTCTCATGTAACGGAAGCAGATAGCAGAAAGGATTAAAAAACATAATCCTACAATATGCTGTTTAACAAGAAACACATTTGAAACAGATGGATACACAGAGGATAAAGGTAAAAGGCTGGAGTAAAATATATTGCGCCTTAGCTAAAGTGAAAAAAAAAAAAGCAGGTGTCACAATCCTAATCTCAGACAAAGCAAAAATAAAGATAGATTTCATTAAAAGAGATAAGGAAGGACACTACATCCTGCTAAAAGGCTCCATAAACAATGAAGCAATATCATTCTTTAACATATATGCCCCAAGTGGTATGGCACACAAATTCTTAGAGGAGAGGTTAATGGAATTACAGGAAGAAAGAGACAGCAAAACTAAAATATTGGGAGACTTCAAACTCCCCCTTTCTGAATTTCATAAATCTAACTTCAAAATAAATAAGAAAGAAGTTAAGGAAGTGAACAACATCTTAGAAAAGGCAGATATTATAGACCTCTGGAGAAAACAGAATGGGGATGAAAAGGAATATTCTTTCTTCTGAGCGGTAAAGGGTGCATACTCAAAAATTGTCCATGTCCTAGGACATAAATACCTCACAATCCAGTGCAGAAAGGCAGAGGTATTCAAAGCATACTTTTCAGATCATGATGCAATAAAAATTATTTGTAACAAAGAACTATGGAAAAAATAAGATAAAATTAATTGGAAACTAAATTATCTAATTGTAAAGAATGAGTGGACCAAAGAACAAATCAGAGAAACAATTAAAAACTTCATTCAAGAGAATGACAATAATGAGACAACATACCAAAAAGTATGCGATGCAGCAAAAGAAGTTCATAATGGAAGTTTTATATCCATAATTGCTTACATCAATAAAATACAGAAAAAAGGGGATCAATGATTTGGGCATACAACTGAAAAAGCAAGAAAAAGAGCAAATTGAAAATCCCCAATTAAATACCAAATTAGAAATACTGAAAATCAAAGGAGAGATTAATAAAATTGAAAACAAGAAAACTATTGAATTACGAAATAAAACAAAGAGCTGGTTTTATGAAAAAGCCAATAAAATTGAAAAACTTTTGCTCAATGTGATTAAAAAAAAGACAGAAGAACATCAAATTACCAGTACCAAAAATGAAAAAAGTGAGTTCACCTCTAGTGAAGTGTAAATCAGAACAATAATTAGGAATCATTTTGCCCAATTATGTGCCCATAAATTTGACAACCTTAGAAATATGGATGAATAACTACAAAAACATAAATTACCCAGGTTAACAGAACAGGAAATAAAATTTCTAAATAACGTCATTTCAGAAAAAGAAATTGAGCAAGTCATCAATGACCTCCCTAGGAAAAAATCTCCAGGGCCAAAGAGTTTTACGTCTGAATTCTATTAAATATTTAAAGAACAACTAACTCCTATACTTCGTAGACTATTTGGGAAAATATGTGAAGAAGGAGTCCTACCAAATTCTTTCTATGACACAAATATGGTACTAATACCCAAACCAGGTAGAGTTAAAACAGAGAAAAAAAAAATATAGGCAAATTTCCCTATGAATATTGATGCAAAATTATTAAATAAAATATTAGCAAAAAGATTACAACAGCTTATCATGAGAATAATACATTATGACCAGGCAGGATTTACTCCAGGAATGCAAGGCTGGCTCAATATTAGGAAAACTATGAGAATAATTGACCATATGAACAACAAAACTAACGGAAACTATATGACCATCTCAATAGATATAGAAAAACCTTTGACAAAATACAACACCCATTCCTTTTAAAAACATTAGAAAGCATAGGAATAAATGGAGCCTTCCTTAAAATTATAAATAGCATCTACCTAAAACCATCAACAAGCATTATTTGTAATGGGGATAAGCTAGATGCATTCCCAATAAGATCAGGGGTGAAACAAGGATGTCCATTATCACCCCTACTATTTAATTTGATACTAGAAATGTTAGCTCTAGCAATAAGAGAAGAAAAAGAAATGGAAAGAATTAGAATAGGCAAAGAAGAAGCTAAATTATCACTTTTCGCATATGATATGATGATTTATTTAGAGAATCCTAGAGAATCAAATAACAAACTATTTGAAATAATAAACAACTTTAGCAAAGTTGCAGGATATGAAATAAACCCACATAAATCCTCAGCATTCCTATACATTACTAACAAAGTCCAACAGCAAGAGATAGAAAGAGAAATTCCATTTAAAGTTATTGTAGATACTATATAATATTTGGGAGTCTATCTGCCAAGACAAACCCGGGGCCTATATGAACATAATTATGAAACACTTTTCACACAAATAAAGTCTGATCTAAATAAAAGGAAAAATATTAGTTGCTCGTGGTTAGGATGAGCTAATATAATAAAAATGAAAATTTTACCTAAATTAATCTATCTATTCAGTGCCAAACCAATTGAACTATCAAAAATTATTTTACAGAGCTGGGTAAAATAATAACAAAATCCGTCCAGAAGAACAAGAGGTCTAGAATATCTAGGGTATTATTGAAAAGAAATGCTAGAGAAAGTGTCCTAGCTGTACCAGATATTAAACTGCACTATAGAGCAGCAGTCATCAATACTGCCTGTTACTGGCTAAGAAACAGAGTTGTGGATTAGTGGAATGGGATAGGTACACAAGATGGGAAAGTCAACTACTATAGCAATCTACTCTTTGATAAATCCAAAGAATCCAGCTTCTGGGCTAAGAATTCATTATTTCACAAAAACTGTTGGGAAAATTGGAAAATGGTAGAGCACAAACTGGGCATAGACCAATATCTTACACCATATACCAAAATAAAGTCAAAATGCGTTCATGATTTAGTAATAAAGGCTGAAACTATAAGCAATTTGGGAGAACAAGTAATAGTTTACCTACCAAATTTATGGAAAAGAAAAGAATTCATGACTCAATAAGAGATTACAAAATGCAAAATGGATAATTTTGAATATGTTAAATTGAAATGTTTTTCTACAAAAAAGCCAAAGCAACAAAGATTATGAGGGAAGCAGAAAATTGGGAGAAAATCTTTACAACTAATGTCACTGATAAAGGCCTCATTTCTAAAATACACAGGTAACCAAGTCAAATATATAGGAATAGAAGTAATTCCCCAATTGAGAAATGGTCAAATGATATGAACAGGCAGTTTTTAGAGGAAGAAATTAAAGCTATCTATAGGCATATGAAAAAATGCTTGAAATCTCTACTGATTATAGAAATGCAAATCAAAACAACTCTTATCTAAAACATCTCTCCTGTCAGATTGGCTAAAATAACAAAACAGGAAAATGATAAAGGCTGGAGAGGATGTGGTAAAATTGGAACATGGTTACATTACTGGTGGAGTTGTGAAGTGATCCAGCCATTCTGGAGAGCAATTGGTAACTATGCCCTAATGGTTATAAAAATTTTCATACCCTTTCACCCAGCAATACCACTTCTAGGGTTGTACCACAAAGAGATCGCATTGGTGGGAAAAAGACCCATATGTACAAAAATATTTATAGTGGCACTTTTTTTTGTAGCTAAGAATTGGTAAGCAAAGGGATTCCCATCAATTGCGAAATGGCTGAACAAGATGTAGTGGATGAAGTTAATGGAATACTATTGTGTTATAAGAAATGGGGATAATACAGACTTCATAACAACCTGGAGAAACCTACACAACATAATGCTGAGGGAGCAGAGCAGAGCCAGGAGAACATTATACACAACCCCAGATATATGGATTCTTTGAGGACTGACCCTGACAGACTTTGCTCTTCTCATCAACACAAGGTGCAAAGACAACTCCAAAGAACTCATGATGAAGAATGCCATCTACCTCCAGAGAAAGAACTATGAAGGATAAATGCAGATTGAGGCACACTTCATGCTTGCCTTTTTCCCCCCTTTATTTTTTCTCTCCTTTGTTTATGCTTTGGGGTTGGGTTTTTTTTTTGGTTCTCTTTCTTCTTTCTCATGATTCTTTCTGTTTGTCTTAATTCTTCTACACAACTTGACTAGTGTGTACGTTAATTCAATGCGAAGTTATAAGTGGAAGTTATGTGGGATTCCATGCTGTCTTGCGGAGGGAGGGGGGGAAGGTGGGGAAGAAAATCTGGAACTCATAATTATGTAGAACCGAGTGTTGTAAACTAAAAATAAAAAAAAAAAGAAAATAAAAAAAAAAGTTAGCTTAAGCATTAAGAGAAGACAAAGAAATTGAAGGAATTAGAATACGGAAAGAAGAAACTAAGTTATCACACTTTGAAGATGGCATGATGGTATATTTAGAGAATCAATTAAGAAAACAACTTGAAATAATAAACAACTTTAGCAAAATTTCAGTATATAAAATAAATCCACATAAATCCTTGGCATTTATTTGTGTTAATGACAAAGATGATCAGTAAGTGATAAATTGGTATGCTCACCTGATAGAATAAAAATGCCAATCCTACCTAAATTAACCGATATACAGGGCCATACCAATCAAACTAACCAAATTATTTTGTAGAGCATAAAAAAATAATAACAAAATTCAACTGCAAAAGAAAAAGGTCCAGAATATCAGGGGAATTGATGAAAAGATAATCAAAGGAAGGTGCCCTAGGCATACCAGATTACAAATGATATTATAAAGCAGTAATTATAAAAACTACTTCATACTGGCTAAGAAATAGAAGGGTAGATCAGGGGAATAGGTTAGGTCTACAAGACACAGTAGTAAATGATTAGAGTAAACTATTTTTTGATAAAACAAAAGACCCCAGCCAGCTGGAGAAGAACTCACTATCTGAGAATAACTGCAGGGAAAATTAGAAAATATTATGGCAAAAACTGGGTACAAACTAATCTGTGATACAGTATATAAAAATTAAGTCCAAATGGGCACACAATTTAGATCAAAGACATGATACTCTAAACAAATTTGGGAAGCAAGGAACAGTGTATGTCTCAGATTTTTGGAGAATGGGGAAATTTATGACCAAACCTGAGATAGAAAACATTATGAAATGTAAAATGGATAATTTTGATTACATTAAATTGAAAAGATTTTGTACAAACAAAGCCAATGCCACCAGAATTAAGAGGGAAGTAGAAAACTAAGAAAGAATTTTAGCAACTAAATTCTGTGATAAAGGCCTCATTTAGAAAGTATATAGAGTGGGGATGGAACCAAGATGGCCGCTAGAAAGCAGTGACTTGAAGGACCTCCCTGCCAGGTCCTTCCAAAAACCTGTAAAAAAAGGCTCTGAACAAATTCTAGAACTGCAGGACCCACAAAATAGCAGAGGGAAGCTGGGCTCCAGCCCAGGGCAGCCTGGGTGGTCACTGGGTGATGTCTATCACGCATGAAGCTGGGAGCAGAGAGGAGCGTAGCCCAACGTGGGTGGTGGCAGGACCAACCAGACCAGAAGATGGGTGGAACAAGCCCTGGAGCAATAAATCAGTGAGCTGTGGCAGTTACCAGACTTCTCAAAACACAAACACCAAAGACACAGAGAAGGTTAGTGGGAAAAGCAGTGGGGGACAGAGTGAAAGTTAAATGTTTGGCCACTGTCCCAGGGATGGCAGGAGTGGTGCAGCCACAGAAGTACAGCTGCAGTTGCTTCTGGCCCCAGGCACACCTGATGGGAGGAATTAAGTGGAGGATCAGAGCGGCACTGCAGAGCCTGCTTAAGATCTGAGTCATGTCCAGGTTGCTGGTTCTTGGGGGAGGAGGAGTGCTGTTGTGGCAGAGTTGGCTGTATAGAAAAAGCTCTGAAAACCACAGTGCATCCCCTCAAGCTTGGAACAAAGTATTCTTTACTCTACAAGCAGTCATACCCCGATGAAAAACTCAAGGGCCAGGGAAGTTGGCTGGGAACATGGCCAGGAAGCGAAAACGGACTCAGATTCAGTCTCAGACTTTGGAATCTTTCTTTGGTGACAAATAAGAATAAAACATACAGCCAGAAGAAGTCAACAAGGTCAAAGAGCCTACATCGAAAGCTTCCAAGAAAAACATGAAGTGGTCTCAGGCCATGGAAGAGCTCAAAAAGGATTTGGAAAAGCAAGTTAGAGAAGTAGAGGAAACATTGGGAAGAGAAATGAGAAGGATGTGAGAAAACCATGAAAAACAAGTCAATGACTTGCTAAAGGACACACAAAAAATACAGAAAGAAATACTGAAGAAAAGAACATCTAAAAAAAATACACTAACTCAAATGGCAAAAGAGGTTCAAAAAGTCGATGAGGAGAAAAATGTCTTGAAAGGCAGAATTAGCCATATGGAAAAAGAGATCCAAAAGACCACTGAAGAAAATACTACCTTAAAAATGAGACTGGAGCAAGTGGATGCTAGTGACTTTATGAGAAATCAAGATATTATGAAGCAGAACCAAAGGAATGAAAAAGTGCAAGACAATGTGAAATATCTCATTGGAAAAACCACTGACCTGGAAAATAGATCTAGGAGAGATAATTGAAAAATGATTGGACTACCTGAAAGCCATGATCAAAAAAAGAGCCTAGATATCATCTTTCAAGAAATTATCAAGGAGAATTGCCCTGATATTCTATAGCCAGAGGGTAAAATAGAAATTGAAAGAATCCACAGACTGCCTCCCAAAATGAAAAGTACTAGGCATATTGTCACCAAATTCCAGAGCTCCAAGATCAAAGAGAAAATACTGCAAGAAGTCAGAAAGAAACAATTTGAGTATTGTGGAAACACAATCAGTATAACGTAAGATCTAGCAGCTTCTATATTAAGGAATCAAAGGGCTTGGAATATGATATTCTGGAGGTCAATGGAGCCAGGATTAAAACCAAGAATCACCTACCCAGCAAAACTGAGTATAGAGCTCCAAGGCAAAATATGAACTTTCAGTAAAATAGAGGACTTTCAAGCTGTCTCAGTGAAAAGACCAAAGCTGAATAGAAAATTTGACTTTCAAACAGAAGAATCAAGAGAAGCATGAAAAGGTAAACAAGGAAGAGAATTCATAAGAGACTTACTAAAGTTGACTTATTTTGTTTACATTCCAACATGGAAAGATGATGTGTATAATTCATGAGACCTTTCTCAGTATTAGGGTTGTGGAAGGCAATATACATATATATAGACAGAGGGCAAAGAGTGAGAGGGGTGAGAGAGTAGTGTATTGAGAGAGGGAGAAAAGGAGAGATAGAATGGGTTAAATTATTTCACATAAATGTGGCAAGAGAAAACAGTCCTGTTGGAAGGGAAAAGGGGGCAGGTGAGGGGAAATGAGTGAATCTTGCTCTCATCTGATTTGACTTGAGGAGGGAATAACATACACACTCGATTGCACGTCTTACTCCACAAAAAGTAAGGGTAAGGGGATAAAAAAGGGGGGATGATAGAGGGGAAGACAGATCGGGAGAGGAGGTAATAAAAAACAAACACTTTTGAAAAGGGACAGGGTCAAGGAAGAAAATTGAATAGAGGGAGACAGGATAGGATGGAAGACACAACATGAGTATTGTGGAAGTGTTTTACATAATGATACATGTGTTATCTATGTTGAATTGCTTGCCTTCCTAGGGAGGGTGTATGTGAAGGGGAGAGGGGAGAAAATTTGGAACTCAAATTTTTAAAAGCAGATGCTCAGAAAAAAGATGTTTTTGCATGTGGCTGGAAACAAGATATATGGGGAACGGGGCATAGAAATCTATTCTGCCCTAGAAAAAAGTAAGGGGAAAGTGGATGGGGGAAGTGGGTTGACAGAAGGGAGGAAGGAGTCAATCAGAATATATGCCATTTTGGAATGTGGGGGAGGGTAGAAATGGGGAGAAAATTTGTAACTCAAAATCTTGTGGAAATCAGTGTTGAAAACTAAAATATGAAATAATGATATAATTTCAATAAAAAGAAATATGTACTCTGAATGCAGATCAAATCTATTTCCCTTTTTGGTCTTTATTTGTTGTTTCATTTTTCTTTCTAATTGTTACTCTGATTCCTTCTAATTCTTCTGTAAGACATGACTAATGTGAAAATATTTTTCATAGGAAACTATGTGTAGAGCATATTTCAGATTGCATACTATCTTGGGGAGAAGGAGGGAAGGGAATAGGAGTATATTTAAAACTTATGGAAGTGAATGTTGACAACTAAAAAAAATAGATTAACTTATTAAAGAAAATCAGAACTAACCAAATGGAAAAGTAAATACACAACCTCACTGAGGAAAATGATTCCTTAAAACTATAACTCCGTAAATGGAAGCTAATGACTCTATGACCTATCAAGTAATAATAAAACAAAACCAAAGGAATAAAGACAATAGAAGGCAATGTTAACTATCTGATTAGAAAAAGAATTGACATGGAAAATAGTTTCAGCAGAGATAATTTATACTTTCATCAACAAAAGCACAAAAGAAAGACTCATGTTTTTATTTTAATATTTTTTCTGCTTATTCTTTGGGAGCAACTGGCAATTAGAATCGTTCTCATTATTCACCCTTGCATTTTATTATTTAAAACATTAAGATGTAGAATATATATCTGATTAAATAGATCATTGAGACTTATTTGCATTAAGTATGAGAACTTGCTTATGATCCACTAACCAACTGTGTGACCTTGGGCCTCAGTGTCTTCATTTGTAACTGAGTTTGGACTTGAGGACCACTAAATTCACTTCCACTTCTAACACTCTAAGATTGCAAATTAAAGGATATTATTTTGACTAATACCATAGTAATATTAACACTTTTATTTCTTTAAAGAATAATTGTCTCCTGATATTGGAGAATTCCCCAATTTTTTATAACCTTGTTGAAACTTGGTATTAATAAATACCGAAAGATTATACAAATTTATTTATTATGCTCCAGGCATTTTTGTTAAGTGTTTTTTAAAAGAACTGCATAGAACTAAAATTATGTTTTATGTATTAGAATAATATTCATGTCTTTGTAATGAGATTTAGCTTATATTTGCATGAGATTTAGCTTATATTTGCTTCTTATAACATAAAGTGTTAAAGACCCCTTTATGTTCAATGATGGAGAAAGAAGAGCCATTCTGAGAGATTTCAGCATTTCTACTACACAAATACAAAATTAAAATTACTTCTTATTCTTGCTGCATTGGATTTCCCTATGCATATTTTTATTAACATCTCGTTCTCAATTAGTGTGAATAAGTGATGCTGGGAAGAAGTCATATGTATTTGAAGCAACAATCATGTAAAATAAGGTGACTGGTTCCAGTCCAAAGAAAATATGCAGCCCAAATTCAAATGATATGACTACTCTAAGCATTCATTATTGCCACCAATCTAGACCTTGTATACTTAACTCCAAGCTACCTTACAAAACAGACAGTGTCATTAATTTAAATAGTATTCTAGATGTAGAAAAAGTTAAAAAGTTATAAGTTAATGAGTTAAGTATAAGAGCTAATGTTATAAGATATATTTACTTCATGAGAAAATGGACTTTTTGAAGTTCTAAATTCATTTTATTTAACAGGTTATTCTAGAAGTAAGTTTATGTAGTGGGGGAGGGGAATCTTGAGCCAAACTTGGTAAAGTGCTTGACATATTAAATATGACCAAATAGTCAAAGGCACATCATTGGCAAGAAATACACTACTGCAGATGGCTCTGTGGGAGAGTATCTTAACAGCAGAACGTATTTGCCGGGGAAAACATTTCAAGACATTGTTTTGTGCCAATCTGCTCAGTCATATTGAAGGTGAACTTTAAGCCAAATTACTTCTTTGCTATCATGAAGGAAGGATTAATTATTTTCACTAAAGCTCTTTTCTTTTTTCTCTCCAAGGAGGCTTCAACAGTTAGGATCTCAGGTTCTGACTTCTCCTTTTGTGCTGCTACATACCAGCCTTAAGCAAGATGGTGATAGATGAATCCTGATGTCAATAATCTTTTCTTTTTAACTTTTCCATTGGTACTTAGGGCTCCTAGTCACTAGTTACCAGTCTCCGGCAGTAATCAAGATTTTGATAACAACTTGCAAATTACAGAATGATGTTTGAATACTAAGATAAAGGACTCACACATACAAAAATATTTATAACAGCTCTTTTTGAGGGTGACAAATAAAGCAAACTTGTGGGGAAGCCCATCAATTCAGGAATGACCAAACAAGCTGTAGTATATGAATGTAATGGAATAGTATTGTGCTATAAGAAATGATGAGCAGTTAGACTTAAGAAAAACCTGGAAGTGAGTAGAAGCAGGACAACCTTGTACACAGTTACAGCCACATTGTGTGATGACTAACTTTGATAGCCTTAACTCTTCTCAGTAATGCATGATTCTAAGACAACTCTAAAAAACCTATGATGGAAAATGCTAATCACATCCAGAGAAAGAATTACAGGAGTCTGAATGCAAATTGAAGCATACCATTTGTTCTCTCTCTCTCTTTTGTTTTGTTTTCTTTCTTCTTTATGGTTTCTTCCATTGGTAATAATTCTTCTTAACAACACGACTAATATGAAAATATATTTGATATTAATTTATATGTAGAGCCTATATTGGATTGCACACTCTCTTGGGGAGAGGGGAAGGGAGGTGAAAGGGGGAAATTTAAAACCCAAAAGCTTCTGGAGCTTAATGTTGTAAACTAAAAACAAATTAATTACTTAAAAAGATTTTATAAATGGGTTTACATTTTGATGTTGTGTTTTCTTGATCATATATCCATCTCTGTTGTGACTAGTAGTGTTGTGGTTTGGCTTTTATTCTGAAAAAGTTTCATGTCATCAGGATGATGGTGCCATGACTTGCATGTCAATCAGATTTAAGTGAAGGAGAGCTGTGCAAAGTCACAAAGCCTTACTTTCTCCACTGGAACCATCTGGGTAGAGTGGCCAGATACAGATCAGCACAACTGGAGGTGACCCGTGATGCAGTGGGAGACCTTGGGCATTTTAAGCTAAGGTCTTTCAGAGTTCTCTCTTTGCATGAGGTAAGGCCCATTCAGTGATTAATGTTAAGAAGTGAGCCAAGGGATTGCTCCCTTAAGTAAAAAAAAAAAATCAAACTGGGAGGGGAAGATTCTCAGGGTTTCTGACCAAAATTCTGTTGTATGCAAATTAGTTTATATTAGGTGAACTTGTATGTAAAAGCATCAGAGGCTGTCAATGCCATTTTTATTATATATGTCCAATTTTTGATTGCTTATTACTTGCCTAAGATTATATAGGATTGAATTATTTCAATTTCATGGTGTTGTCTCCCATGGTTATTCTTTTTTTTTCTTTTCTTGTCTTTCTTTTTCCTAATTCTAATTGAAATTTATTTATTTGACATATTTAGTTTTCAGCATTGATTTTCACAATAGTTTGAATTACAAATTTTCTCCCCATTTCTACCCTCCCCCACACTCCAAGATGGTGTATATTCTGGTTGCCCTGTTCCCCAGTCAGCCCTCCCCTCTATCACCCCCCTCCCCTCTCATCCCCATTTCCCTTCCTTTCTTGTAGGGCAAGATAAATTTCTATGCCCTATTGCCAGTGGATCTTATTTTTTAATTGCATGCAAAAACTTTTTTTTTTGTTTTTGAACATCTGATTTTAAACCTTTGAGCTCCAAATTCTCTCACCTCTTACCTTCCCACCCACCCTCCGTAAGAAGTTGAGCAATTCAACCTAGGACACATGTGTATCATGTATAAGCCTTCCACAATACTCATGTTGTGAAAGACTAACTACATTTTGCTCCTTCCCAACCCATCCTGCTTTATTGAATTTTCTTCTTTGACCCTGGCCCCTTTCCAAAGTAATTGTTTTTGATTACCTCCACCCCCATCTGCCCTCCCCTCCATCATCCCCCCCTTTTATTTTTTTTATCTTTGTCCCTCTTCTTTCCTGTGGGGTAAGATACCCAAATGAGTATGTATGGTATTCCCTCCTCAGGCCAAATCTGATGAGCTCAAGGTTCACTCATTCCCCCCTCACCTGCCCTCTCCCCTCCTCCCACAGAACTGCTTCCTCTTGCCACCTTTATGGGAGATAATCCACCCCATTCTGTCTCTTGCTATCTCCCTCTCTCAGTATGTTGCTCTCTCATCCCTTAATTTGATTTTATTTCTTTTAGATATCTTCCCTTCATCTTCAACTCACCCTGTGTCACACATATATATATACACATAGATATATACATACATACACATTCACTTATATATATACATAAACATATATATATATATATATATATATATATATATATGCATATTCACTTCAGCTACCCTAATACTGAGGTCTCATGAATCATACATGTCCTCTTTCCATGTAGGAATGTAAACAAAACAGTTCAACTTTAGTAAGTCCCTTGCAATTTCTGTTTCTTGATTACCTTTTCATGCTTCTCTTGATTCTTATGTTTGAAAGTCAAATTTTCTATTCAGTTCTGGTCTTTTCACTGAGAAAGCTTGAAAGCCCTCATTTTGTTGAAAATCCATATTTTGCCTTGGAGCATGATACTCAGTTTTGCTGGGTAGGTGATTCGAGGTTTTAATCCTAGCTCCATTGACCTCCGGAATATCGCATTCCAAGCCCTTCGATCTCTTAATGTAGAAGCTGCCAGATCCTGGGTTATTCTGATTGGGTTTCCACAATACTCAAATTGTTTCTTTCTGGCTGCTTGCAGTATTTTCTCCTTGATCTGGGAGCTCTGGAATTTGGTGACAATATTCCTAGGAGATTTCTTTTTGGGATCTATTTGAGGAGGCGATCGATGGATTCTTTCAATTTCTATTTTGCCCCGTGGCTCTAGAATATCAGGGCAGTTCTGCTTGATAATTTCTTGAAAGATGATATCTAGGCTCTTTTTTTGATCATTGCTTTCAGGTAGTTCAATTATTTTTAAATTATCTCTCCTGGATCTATTTTCCAGGTCAGTGGTTTTTCCAATGAGATATTTCACATTGTCTTCCATTTTTTCATTCCTTTGGTTCTGTTTAATAATATCATGATTTCTCATAAAGTCACTAGCTTCCACTTGCTCCAATCTAATTTTTAAAGTAGTATTTTCTTCAGTGGTCTTTTGGACCTCCTTTTCCATTTGGCTAATTCTGCCTTTCAAGGCATTCTTCTCCTCATTGGCTTTTTGGAGCTCTTTTGCCATTTGAGTTAATCTATTTTTTAAGGTGTTGTTTTCTTCAGTGTATTTTTCAGTATTTTTTTGGGTCTCCTTTAGCAAGTCATTGACTTGTTTTTCATGGTTTTCTCGCATCCTTCTCATTTCTCTTTCCAATTTTTCCTCTACTTCTCTAACTTGCTTTTCCACATCCTTTTTGAGCTCTTCCATGGCCTGGGACCAGTTCATGTTTTTCTTGGAGGCTTTTGTTGTAGACTCTATGACTTTTTTGACTTCTTTAGGCTGTATGTTTTGTTCTTCTTTGTCACCAAAGAAAGAATCCAAATCTGATTTTAAATCTGGGTGTGCTTTCGCTGCCTGGCCATATTCCCAACCAACTAACTTGACCCTTGAGTTTTTCAGTGGGGTATGACTGCTTGTAGACTAACGAGTTCTATGTTCCACTTTTGGGGTTGAGGTGCCAGCTCTGTCACCCCAGCACTCCTCCTTCCCCAAGGACCCCCAGCCTGAAGTGGGCTTAGATCTTCAGCAGGCTCTTCACTCCTGCTCTGATCTGCCACTTCATTCCTCCCAGCAGGTGGGCCTGTGGCCAGAAGTAGCAGCAACTGTAGCTGGCCCACCTCTGCTGCCCCCGGGGCTGGAAGCTGAACCGGGAACTCCGTCCACTCCCGCAGCTTTTCCCACTAACCTTCTCCGCAGTCTTTGGTGTTTGTGGGTTGAGAAGTCTCGTAACTGCCGCAGCTCACTGAATCAGGGTGCTAGGGCATGCTCTGCCTGGTTGCTGGTCTTGTTGGTCCACGCTGGTCAGGCTGGGCTCTGCTCCACTCCGTTCCCAGCTCCCAGCTCCCAGCTCCGTGGGCCATAGACCTCACCCAGAGACCATCCAGGCTGTCCTGGTCTGGAGCCCTGCTTCCCTCTGCTGTTCTGTGGGTTCTGCCATTCTAGAATTGGTTCAGAGCCATTTTTATAGGTTTTTGGAGGGGCTTGGCAGGGAGCTAAGGCTGGTCCCTGCTTGCCAGCCGCCATCTTGGCCCCACCCCTGGTCCTTGACTCTTCTCTTTTTCCTAATTCTAATGAGACTTTGTTCTGACTTACACAAACAGCTGACTCCAAAATAACTACTATATCGATTACAAATATTTTCCTGTTACTTAAAATATAATCTATATCAACATATGGTTTTAATTGTCATGTCCAATTTCCATCAATTATTTCCTCCAAGTATTTTTTAAAGAAGAGGAGACTTCTGCATAAAATCCGTGCCTGAGCCTCTCCCAATATTTATTCCTGTACTAGTTATTTTTTTCTATGAATTTCTCCCTATCCTCTCCTTTTACCAATTCATTAAAATTAAAATGTATCAATACATATGTTTACTTAATTTGGAGGATCTTATCAAGGTTTCATCAAAATTTTCTACCTCCTGATCTTCCAAAATTATTGGTGGTGCTTTGAGGTGGTACTTTTGCATCTGTTTGGCATTCACACTAAAATACATGATAAGCTAATATCCCATTAAATAATTTTCCAATTTCTAGGAATAAATAATAACTATGCCCCTAACTCCGATATTTGTCTCTTGAGAAATGACTATGAGCCATCTTTCCATGTTGCTGCAACTTCTTTTTTTTTCTTATTGTAGCACTGCTGAATTCTTAAATTTTATTGAAGGTTCTACTACAAAGCCTTATATAGCCCTAGTATAGTGCTAGTAACAGACCAAGTTCATATTACGCAGACTGGCCTACATGAACCAAGAAAGGCATGCTATCAGTAGGATGAACAATTAGTGATAAATTTCTTGCCCATGACAATTCATTAATGAAAAACATTTTAAATTACCCTTATTTCTGTGTTTATTTGTTCAGTAATGGTGTCAAAGTAGTAGAAAATAGGGCAAAACATACAGTTTTTAGATCTCAAAAGAGAATTAATTTGCTCAATGATAGTATTCTAAATGCAAGATACAGGCCAAGAATTCATGGTGCTGAAGGAGTCAAGTCATGCAAAACTTTCAATTCTTAATGAAAAAGACTTTGGGAGGTAAGTTAGTAAAGTACACACTAAATTGCTGTCTCCCCCATATTCACCTCCAATAAAACATAAAATATCCTCCCCCCACCCCAGAACAAATCCTAGAGCAGCAGAAACCTGCATAACCCAGTGAGTACAGAAGCAGTGGATCACAGATGCTGTTGGCTGTGGGCATTTACAAGAGGGTAGAGTTCTTGGTCTTGGTTCCAGACCAGAGAGGAGAACTGAAGGAGTATCTGAAGTCAGAGGAACCATAACCTATACTGAGGGACTAGAGGTGATTACAAAAAATAAACTGCTGAAAATTAAAAACAAAATGAGCAGGCAAAGGAGAAAGAATACAACCGTAAAAATTACTATGGGAATAGTTAAGACTGGGGTTTGTATTCAGTGAAGGATACTGTAAAAAAAAAAAGTTCTCTTACCTCAAAGAGTAACATCAAATTTTCACCTGCCTTAAAATAATTCAAACAAGAACTTAAAAAAGACTTTAAAGATCAAATGAGAGAGATTGAGGAAAAAAAAAATAAATGACAACAATAAAAGAAAAACAAGAAGATTATGAAAACAAAGTCAACCAATTAAAAAAGATTAAAAATCTTAAGGACAAAAATCACTCCTTGAAAATTGGTATTGGGAAGCCATCCAGGTTAAGAGAAAGCTAGGTGTACAAAACCAGCAGAGATCCCCAGTGCCCCCAGCACAGGATGGGAGTCTGTTGAAGCTGTGGGAGGCAGCAGCACAGTCCCTGCAGCTGTGACACACCTACTCCTGAGTCTTGCAGCCGAAAGGTTTGAAACTCACCTTCTTGAACTCCATGAGATATAATAGCTAGGTAAAAGACTCTCATCCCTCCCTCCCTCCCTGACCCATAAAATATCTCAAGAAAAACCCTGGAATAGAGAAGCCAGAAGTAGGGCTTCATCAGCCAAACAGCAAGGGCTCCTGAGTCTCAGAAGGGTGAAGCCACCATGGGTCAAAACCCAGAACCCAGAAGTGCCTTTGCACAGCCGGGGAAGTGGCAGACACCAGCACAGACAATGGCTAAGATCACCGGTGGTGGAAAGGAGCCCCAGGGGAAGATTAGAATTCTTGCAGCGAGAACACCCCTCCCCCACACCTCGGGAAACCAGAGGCCATAACACAAAAAACCCAGAACTAGGCTTACAGTTCCCAGAACAAGAAATATGGGACAGAGGTCCCTGAACCCCAACAGCAGAAATATACTTTGAATCCAGGTAAAAGCTCACCAACATAAAGAACACTAAAAAAATAAACAAGGACCATTGATACTTTTTATGGAGATAGGGAAGATCAAAATACCAATTTGAACAGGACAGCATTGACACTATACCCTCATCTGAAACCTCAAAAGGAAATGTGAACTGGTCTTAGCATAAAAAGCATTCCTGGAAGAGCTAAAGGAGCATTTTAAAAACCAAATTAGGGAAGTAAAAGAAAAAAAATCGAAAAATCACTTATGCTATCAAATCATTGAAAAGCAATATTGGTGAATTGGCTAAAGAGATTCAGAATCTAAATAGAGAAAATGACACCATGAAAGAGAAAATCAACCAATTGGAAATGGAGACTCAAAAGCTAAATGAAGACAGCAATTAATTAACACTTAGAATTGAACAAGTGGATGCTAATATTGATAAGTACTCAAACAATATGTAAAGATTGAAAAAAATGAAGAAAACATGAAATATATGATTGGAAAAAACCAACTGACCTGGAAAATAGATCCAGGAGAGACAATTTAAGAATTATTGATCTACTGGAAATCCATGATGAAAAAAAGAGCCTTGACAGTATCTCCCAAGAAATTATCAAAGATAACTGCCCTGAGGTCCTAGGAGCAGACAGGAAATAGTCATTGAAAGAATCCATCAATCACCCCCTGAAAGAGGTCCCAAATTGAAAACTCCAAGAAATATTATAGCCAAATTTCAGAATTATCATGTCATGGAGAAAATACTGCAAGCAGCCTAAAATAAACAATTCAAATATTGTGGAACTACAGTCAGGATCAGGCAGGGTCTTTCAGCTTCTACATTAAATGACAGGAGAAATTGGAATATGATATTCGAAATGGCAAAAGAACTTGGACTACAACCAAGTATCAACTACCCAGCAAAACTTAGCATAATTTTTCAGGCAAGAGAATGGATATTCAATGAAATAAGGGAATTCCAGACCTTCCTGATGAAAAGGCCAGAATTCAATGGAAAATTTGATCTTCAAATACAAACCTCAAAAGAGATATAAAAAGATAAAAAGGGGGAAACCCCCCCCACAAACATTGTTAATAAGGGCAACTTTTTTACATCCTAATAAAGGATTATATCATTATATGTACATATACATATGTATATGTATATGTGCATATATACATATATATAAATAGACATATACACACATATATACACACTGTATATGTCAATCTTCATATTAGTACAGTTAGGATGACAATTGAAAGGGATACTCATAGACTGGGGGTGTCAGTATAAAATAACCAATATAATGATAAAAAATATAATTAAGGGATATAAAGGGATGGTTCTGGGAGAAGAGGTAAGGAGGTAGTACAAAAGGGTAAACTACATCACATAAAGAGGCACAAAAATATATTGTAGTAGTGGGAAAGAAGGGGGGAGAAGAGTAGTATATGAGCTGCACTCTCATCAGATTTGGTTTAAGAGGAGAATAACATACTCTGATAAGTATAGAAATCAAACTTGTCCTACAGGCAGTAGAAGGGGAAAGGGGAAAGAAAAGAGGGTATGATCAGAAGGGAGGGAAAAAAGTAGCAAGGGGAAAAGGGTAAGATAAGGGAGGGGAATCAGGAGGTAGAGTAAAATGAGAAAACTGGAGATCAAAAGCAAAACTGTTTTGAGGAGAGGGAGGGAGAAGGGAGAAACTAAGTCATAAATGGGGGAGCAGACAGGATGGAGAAAAAGACAGAGCTTATAATCCTAATTTGAATGTAAATGGGATGGACTCTCCCATAAAACAGAGACAGGTAACAGAATTCATTAAACACCATAATCCTCCAATATGTTGTTTACAAGAAACACTTTTGAAACAGGGGGATACACACAGGGTAAAAGTCAAAGGATGGAGTAGAATATATTGTGCTTCAGCTAAAGTAAAAAAAAA
This sequence comes from Trichosurus vulpecula, assembly GCF_011100635.1. Lineage (NCBI taxonomy): Eukaryota > Metazoa > Chordata > Mammalia > Diprotodontia > Phalangeridae > Trichosurus > Trichosurus vulpecula. Next base: position 413,932,188 of record NC_050576.1, on the reverse strand, counting down.
TAAAGCAGAAGTAGCATTCCTAATGTCAAACAAACCAAAAGCAAAGAAAGATCTAATTAAAAAAGATAAGGAAGGACACTGTATCTTGCAAAAAGGCATCATAAACAATGAAGCAATGTCATTATTTAACATATATGCACAAAGTGGCACAGCATGCAGATTCTTAGAGGAGAAGTTAAGGGAGTTACAGGAAGAAATAGACAACAAAACCATACTAGTGGTGGACCTCAACCTCCCCCTCTCTGAACTGGATAAATCTAGCCTCAAAATTAACAAGAAAGAAGTTAAGGAGATGAATAGAATTTTAGAAAAAGCAGATATGTTAGACATCTGAAAAAAATATATGGGGATACAGAGAGATATACTATTTTCTCAGCAGTACATGGTGAATACTCAAAAAATGACCGTGTACTAGGGCATAAAACCTCACAATTCAGTGCAGAAGAGAAGAAATAATTAATGCATCCTTCTCAGATCATAACTCAATAAAATTATTTGTAACAAAAGACCATGAAAAGATAAACTAAAAATTAATTAGAAACTAAGTAATCTAATAATAAAGAATGAGTGTGCCAAAGAACAAATCATAGAAACAATTAATAACTTCACTCAAGAGAATGCCAAATATAAGACAACATACCAAAACTTATGGGATTCATCAAAAGCAGTTCTTAGGGGAAGTTTTATATCTCTAAATGCTTACATGAATAAAATAGATAAAAGGAGATCAATAAAATGCGTATGCAACTGAAAAAACAAGCAAAAGAACGAATGGAAAATCCCCAATTAGACAACAAATTAAAACACTGAAATCAAAAAGGAGAGATTGATAAAATTGAAATCAAGAAAACTACTGAACTAATAAATAAAACTAAGAGCCTGTTTTATGAATAAAATACAATAAAACTGATAAACACTCGGTCAATTTTATTAAAAAGAAAAACGAAGAAAACCAAATTGCCAGTATCAAAAATGAAATGGGTAAGTTCACCCCCAATCAAGAGGAAATTAAAACAATAATTAGGAATTATTTTGCCCAATTGTATGCCCATTAATTTGACAACCTTATGGAAATGAAAGAATATTTACAAAAATATAGATTGCCTAGATTAAGAGAAGAGGATGCAAAATATTTAAATAACCCCATCTCAGAAAAAGAAATTGAGCAAGCCATCAATGAATTCCCTAGGAAAAATCTCCAAGGCCAGACAATTTTACATCTGAATTCTATCAAAAATTTAAAGAACAACTAATTCCCATAATTTATAGATTATTTGGGAAAATAGGTGAGGAAAGAGTCCTGCAAAATTAGGGTTTTTTTTTGCTTTTTGGCCGGGCAATTGGGGTTAAGTGACTTGCCCAAGGTAACACAGCTAGTACGTGTCAAGTGTCTGAGGCCGGATTTGAACTCAGGTCCTCCTGACTCCCAGGCCAGTGCTCTACTTACTGTGCCACCTAGCTGCCCCCACAAAATTATTTTTTATGACACAAATGTGGTACTAATACCTAAACCAGGGAGAGTCAAAACAGAGAAAGAAATTCATAGAGTAATTTCCCTAATGAATATTGATGCAAAAAATTTTAATTAAAATATTAACAAAAAGATTGCAGCAACTTATCAGCAGAAAGATACACTATGACCAATAGGATTTATTGCAGGAATTCAAGGCTGGTTCAATATTTGGGCAAATATTGGCATAATTGATCATATCAACAACAAAACTAGCAGAAAGTATATGTTATCTCAACAGTTACAGAAAAAGTTTTTAACAAATTACAACACCAATTGCTATTAAAACAGTAGAAAGCAGAGGAATAAATGGAGGCTTCCTTAAAATTATAAATAACATCTAGCTAAAACCAAGAGCAAGCATTATGTGTAAAAGGCATAAGGTAGATGTGTTCCAGATAAGATCCAGGGTGAAACAAACATGTCGATTATTCCTCCTATTATTCGATTTCGTACTAGAAAGTTTAGCTTTAGCATTAAGAGAAGAAAATTTGAAGGAATTAGAAGAGGCAAAGAAGAAACTAAATTATAACTTTTTGAAGATGATATGGTGATCTACTTAGAGAATCCTAGAGGATCAAATAAAAAACTATTTGAAATAAAAAAAAATTAGTTAAGTTGCAAGACATAATATGAACACATATAAATCCTCAGCATTATTATATATAACTAACAAATCCCAACAGCTAGAGATAGAAAGAGAAATTCCGCTTAAAGTTACTGTAGGCACTACTTGTCCCTGCCAAGACAAACCCTGGACCTATATGAACACAATTATGCAACACTTCTCATGCAAATAAAGTCATATTTAAATAAATGGAATAACATCACTTGGTCATGGTTAGCCTGAGCTAATAAAATAAAGATGACAATTTTACCTAAATTAATTTGCTTATTCAGTGCCAGACCAATCCAACAACCTAAAAATTATTTAATAGAGCTGGACAAAATAATAACAAAATTCATCTGGAAGAACCAAAGATCCAGAATATCAAGGGAATTAATGAAAAGAAACTCTAGGGAAGGTGGCCTATCCATACCAGATATCAAACTGTAGTATAAAGTAGCAGTCATCAAAACCACCTGATACTGGCTAAGAAACAGAGCGGTGGATAAGTGGAATAGGTTAGGTACACCAGAATCAGTAGTCAATGACTATAGCAATCTATTCTTTTTTTTATTTTTGTTTTTAGTTTATAACAGATGGTTCTTCATAATTTTGAGTTCCAGATTTTCTCCCCTCCCTCCCCTCTCCCTACCCAAGATGGCATGGAACCTCATATAACTACCACGTATAACTTCGTATTGAATTAATTTATACACTAGTCAAGTTGCGGAGAAGAATTATGACCAACAGAATGAATCATGAGGAAGAAGAAACAGAACCAAAAAAAAAACCCAAAAACAAAAACAAAAGAGAGGAGAAAAAGGCGAGAATGAAGTGTGCCTCAATCTGCATTCAAACTTCATAGTTCTTTCTCTGGATGTAGATAACATTCTCCATCGTGAGTCCTTTGGAGTTGTCCTTGCACCTTGCGTTGCTGAGAAGAGTGAAGTCTGTCAGGGTTGGTCCTCATGGAATCCATATATCTGTGGTTGTGTACAATGTTCTCCTGGCTCTGCTGCACTCACTCAGCATTATGTCGTGTAGGTTTTTCCAGATTGTTACGAAGTCCGTATCATCCCCATTTCTTCTGGCACAATAGTATTCCATTACCTTCATATACCACAGCTTGTTCAGCCATTCCCCAATTGATGGGCATCCCTTTGATTTCCAATTCTTGGCTACCACAAAAAGAGCCACTATGAATATTTTTATACATATGGGTCCTTTTCTTGCTTGTGTGATTTCTTTGGGATACAACCCTAGAAGTGGTATTGCTGGGTCAAAGTGTATGAACATTCCTGTAGCCCCTTGGGCATAGCTCCAAATTACTCTCCAAAATGGCTGGATCATCTCACAACTCCACCAGCAATGTAACAGTGTTTTAATTTTCCCACATCCTCTCCAGCATTTATCATTTTCCTGTTTTGTTATTTTAGCTAATCTGACAGGAGACATGTGGTATCTAAGAGTTGTTTTGATTTGCATTTGTTTAATCAGTAGTGATCCAGAGCATTTTTTCATATGCCTATAGAGAGATTTAGTTTCTTCCTCTGAAAACTCCTGTTCATATCCTTTGACCATTTCTCAATTGGAGAATGGCTTGTATTCCTATATATTTGGCTCAGTTCCCTGTATATTTTAGAAATGAGATCTCATATAACTACCATGTATAACTTCACATTGAATTAATTTATACACTAGTCAGGTTGTGGAGAAGAATTATGACCAATGGAATGAATCATGAGAAAGAAGAGACAGAACCAAAAAAAAAAACTGAAAACAAAAACAAAAGAGAAGAAAGAAGGCGAGCATGTAGTGTGCCTCAATCTGCATTCAAACTTCACAGTTCTTTCACTGGATGAATATAGCATTCTCCTTCCTGACTCCCCTGGAATTGTCCTTGCACCTTGCATTGCTGAGAAGAGTGAAGTCTGTCAGGGTTGGTCCTCATGGAATCCATATATCTGTGGTTGTGTACAATGTTTTCCTGGCTCTGCTCCACTCACTCAGCATTATGTTGTGTAGGTTTTTCCAAGTTGTAAGAAGTCCGTAATATCCCCATTTCTTATGGCACAATAGTATTCCATTACCTTCATATACCACAGCTTGTTCAGCCATTCCCCAATTGATGGGCATCCTTTTGATTTCCAATTCTTGGCTACCACAAACAGAGCCACTATAAATATCTTTGTATATATGGGTCCCTTTCCCTCTTGTGTGATTTCTTTGGGATACAACCCGAGAAGCGGTATTGCTGGGTCAAAGGGTATGAACATCCCTATGTCTCTTTGGGCATAGTTCCAAATTACTTTCCAAAATGGCTGGATCATCTCACAACTCCACCAGCAATGTAACAATGTTCCAATTTTCCCACATCTTTTCCAGCATTTATCATCCTCCTGCTTTGTTATTTTAGCCAATCTTACAGGAGAGATGTGGTATCTCAGAGTGGTTTTAATTTGCATTTCTCTAATCAGTAGTGATCTAGAGCATTTTTTCATATGCCTATAGATATCTTTAATTTCTTCCTCTGAAAACTGCCTGTTCATATCCTTTGACCATTTCTCAACTTGGGAATGGCTTGTATTCCTATATATTTGGCTCAGTTCCCTGTATATTTTAGAAATGAGGCCTTTATCAGAGATACTAGTTGCAAAGATTTTCTCCCAATTTTCTGCTTCCCTCCTAATTTTTGTTGCATTGGCTTTTTTTGTACAAAAACTTTTCAATTTAACATAATGCAAATTATCCATTTTGCATTTTGTAATGCTCTCTATCTCTTGTTGGGTCATGAATTCTTTTCTTTTCCATAAATCTGATAAGTGAACTAATCCTGGCTCTCCCAAATTACTTTTAGTATCAGCTTTTACTCCTAGATCATGAACCCATTTTGACTTTATTCTGTTATATGGTAGTTATATGAGATTCCATGCCATCTTCGGGAGGGAGGGGGGAGGGAGGGGAGAAAATCTGGAACTCAAAATTATGTAAAACCATGTGTGGTAAACTAAAAATAAAAAAAAAAATTCTATTGTTGTTTAATATTTTATTCCTATATCACACACTGTATAGACACACACACATATATATATATGTACATGTATATATACACACATATCTACACACATGTGTGTATACACACATGTATATACACACCCATGCGTGTATATATGTATACATATCTGTATGTATACTATATATACACACTCTCTCTCTCTCTCTCTCCTTCTCTCTCTCTCTCTCTCTCTCTCACACACACACACACACACACACACACACACACACACACACACATATAAAAGAAATGAGGCCTTTATCAGACATACTAGTTGTAAAGATTTTCTCCCAATTTTCTGCTTCCCTCTTAATTTTTGTTGCATGGGCTATTTTATACAAAAACATTTCAATTTAACATAATCCAAATTATCCATTTTGCGTTTTGTAATGCTCTTTATCTCTTGTTGGGTCATGAGTTCTTTTCTTTTCATAAATCTGATAAGTAAACTATTCCTTGCTTTCCCAAATTACTTATAGTATCAGCCTTTACTACTAAATCATGAACCCATTTTGGCTTTATTTTGGTATATGGTATAAGATATTGGTCTGTGCCCAGTTTCTGCCCAACTATTTTCCAATTTTCCCAACAGGTTTTGTGAAATAGTGAATTATTAGCCCAGAAGCTGGCCTCCTTGGGTTTATCAAAGAGTAGATTGCTATATTTGCTGACTTCTCCATCTTGTATTCCTATCCTATTCCACTGATCCACACCTCTATTTCTGAGCCAGTGCCAGGTAGTTTTGGTGACTACTGCTCTGTAGTACAGTTTAATATCTGGTATGGCTAGGATACTTTCTCCAGCATGTCTTTTCATTAATACCCTAGATATTCTAGACCTCTTATTTTTCCAGATGAATTTTGTTATAATTTTGTCCAGTTCAGTAAAATAATTTTTTGGTAGTTACATTGGTATGGCACTGAATAGATAGATTAATTTAGATAAAATTATCATTTTCATTATATTAGCTTAGCCTAATCATGAGCAACTGATATTTTTCCATTTATTTAGATCTGACTTTATTCGCATGAAAAGTGTTTCATAGTGATCTTCATATAGGCCTGGGTTTGTCCTGGCAAATAGATTCCCAAATATTTTATAGTGTCTACAGTCACTTTGAATGGAATTTCTCTTTCTATCTCTTGCTGTTGGGCTTTGTCAGTAATATATAGGAATGCTGAGGATTTATGTGGGTTTATTTTATATCCTGCAACTTGGTTAAAGTTGTTTTTTATTTCAAATAGTTTTTTACTTGATTCTCTAGGATTCTCTAAATAAATCATCATATCACCTGCAAAAAGTGATAACTTAGTTTCTTCTTTTCCTATTCTAATTCCTTCAATTTCTTTTTCTTCTCTTATTGCTACAGCTAACATTTCTAGTAGCAAATTGAGTAGTAGGGGTGATAATGGACATCCTTGTGTCACCCCTGATCTTATTGGGAATGCATCTAGCTTATCCCCATTACAAATACTGCTTGTTGATGGTTTTAGGTAGATGCTATTTATAATTTTAAGGAAGGTTCCATTTATTCCTATGCTTTCTAATGTTTTTAATAGGAATGGCTTTTGTACTTTGTCAAAGTCTTTTTCTGCGTCTGTTGAGATGATCATATGGTTTCTGCTAGTTTTGTTGTTGATATGGTCAGTTATGCTAATAGATTTCCTAATATTGAACCAGCCTTGGATTCCTGGAATAAATCCTACCTGGTCATAGTGTATTATTCTTGTGATGAGTTGCTGCAATCTTTTTGCTAATATTTTATTTAAAATTTTTGCATTGATATTCATTAGAGAAATTGGTCTATAATTTTCTTTCTCTGTTTTGACTCTACCTGGGTTGGGTATTAGTACCATATTTGTGTCATAAAAAGAATTTGGTAGGACTCCTTCTTCACTTATTTTCCCAAATGGTCCACAAAGTATTGGAATTAGTTGTTCTTTAAATGTTTGATAAAATTCACATTTAAAATCAACTGGCCATGGAGATTTTTTCCTAGGGAGTTCATTGATGGCATGCTCAATTTCTTTTTCTGAGATGGGGTTATTTAGAAATTTTACTTCCTTTTCCGTTAACCTGGGCAGTTTATGTTTTTGGAGATATTCATTCATATCTCAAAGGTTGTCACATTTATGGACATACAATTGGGCAAAATAATTCCTAATTATTGTTTTGATTTCCTCTTCATTAGAGGTGAACTCACCCTTTTCATTTTTGATACGGGTAACTTGATTTTCTTCTTTCTTTTTTTTAATCAAATTGACCAAAAGTTTATCAATTTTACTGTTTTTTCATAAAACCAGCTCTTTGTTTTATTTATTAATTGAATAGTTTTCTTCGTTTCAATTTTACTAATCTCTCCTTTGATTTTCATTACTTCTAATTTGGTATTTAATGGGACTTTTTCAAATTGGTCTTTTTCTAGCTTTTTCAGCTGTATGCCCAGATCATTAATCTCCTTTTCCCCTATTTTATTCATGTAAGTATTTAGGGATATAAAACTTCCCCGAAGAACTGCTTTTTCTGTATCCCATAAGTTTTGGTATGTTGTTTCATTATTATCATTCTCTTGAATGAAGTTAGTAATTGTTTCTCTGATTTGTTCTTTGGCCCACTCATTCTTTAGAATTAGATTATTTAGTTTCCAATTAATTTTTAGCTTATTTTTCCATGGTTCTGTGTTACAAATGATTCTTATTGCATCATGATCTGAAAAGTGTGCTTTGACTACTTCTGCCTTTCTGCACCGGATTGTGAGGTTTTTATGCCCTAGTACATGCTCAGTTTTTGAGTATGTGCCATGTACCGCTCAGAAGAAAGTATATTCCTTTTTATCCCCATTCGGTTTTCTCCAGAGGTCTATCATATCTCCCTTTTCTAAAATTCTGTTTACCTCCTTAACTTCTTTCTTATTTATTTTGAGGTTAGATTTCTCAAATTCAGGAAAGGGGAGTTTGAGGTCTCCCAATATTATAGCTTTACTGTCTATTTCTTCCTGTAACTCCCTTAACCTCTCCTCTAAGAATTTGTATGCCTTACCACTTGATGCACATATGTTACCAATGATATTGCTTCCTTGTATATGGTGCCTTTTAGCAGGATATTATGTCCTTCCTTATCTCTTTTAATTAAATCTATCTTTACTTTTTCTTTGCTGAGATTAGAATTGCTACACCTGCTTTTTTTAACTTTAGCTGAGGCACAATATATTTTGCTCCAGACTTTTTCCTTTACCCTGTGTGTATCCCCCTGTTTCAAATGTGTTTCTTGTAAACAGCATATTGTAGGATTATGGTTTTTAATCCATTCTGCTATCTGCTTCTGCCATATGACAGTGTTCATCCCATTCACATTCAGAGTTATGATTTGTATCTGTGTCTTTTTCTCCATCCTATTTCCTCCTGTTTATGCTTTTATTTCTCCCCTTCCCCTTCTCCTCCTCAACACAATTTTGCTTTTGACCACCACCTTCCTCAGTTTACCCTCCCCCTTTATTCCCCTCCCTCTTTATTCTCCTCCCTTATCTTACCGTTTTCCACTTGCTACCTCTCCCCTCCCTTCTGACCACCCCCCTCCCTTTACCCCTCCTTCCCCTCCTACTTCCCATAGGACAAATTAGATTTCTAAACTTATCAGGGTATGTTATTCCCTTCTTGAACCAGATCAGATGACAGTAAAGCTCAAATACTGCTGTTCTTCCTCCCTTTTTCCCTCTACTAAAATATGTTTTTGTGCCACTTCATTTGATGTAATTTACCCTTTTCTACATCCTCCTTACCTCTTCTCTCATAGCCCTCCCTTTACATCTCTTACTTATGTTTTTTTTTCTCTTTACATCAGTTAATTTATACAGGCATTCACAATCTATGTATATCCCTTTCAATTGTCACAATAGCTGTATCATTCTGAGGACTGACATATATATGTATATATATAAAACATACATAAGATGATATAACCCCACATAAAATTGCAAACAACCTGCCCTTATTGGTTAATAAGGTTTGTGTCATTTTTACCCCTGGTTATCTTTTTATGTCTCTCTTGAGTATTGTATTTGGAGATCAAGTTTTCCATTGAGTTCTGGCCTTTTCATCAGAAAGGTCTGGAATTCCCTTATTTCATTGAATGTCCATCTCCTTGACAGAAAAATTATGCTTACTTTTTCTGGGTAGTTGTTCCTTGGTTGTAGTCCCAGCTCCTTTGCCCTTTGAAATATCATATTCCAATTTCTCCTGTCTTTTAATGTGGAAGCTGAGAGATCCTGCATGATCCTGACTGTAGTTCCACGATATGTGAATTTCTTCTTTTTGGCTGCTTGCAGTATTTTCTCCTTGAGTTTATAGTTCTGAAATTTGACTATAATATTTCTTGGTGTTTTCAGTTTGGGATCTCTTTCAGGGGGTGATCGGTGAATTCTTTCAATGACTATTTTGCCCTCTGGCTCTAGGACCTCTGGGCAGTTGTTTTTGATAATTTCTTCAAAGATACTGTCAAGGCTCCTTTTTTCATCATGAATTTCTGGTACACGAATATCTCTTAAATTGTCTCTCCTGGATCTATTTTCCAGGTCAGTTGTTTTCCCAATCAGATATTGCACATTATTTTCTTTTTTTTTTCATTTTTAACGTTTTGCTTTACTACTTCTTGGTTCCTCATAGATTCATTAGCTTCCACTTGCTCAACTCTAGTTTTTTTTTTCTTTTTTTTCTTTTTTTTTCTTTTTTTTTTAATTTAAATTTATTTATTTCACATGTATAGTTTTCAGCATTGATTTTCACAATAGTTTGAATTACAAATTTTCTCCCCATTTCTACCCTCCCCCCACTCCAAGATGGCGTATATTCTGGTTGCCCTGTTCCCCAGTCAGCCCTCCCCTCTATCACCCCCCTCCCCTCTCATCTCCTTTTGCCTTCCTTTCTTGTAGGGCAAGATAAATTTCTACGCCCCATTGCCTGTGTATCTTATTTTTTAATTGCATGCAAAAACTTTTTTTTTGTTTGTTTTTGAACATCTGATTTTAAAACTTTGAGTTCCAAATTCTCTCCCCTCTCCCCTTCCCACCCACCCTCCCTAAGAAGTCGAGCAATTCAACCTAGGCCACACATGTGTATCATTATGTATAACCCTTCCATAATACTCATGTTGTGAAAGACTAACTACATTTTGCTCCTTCCCAACCCATCCCACTTTATTGAATTTTCTCCCTTGACCCTGTCCCCTTTCCAAAGTGTTTGTTTTTGATTACCTTCACCCCCACCTGCCCTCCCCTCCATCATCCCCCCCCTTTTATTTTTTTTTCTACCTCCCTCTTCTTTCCTGTGGGGTAAGATACACAACTGTGTATGTATGGTATTCCCTCCTCAGGCCAAATCTGATGAGCTCAAGGTTAACTCATTCCCCCCTCACATGCCCTCTCCCCTCCTCCCACAGAACTGCTTCCTCTTGCCACCTTTATGTGAGATAATCCACCCCATTCTATCGCTCCCTATCTCCCTCTCTCAGTATGATGCTCTCTCATCCCTTAATTTCATTTTATTTCTTTTAGATATCTTCCCTTCATCTTCAACTCACCCTGTGTCACACATATATATATACACATAGATATATACATACATACATATTCACTTATATATATATATATATACATAATATATACATACATATATATATACACATATATATGTATGTATATATATATATATATATATATATATATATATATATATATATATATATATATATATATATATATATATATGCATATTCACTTCAGCTACCCTAATACTGAGGTCTCATGAATCATCCATGTCCTCTTTCCATGTAGGAATGTAAACAAAACAGTTCAACTTTAGTAAGTACCTTGCAATTTCTGTTTCTTGATTACCTTTTCATGCTTCTCTTGATTCTTATGTTTGAAAGTCAAATTTTCTATTCAGTTCTGCTCTTTTCACTGAGAAAGCTTGAAAGTCCTCTATTTTATTGAAAATCCATATTTTGCCTTGGAGCATAATACTCAGTTTTGCTGGGTAGGTGATTCGAGGTTTTAATCCTAGCTCCATTGACCTCCGGAATATCGCATTCCAAGCCCTTCGATCTCTTAATGTAGAAGCTGCCAGATCCTGGGTTATTCTGATTGGGTTTCCACAATACTCAAATTGTTTCTTTCTGGCTGCTTGCAGTATTTTCTCCTTGATCTGGGAGCTCTCGAATTTGGCGACAATATTCCTAGGAGATTTCTTTTTGGGATCTATTTGAGGAGGCGATCGATGGATTCTTTCAATTTCTATTTTGCCCCATGGCTCTAGAATATCGGGGCAGTTCTCCTTCATAATTTCTTGAAAGATGATATCTAGGCTCTTTTTTTGATCATGGCTTTCAGGTAGTCCAATTATTTTTAAATTATCTCTCCTGGATCTATTTTCCAGGTCAGTGGTTTTTCCAAGAAGATATTTCACATTATCTTCCATTTTTTCATTCCTTTGGTTCTGTTTTATAATATCCTGGTTTCTCATAAAGTCACTAGCTTCCACTTGCTCCAATCTAATTTTTAAAGTAGTATTTTCTTCAGTGGTCTTTTGGACCTCCTTTTCCATTTGGCTAATTCTGCCTTTCAAGGCATTCTTCTCCTCATTGGCTTTTTGGAGCTCTTTTGCCATTTGAGTTAGTCTGTTTTTTAAGGTGTTGTTTTCTTCAGTGTATTTTTCAGTATTTTTTTGGGTCTCCTTTAGCAAGTCATTGACTTGTTTTTCATGGTTTTCTCGCATCCTTCTCATTTCTCTTCCCAATTTTTCCTCTACTTCTCTAACTTGCTTTTCCAAATCCTTTTTCAGCTCTTCCATGGCCTGGGACCAGTTCGTGTTTTTCTTGGAGGTATCTGTTGTAGGCTCTTTGACTTTATTAATTTCTTCTGTCTGTATGTTTTGGTCTTCTTTGTCAGCAAAGAAAGAATGCAGAGTCTGAGACTGAATCTCGGTGCGTTTTCGCTGCCTGGCCATAATCCCAGCCAACTAACTTGACCTTTGAGTTTTTCAGTGGGATATGACTGCTTGTAGACTACAGAGTTCTATGTTCCACGTTTGGGGGGGGAGGTGCCAGCTCTGCTGCACCAGCACTGCTCCTTCCTCAAGGACCCCCAACCCGAACCGGGGTCAGATCTTCGGCAGGCTGTGCACCCCTGCTCTGATCCGCCACTTAATTCCTCCCACCAGGTGGGCCTGGAGCCGGAAGCAGCAGCACCCATAGCTGCCCCACCTCCGCTGCCCCCGGGGCTGGAAGCCGAACCGCGAACTCCTTCCACTCCCGCAGGTTTTCCCACTAACCTTCTCAGCAGTCTTTGGTGTTTGTGGGTTGAGAAGTCTCGTAACTGCCGCAGCTCACTGAGTCAGGGCGCTAGGGCCCCCTCAGCCCGGCTTCTGGTCTGGATGGTCCAAGTCGCTCAGGCTGGGCTCTGCTCCACTCCGTTCCCAGCTCCCAGCTCCGTGCAGGATAGACCTCACCCAGAGACCATCCAGGCTGTCCTGGTCTGGAGCCCTGCTTCCCTCTGCTGTTCTGTGGGTTCTGCCATTCTAGAATTGGTTCAGAGCCATTTTTTATAGGTTTTTGGAGGGGCTCGGCAGGGAGCTCAGGCTGGTCCCTGCTTTCCAGCCGCCATCTTGGCTCCTCAACTCTAGTTTTTAATGAGTTAGTGTTTTCATTTTGCTTTTCAGTCTCCTTTTCCAGTTGGTTGATTTTACCTCTCAGGGTGTCATTCTCTCTATTTAGATTCTTAATCTCCATGGCCATTTTGCCAATCTTATTCTTTAGGGACTTTTCCATTTTTTCCATGTTTTCTTTTACCTCCCTAATTAGGTTTTTAAAATCCTCTTTTAGCTCTTCCAGCAATGCTTTTTGTGTTGGAGACAGTTCACACTAGCTTTTGAAGTATCAGATCAATCTGTAGTGGCACTGCTGTCCCCTTCCCAATTGGTATTTTGATCATTCCTTTCTCCATAAAACGTATCTATTCTCCTCAGTTTTTTTGTGTACTTCTTCATGTTGGTTTGCCTTTTCCTGGCTTTACAACAAATATCTGCCTTTGGGACTTAGGGTTCTCTGTCCCAGCTTTCTTATTCTGGGGATTGTGAGTCTAGAATTATAGCCTTCAGTTTCCTGAGGTGTGGGGGAGGGGTCTGGCTCCCTGACTTCTCACTCCCTATGGGTGCTCTCCAGCAGTGTTGCTCTTCAGCAATGGTCTCAGCTGTTTGTTGTTTGAGCTGATGTCTGGCACTTCCGCTGGAGAAGCAAGATTATGTCTGGGCTCTTGATATTACCCCTGCCTACTCTGCCCCTCTGGGACTAATGAGCTTCTAGTATTTGACCACTGAAGCCCCACTTCTTTCTCCTCTCTTCTAGAATTCTTTTTTTTCCCCCAAGGAATTCTCTGGGTGAGGCGGGGAGGGATTAGAGCCGATTACCTCGCCATTATGTCTCCCAGAAGTTCGAGAACCTGAGTTTCATCCTTTCAGGCTGCAAGCCTCAGGAGTAGGTGTTTTCACTGCCAGTGGCATTGCGCTGCCTCTCCTCGCTTCCACAGACTGCTGTCCTGTGTTGGGAGGCCTGGGGATCTCCGCCAGTTTCGAGCGCCCAGCTTTCTCTCAGTCTGTCTCCCACATGGATTTCCTGGCCGACCGCTTCCGCTTTGGTCTGAAGTAGCTCCCCACGCCAAGACTTCTCCGAGCCTACAGATTCGAGCCTTCGGACTTTCAGACTCTCCCAGCTCGGAAATTTGCCCCACTCAGACTGCTCGCAGTTTCTAATTCTCTCAAATCTGCTCAAATTCACTTTTTTACAAGAATCTGACAGACCTTGTGAGAGAGCCCCAGTAGGACGCTGTTTTCATTTGGCCATCTTGGCTCCTCCCCCCCCCCCCCCACAATCTATTCTTTGATAAACCTGAAGAATACAGCTTCTGGGCTAAGAATTCACTATTCCACAAAAACTCCTGGGAAAATTGAAAAGTGGTATGGCCGAAACTGGACATAAACCATTATCTTGCACTGTATACCAAAATAAAGCCAAAATGTGTTCATGATTTAGAAACAAAGGCTGATACTACAAACAAGTTGAGAGAGCATGGAATAGTTTACCTATAAGATTTATGGGAAAGGGAAGAATTCATGACTCAAGAAGAGATAGAGAGCATTACAAAATGAAAAAGGGATAACTTTGATTATGTTAAATTGAAAAGTTTTTGCATAAACAAAGCTAATGCAACAAATATTATAAGTGAAGCAGAAAACTGGGAGAAAATCTTCCCAACTAGTGTTTCTGATAAATGTCTGATACGTATAATATACAGGGAATGAAGCCAAATTTATAGCAACAAAAACCATTCCCCAATAGATGAATGGTCAAAGGACATGAACAGGCAGTTTTCAGATTAAGATATTAAAGATATCTATAGGCATATTAAAACATGTTTTAAATCACTATTGAATAGGGAATTGCAGATCACTTAGGTGCCACATCTCTCCTGTCAGATTGGCTAATATGACACAACAAGAAAATGATTAATGCTGGAGAGGATATGGGAAAATTGGAACATTAATACATTGTTGGTGGAGTTGTGAATAGATTCACCCATTATGGAGAGCCATTTGGAACTATGCCCAAAGTTCTATAAAAATGTGCATACTCTTTCACCCAGCAATACCACTCTTAGGGCTATGTCCCAAAGAGATCACAGAAGTAGGAAAGGGACCTGTAAGTAGAAAAATATTTATAGCAGCTCTTTTTGTGGTAGCAAAGAATTGGAAATCAAGGGAATGCTCATCAATTAGGGAATGGCTGAACAAGTTGTGGTATATGAATATAATGGAATACCACAGTGCTGTAAGAAATGGAGAAGACACCAACTTCATAATAACCTGGAAAGACCTACATGATCTGAAAATGAGTGAGAGAAGTAGAACTGGGAGAACATTGTACAGAAACACAGACATATTGATTCTCTACCGACTAACTTTGATAGGCTTGGCTTTTCTCCATAATACAAGGCTTGAAGACAACTCCAAAGGAATCATGATTGACAATCTACAGCCAGCGAAAGAACTATGGAGTCTGAATGCAGATTGAGGCAAACTATTTACTCTTTTTTTTTTTCTCTTCTATTTTGGTTTTGTTTCTTCTATCTCATGATTCATTCCAGTGGTCATAATTCTTCTTTACAACTTGGCTATTGTGTAAATAGGTCCAATGCACAGGTATATATAAAATCTATATCAGACTACATGGTGTCTTGGGGGGTGGGAGGAGGGGTGGGAAGGGAAGAAAATTTTAAAACCAAGAGTGTATAAAACTGAGTGTTGTAAACTAAAATTAAAAAAAAATCTAAATAAAAAATAAGAAAATTATTATGGGGCAAGGGGAAGCCAGTGAAATTATGAGAGACCAAGAAACAACAAAACAAAATATAAATAATGAAATAGAAGAAAATATGAAACAACTTATAAAAAATCAACTAATCTGGAGAACAGATGAAGAAGAGAAAATATATAAGAATAATTGGACTGGGGCAGCTAGGAGGCATGGTGAGTAGAGCACCGGGCCTGGAGTCAAGAGGACCTGAGTTCCAATCTGACCTCAGACACTTGACACATATACTATCTGTGTGACCTTGCACAAGTCACTTAACCCCAATTGCCCTGCGCACACCCTCCCCCCCAAAAAAGAAGCATTGGACTACCTGAAATCTATGATCAAATCAAAATAAATATCTTGATACAATGAAAAAAGAAACAATTAAAGAAACATATATATATATATATATATATATATATATATATATATATATATATATATACCCCTTATTTCTGTGTCTATTTGTTCAGAAATGGTGTCAGAGTAGCAGAATATGGGGCAAAATATACAGTTTTTAGACCTTAAATAAGAGTTACTTTGCTTACTGATAGCACTCTAAATGTGACATCCATGCCTACAATTCATTGAGCTGATGGAGTTAAGTCATGCCAATCTTTGAGTCTTTAACATAAAACCACAAAATGTAATACCATTTAAAAAATATTTTGAGAGCCAAGAGAGTAAAATATTTAAAAAGGCAAAACAATTGGGGTTTATGCTGAAAATATCATACCTAGCAAAGCTAAGGATAAACTTGAATAAAATAAAAAAGGACATTTAATTAATTGTCAGACTTTCAGGATTGTGTGTGTGTGTGTGTGTGTGTGTGTGTGTGTGTGTGTGTAAATTCTTTTAAACTGAGAAAAAAAATCAAAGTCTAAGAGGATAGGGATAGGGGAGAGGATAAGGGAGGTATGAGAGGATGTTTACATTAATGGGAATGGAAGAATTAGAGGTGAGGGTAGATAAAGTAACAAGAGGGTAAGGTAGCAGGTAAAAGTAAAGTAGAGGAGTCATGAGAGATAGCGAATAAGAGATACAAACAAACACAAAATAAAGATCAGGAGTAGAATTTATTAAGGTAAATTAGAAGGAGTAGTTATGATCTCAGACAGAATTAAGGCTAAAATAGGTTTAATCAAAATAGTAAAATAGGGAAACTATACTATATATCAACCACATTGATTATATATATATATATATATATATATATACATATATATATATTCAAAATAACTAGACAGTATAAGGTTGGAATATTACTGTGTTGTAGGAAATGAGCAGTTGGTAGACTTAGGAAACTATGGAAAGACTTAGACTTATAAAGAAAGAGGTTATCACTCTCAGAGAAACAGAGGACAAATAACTACAGTACAATCTTACATAGATGCATATGAATATATGTGTCTATATATGAGTATGACTATAGATATCAAAGTATATGTATGTATATGTAAATGGATGTATTTATACTTATACATGAGTGTGTTTGTGTGTATATCTTTGTGTGCTAATGTGTATATCCATGTGTTTATGTTTCCATGTTTTTTTATTGATATGTATCTGTACATAAGTGATTATGTGTGTTTGTGTGTATCCATGATTAATTGTAGCCTTCTTGGGGAAGAGGTGGAAGGAAGGGATAAAAAAGACCCAGGGGAAAAGTGCATAACAGAGAACAACAGAAAACTTACAAGGAAGCAAAGAAAAGAGAGATAGCTCTGAACCAGAATGCGTAGCATTTATTATATAGGCTTTCTTGAAATGAAAATTTATTGTTGTATATTTCGAATCCTCTTGTTCCACTGTGCACATGGCAATATTTTTTTTAAATTTTCTTATTTTGTAGTTAAGTTTTAATATTTAAGTTCATAATATGTCTCTTTTTTCTTTTCTTGTTGCAAATTTAAATTTTAATATTTAAGTTTAAAATAAATTAACAAAAAAAGAACAAAATATCTAAGCACTACATCCCACCATTTCTTCTTTGCTGTCACTTCATGGAAAAGCAAATTTTTTTTCTTTCCTACATTATTGTTCAAACGTTGTGTTTCAGTGCATTCTCCCCCAAGGTAGAAAAGAAATATATTTGCCTGGGATAGGGACTTTTTTTTCTTGGACATGTTACCATTATGTTTCATTTAACTTCTTTCACCCAATACAGCAATCTGCTGTACCTCAAATACTTCAACAATCAATATATCCCTGTCATATCAAATGTCTCTTTCTCCATTTCTTACAGATGGAGTGTGGGTGTCCTTTCTATATTTGACTGAATTTCAGGCAAGTTTAGTCTTTCCTGCCAATGAATGCAAGGTATCTGAGAATTATGTAACAAAATCTTATTCTCTAAAATAAGCAAACTCAAAAGGAAAAATAAAGTCAAATATGAATCAGATTTTTAACTACCCCTATCAGCTCACCTCTGTGTAACACCTTAAATAGGAAGCTCATGATATGACAACCCTATCCTGAGGTAATATGCTGCATTTCTTGAATGTTTCCAACCCCAAAGAAAGATAAACAGGCACATTATCTACAAAAGTTATAAAACTTAAGGCAGGATTCATTATTTTTTTCCCAAAATATCCTTAAGTTATGATCTATATACTTCCTATTCTACTACAAAATAACTGGGATAACACCAAACCTTGTTAGTGAGATTTTCACTGAAGAATTTTCAACTCTCATTAACTTGGCCCCAGAGGATAGAATAAGGAATAGTGGGTAGTGGCTTCAGAGACAGAAAGTAAGCCTGAAAGTAGGTATTATTAATTTATGTCCATAAGCTCATTTTACTTTTAAAAAATCAATTGATTACTGTATTTCAATATAATTGATTTATTATATAATTCCATATTTTTGCTTTACTTTATGCATTTAAAAATATTTTTTTAAAAAAAGGTCCATAGGTTTCACCAGATAACCTAAGGAGATAATGATATAAAATAAGGTTAAGAATCCCTGATCTAAGGAAAATCTTTCTAACTACTAAAGGTGTTGAGAAATCAATGAGACTTCTTTAGGATAGAGTGGTTTTCTCTTCAGAAAAATTCATAAATTGGTGTTGTGATATTTACTTCTCATGAAGATATGAAAGTAATCTTCTCAAAATAATGGTTAACCTTCAGTGGATACACTCAGTTATCTGCCAACCTTCAGATTTTATGCTTAAAGGAACGCTTATGAACACTATGAAGCATTAAACACTGAACTGCTTGAATGTCAAGATTTGCTTCTTAGCTCTACTACTTATAGCTGATTTGTGGCAAGTCACTTAACATCTTTAAATCTTAGTTCCCTTGCTTGTAAAATGGCTATAATAATTACTGTACTAATTATCTTATGGGATAGAAATTTACCAACTGACAAAGGGAAGTTACAAAGAGAGAATTTTATAAATTGCGAAATGCTGTATGGGTGTAAGATACTGACATTTAAAAAAAAGCAGTAACTTAATAATTTTTAAATGAGTTAAATAAGAATCATACCATTCAAAAAGAATAAAAATTGACCAATGGTAATACAGTGGAAAGAATATTGTATCCTGTAGTCATAGAACACATATATCAATCCTAGCTCCCCCATTTCTGCTTCCTGTGGCTTTTGGCAATTGATCTCTCTTTGTCAAACCTCAGGTTTATCCTCAGCAAAATGAACAGTTTGGGATACATGATACCTAAATGCTCTTTTAGCTCTAAACTCATGATCTTATAAACTTCCCATAAAGAAGCATAAATTACTAGGTCCCATTATTTTCATGAAACATTGCCTTGTCTTAAAGGTGAAACCAAAGAAATAGAAAAGAAGTAAGCCAAGTGACAGTTTCCCTTATGTTCATTCAACAAATAAATGTGTGGCTATTTGTACCATCTGTTGCACAAGTGTTAATCTGTGGGTGGTAGATAGAGATGTCTGTGGAGAGAAGTCAGTGATAAGATTTTACTCAAAGGGGGGGACATTATCAACAGTGGCAAAACATTAAGAGCAAAGAACCTGAGTGAGCCTTCATTATGAATAGGTACAGTAAGCTGAAAGGAAGTTTGGTGTCAACTAGAAATAAGGGCTGATAACTAAATCAGAGTCCCCTTTGTTGTGTGTTGCAACTTTAGAGATAAATATAAACATTATAACCATAAAACATGAATGAATACCAAGCTATCCACCAAAAGCTAGATCAATAGAACATTTGAAAGTAAAGATCCTATGATGACAAGTGAATTGAATGAAGAAAAGACATTACATAGTGAGAGGTTAATGTCACAATAATTGTCATAAAGACATTTTAATTAGCATAATTAAATTGACATTAGGTAACCAACAGAGCTGGTAGATTTCTGGGCACCAAAAAGGGGTAGATAATAGAGTGATAGATAGATTAATAAAATAACCCCTTTATTTTATAGTCTTCAATTGTGATCTTCATCAAAATCATTCCAAATCTTTTCTTACTCATACAATACAAAAATCTCTCAATCCTAGCCAATAACCTACTCTCCTACTTCACTGAGTACATCTAAACCAGCATATAGACTTTCCTCTCCTTCTTGCTCTCTCATTTCAAAACTTCTCAACACTTCTGCATCTCTACATATTTGTCTACCTCTTCATCTGCTCTCTCTTTCCCTCCCTCCTCCATCCTATTCCAAAGGAAAATTTCTTCATCTGGTCTCTAAAGTCTATCCTATTAAGTTTGTGCCATCAATCAAACCCTCTTTCTCTTTCTTGTATCTTCAATCTGTCTATTTCTGCTGCCCCTATGTCTTACTCTTCATGTCCAATCAGGTGATAGATTTTACAGATTCCATGTCCACATTAGCTCTCAAGTCTCTCCCTATCTCAATAGTTAAAATTAAGAATATATATATATATATATATATATATATATATGTATATATTTTTTAAGAAATACTAAACTCTGCATGAGTGAGGAAACATACTTTAAGTATACTAATCCTTAAGTAAATGTATTTTATGAAAATTAAATCATTGAATAAAATTTGTAAAAGATGTATATATTTATTGAGTAGGATAGTAGGGTCTCCATGAAAATACACAGAAAGTTTTGACATTGCAGAAGAACTTTTGGTAGAATCTGGGTGCAAGACATATTAGGCACGGTAATAATGAAGCATGCTACTCCTGGATGCAGTGGTAGCCCATACAAGCACATCATTTTTTTAAATTTTCTATACTATCTTCTCTCTTTAAAAGTGCTTTTTAATCCAAAAAAAGTATGAAATATGTAAAGCCCAATTTTAACTTTTCACTATTCTTTTGAATCTGACTAGTATTATTGTCTGACATAACTAGTCAACAAAATCAACAACTATTTCAAAAGAAATTATTAGGTGGAAGACACTGGGGTTTAAAAATATAAATGGTATATTCACTGGAACTGATATCAAAAGAGACAAAGTAGTACCCAAAGCACAAATAATATATGTTCGTATGTATGTATGTATGTATTATGTATGTATTATGTATGTATAGTATTATATATAAACACTCATACACATGTATGTATACATATCCATATAAGATAGATATATATGATTGTAGAGATAAAGATAGAGACATAGAAAATGGTATCGATTGTTTATACAAAAAAATTAGGCACAAAACAGTAAATGGGATAGTAGAATCCTGGCCTTGGATTGATGAGACCTGTTATCAAGTCTTATTTCTGACATATCCTGGTTGTGTGATCCTAAGTATATTATTTGTTTAGTACAATAGAGAGCTTGCTAATATTATAAACAATAGACAAGTTGTCAAGTAGTGTCAAATTGCACCTGCCTTAGGTGTTGAGAGGATCAAATGAGATATGTGTGTAAAATTTTTGTATACCTCAAAATGCTAGGTGTTCTTGTTATTATTAGAGATATTCAAGTACTTTATTTAAAAATATTCTACAAGTTAGATTTTATAGTAATTAAATTTTATTATTGAGTTTCCTTACAGAGAAATGTGACAGTTCATTATAGATAACTTTAGAACATAGAAAAGGGCATTAGAAGAAATACAATTGTATCTTTTTGCTTCATCTCAAATAGATGGTGACAGCCTCTACCTGAACACTTTGATGAGGGGGTACTCACTATATCTGTAAAGTAATTCATCCCATGGTTGAATAGCCCTTTAGAGGTGTCTTTAAATAAACAGAATAGAGTAGAAAAATATTTATTAAATTGAACTGGATTTAAAATGAGTCAAAATTTTCCTCTCTATAACTTCTTTAAGTTGGTTCTAGTTATGAATTCTGCAGTGATACAAAACAGATTTATTCTCTCTTTCACACTACAGTTCCCAAATAATTCAAATCAATATTGTCCACTCTCCAGGCTTTCTCTTTTCCAAGTTAAAAATTTCTAGTTCCTAAGGAGGTGAGTATAATATTGGCATGAAAACTGTTAGAATGGTGAACAAATGGAACAGGTAAATCCTTATAGATATCCTCTCAAATGACCTTGTTTTCCAGGAAACAACTTCCCTTAAATCCCATGAACTCCATCTTCATGATATTCCAGCCCACCAAAGAATGCTCATACACTTGTTCACCTAAATGCATTCCACCTTCACAATCCATAAGAATGACATTCAGTTATCTCACATAATTTCTCCTATCGCTCCTTTTTCTCTCACCACTACTAAAACCATTCTCCATCCAAACAAATCTTTTTATTCTTTCTGATGATCCTTGATTTCTCATGCCATTATCTCTGCCATAACACTGTCTGCTTTCCTTCAAAATTATGATTTCATAGCTAACCAATTCAACATTACTCTATGCCTTCTTCCCTGAAGACACTGATCCTTAGTCCTGTCCTATATCATTGTCCAAATCTAAAGTCTAAATTACTCCCATCAGTCAAGTTCTCTGTTTCAAATTCTAACCAGCAGAATGTCAATGGAAGAAATCATTTGGGGGAGGGGAGCTAAGATGGCAAAATAAAAGCAGGGACTTGCTTGAGTTCTTCCTCATACCCCTCTAAATACTTGTAAAAATGACTCTAAACAAATTTTTAGCTGGAGAACCCACAATAGGACAGAGCAAAACTAATTTCTAGTCCAAGACAACCTGGAAGGTCAAAGGGAAGTTCTAATACATTTGGTTGGGGGAGGAGCACAGCCTAGTGTGGGTTCTGGGAGCACAGACAGTGCTGGAGCAGGCCTGAGGGGACTTTGGCAGTTTCCAGACTTCTCAATCCACAAATGCCAAAGACAACTTAGGAAGTCAGTGGAAAAGGTCTGTCAGAACTGGGTGACAGAGGAGCCCCACTACTTGGGATGGGGTGGACATGGTGGCAGAAGTGGCAGTAGCAGCAACAGAAACAGAAGCGCCTGCTTTTGGAGCTGCTGGCACACTGACAGTGAGGGGGATCAAACAGGTTAACAGATGGAGACTTCAGGGATCTCTCTGTTGGCACTGAACAAGAATTCTTTTGCTTTGCCCTGCTTGGATTTGGGTAATAGTTCTGGTTGGTGGTCCTGGGAGGAGGAGGAGCAATGGCCTAGTGGAGCTTGTGGTGTCAGTGGAGCGGGAATCCTCCTCACAGTTCCAAGGCAGAAAAGAGTGCTTGTGGCAACTCACAAACCACAGCACGGAACAGGAAAGGAGTAAACACCTCTCCTGATCTCACCACCTTGGAAGAATTGATGATCAAAAACAGAGCCTACACATTATCTTCCAAGAAATGATCAAGGAAAACTGCCCTGATATTCTAGAACCAGAGGATAAAATAGAAATGGAAAGAGTACACCAATCATCTCCTGAAAGAGTTCCCAAAGGAAAACTCCTAGGAAGATGGTAGCCAAATTCCAGAGTTCCCAGGTCAAGGAGAAAATATTGCAAGCAGGCAGAAAGAAACAATTTGAGTGCTGAAGAAATACAATCAGATTAACACAAGATCTAGTACTTTCTACATTAAGGGATTGATGGGCTTGGGATATATATTCCAGAGGTTAAAAGAGCTAGGATTAAAACCACGAATCACCTACCCAGCAAAACTAAGTTAAAAATTTCAGGCCAAAGATGTATATTCAATGAAATAAAGAACTTTCAATCATTCTTGATGAAAACACCAATGCTGAATAGAAAATTTGACTTTCAAATAGAAGACTGAAGAGAAGAATGAAAAGGTAAACTGGAAAGAGAAAACATAAGGGACTTATTATAGTTGAATTGTTTCTATTCCTACATGGAATGATGATATTTGTAACTCATGATACATTTCTTAGCATTAGGTTGTTGGTGGGAATAGAAAGATAGATAGACAGATAGATATACAGATATACAGAGATATACATACATACATATATACATATATATGCAAAGATAGATACACACACACATATATACATATTATACACACATACACACACACAGAGGGCAAAGGGTGAGTTGAATATGAAAAGATGATAGCTAAAAAAAGAAATTAAAAGGTGAGGGAAGAATTTATTGGGAGACAGAGAAAAGGAAAGATGGAATGGGGTAAATTATCTAACATAAAAGAGGCAAGAAAAAGCTTTACAATACATGGAAAGAGGTGTAGGTGAAAGGTAATGAGTGAATCTTGCTCTCATCTGATTTGACTTAAAGAAGAAATAACATACATACCCCATTGGGTATCTTAGCTTACAGGAAAGTAGGGGGGAAGAAAAAGAAGGGTGATGATAGAAGGGAGGGCAGATTGTGGGAGGGAGGTAGTCAGAAGCAAACACTTTTGAAATAGGACAGGGTCAAAGGAGAGAACAGAATAAATGGGGGCATGAGAGGATGGAGAGAAATAGTCTTTGACAACATTACTATTATGGAAGCCTTTAAATAACTACATATTTTTGTATAACATATATTGATTTTTTGCATTCTCAAGGAGGGTAGGTGGGGAGAGAAGATGGAAGAGAATCTGGAACTCAAAATTTTAAAGACAAATGTTAAAAATTTTCTTTACATGCAACTGGGAAATAAGATGAACAGGGAATGGGTTATAGAAATGTATCTTGCCCTACAAGAAAGTAAGGGAAAAGGTGAAAAGAGAGGGGGAGTGGGTGGAGTGATAGAAGGGAAGACAGACTGGGGGAATAGCTAATAAGGACGCATGCCATCTTGGCATGAGGGGAAAGAAAGAGATGGAGAGAAAATTTGGAACTCAAAATCTTGTGGAAGTGAATTTTGAGAACTAAAATTAAATAAATCAAGTAAAAAAATTAACAAAATATTTTATAAATCATTAACTTTCTAAGGTGTTGGCAAATTTATATTGTCTAATCTCTCCAGGGTGCTCATTCCTTTTGTTCTTTCCAGATTGATTCTCTATCTCATCCCTCATCACATCTACTCCAAATAATGTTTTCACTTTTCAAGTCAACTGAACTATCTCTTAGTAGAAGATGTCACTTCATACTGAAAACAAATAAGGACATGTGTACAAACTCCTTCTTCTACTTTTTTCTAGACATGAAACCCCTTTAACATCATTCACACTTTTATCTCCTTTTCCCAGTCAAGGAGAAATAATTCGTTTCTTTCTTATTGGCAATGTCCCTTTTTGTAAAGTGGATCTCATTCTCTCCCAGGCATGGTGAGTCTTTTCCTTTAAGGTCATTTTCTAGTTCTCATTAATTTTCAATCTCTCTTTATTAACTGGTGCTTCCTTGTTGCTTATAAATATGCTAACATGTATCCTGTTCTGAAATAAATAAGCAAAAATGAACCCACGAACAAAGACCCTTGTCATAAAAACAAAAACACAAAATAGCATCTTAAAGTTCTCATTTCCAACACAGGCAAACTCTTAGAAAAAAATGACTGTACTGGTTATGTTCACTTTTGGCTTCATTTTTATGTCTATTCCTGCATTTCCAACTGAATGTTTCATAGGTATCTCATGTTGAATAGGTCCAAAACAGAATTTATTTTCTTTTTTTTCTCAAAACCATCCCCTCTTGTCAGTTTCCCTGGCTCTGTCAAGGACACCATTATCATTTTAGTTAGACAGAATTCCTATCTTGAAGTCATGTTCAACTTTTCCCTCCCTTCTACCTCAAGTCTAATCCACTGCTAAGTTTTATCTATTCTGCTTCCATTATATCTCTCAAATACGGATCTTCTCCAGTTATACCATGAACACCACACATGCACTGCCCAACCTGTTACAATAACATTCTTATTGGTCTTTATTATGCCAGTCTATTCTGAAAATTGTTATTCCTAAAACAGATCTGAAGACACCACTCTCCTTCTTAAGAAGCTGAGGCTCTCTGTTGGTTATGGGTTCAAGAACAAACTCCTTTGTTGGGCAAAATTTAAAGACCTTTCACAATCTGACTCAAGTCTTCCTTTTCAAGCTAGAGAGTACATTTAAACTATTAGGGATAATTCCCTTGCAGTTGATGTTAGGGATGCCAGAACTCCAAGGGCAAAGAGTTCAAGATACCAAGCATGAAGAGAAGTGATAGTTTATTTAAGGGAGAAAGAGTACAGTACTAAGAACCAGAAACGTCTAACATGCATGAGTCCAGTAGTCATTAGTGCAATGGTATAAACCAACAATGAGGCAGCCATAATTTCCTTCTTTTGCTGTGAAACCTGTGCTGAACTTGAAAAGGAAAACCCTTCCTTTGAATAGTAAGTGCTATGAGTGAATTCCTGAAAATACACATGCACACATGCACACACACCAGAAGAGGCAGGGAAGCATTTGGTAAAAGCATACCCAGTAGGTCCTTGGAAGAGGTGAATAACTGACAGTAAAGCTTACCAGCACCATCTGGAGGTTATGATAATATGCCCAAGATACTCTTTATGCCCCAGAACATGCTGCTACTTCTCCCTAAGGAATTCTGTAGAAAACCTTGAGGAGTTGGAGGGTCATCTAATAATATTGCTCATGACCCACCCAACCTTGACTATGTCAAGAAGTTTCGATGAATGACTTGTTCCTCACTGACAAGGACTTCTGTGTCTACTAATAGACTCTATTATTGAATCCCATAGTTAGACTTCTGATTAGTCTTCCTGCTTTTCTAAGCTCATGGATCATAACATGCACAGGGGTGGGGAACCTGCAGCCTCAAGGCCACATGTGGCCCTCTAGATTCTCAAGTGCATCCCTTTAATTGAATCCAAACTTCTCAGAATAAATCCCCTAAATAAAAAGGATCCATTATTAAGGAAATTTGTTCTGGGAAGTTTGTATTCAATTAAAGAGCCACACTTGAGCATCAAGAGGGCCACATGTGGCCTCAAGGCTGCAGGTTCCCCACCCATGAGCTACACCATTTAGTTAAATGAACCATAACAGACAGAAGAAATGTAGGTACCATGTATTCATTCCCACATGGCAGCCAAGTGGTGAGCTAATGCAGAAAGTGGTAGGTGTTCAATTGTTACTGCTAGTGCCACTGCACCATTCAGAAATTTGTAGCATTTATTTCTTTACTATGATAACTTACTGGATACCTGAGACCTGAAAGAAAGTACATCTATTTGATTCTTTTGTATGAACACAGAGTTCTGGTTTAGCAATCAGTTTAAAAACTTTTCACTACCTCACTGTAAACTGTCTGGAAACAAATGATATCTAAGTTGGAGAGGGAAAAGTATTCTAAAACATATTTCTGAAAGCTGACTCACCATGCCTGCAAATGTGCATTTTTCTTGGTTTATGTTCTAAGGAGTGGGCTGTCATTGGCCAGTCTTCCTCTACACTAATACTACAACAATAAGTCTTTGACATATTTAGCACTTTTTTCCTCTTCAAATTTTATATCTTCTTCCATTTATGGACCCAATGAGTAAGACACACAAGATAAGAACAATTTTATTCAAGCTAATTTAAGTTGGCTATCAATCCTCATATGGAACTGAAAATGTTATGACAGAGTCTTAATCCCTACTCTATTCTCTTTGTTTGCTTT
Organism: Trichosurus vulpecula; assembly: GCF_011100635.1. NCBI lineage: Eukaryota > Metazoa > Chordata > Mammalia > Diprotodontia > Phalangeridae > Trichosurus > Trichosurus vulpecula. The sequence continues at coordinate 413,904,693 of NC_050576.1, read as the reverse complement.
TGTATATACCTCTTCTCATTGTACCATATTCTCTGTCTTATGACATTTGTTGATATTGATCTATCCACAATAGATATCCCTTAATAAATTTTTAGGGGTCATTACTGAGAGAGATTAGACAGTTGCATTGTTTTTGAGACATTAATTTTTTAGTTCACCTTCTCTCTTTCAGTATTTTTTTCCTGTCTTGTGACCTTACTTGTAGAGATCTTATAAAGTCCTTAGCAAGTGCCTGGAACAGAGATGGTGCTTAACAAATCTTGTTCTTTTTTTTTAAAGTAGCTCTAGAATGTATGCATCAAACTGATCCACTTTGATTAACTGACTATGGGGAACATTTTTAAAACTAATCAATATAGTGATGTCACATAAACCAATCTGCACTCTAGAACATTAATGAGAAAAAAACTACCTATCTCATTATTTTAATGCTTTCAGCATACTTTGGCACAACTCTGTAGTTCCCAGTAAAGCCAAGGTATAAATAAATGCAAAGAGAGTAAGTTCAGGCATAATTTTCTTGAGAATATGTCCTTGTAAGCTGACATGGAAACAGTGAAAGCACATGTTGAGGTCTAATCACATTAATAAAGGAGCCAAAATTAGTAAAGAATTAAAAAAATATATAAATTTTATTCATTAGTCAAGTTTGATTGGCTTTTTGCCTTCAGAAATTAATGTTAGAGCAAGCTTAATTGGTAGTCTGAACCCCCCTTTGAAGATACCATGCACTAGAAATAAATAATTATTAGAATCTTATTTTTATTTAGGTCCATTTCCCCCAATTATTTAAAATGAATGGATTGAAATCCAAATTCATTATCAAAATCTTCTTTCCATAATTTCGTCAGGTGAGTATACTTTATTATTAAATATTTACATGTGTTCTCCGGTTCGTACTTAGAAAGTTGGGGGAGGCATTGAGTAGTTAAAATATTTACTCAGCCAAACAGCTAGAGTATATTGGAGGCAGGTTTCAGACTCTTTGTTCTGCTCTCAAGCCTAGCAAAGAAGTGTTGTTTTTTTTTTTTAGTTGAGTCAGCTAGGTAATACAATGAATAGAGTCCTGGGCTTAAATTCAAAAAGTCTTGAGTTCAAATTTGGCTTCAAAGATTTATTAGATTGTGATTCTGGGCAAATTACATAATCTCTGTTTGCCTCAGTTTTATTCAACTGTAAAATATTGATCACAATAGCACCTGTCTCCTCGACTGTTAGTGGAGAACAAAATAAGTTATCTATTAAGTGCTTAGCACAGTGCCTGGCACATAGTAAATGCTATATAAATGCTAGCTATTATAATTATATCCTGAGTGAAAAGATATAATGTAGCAAAAATCTGAAGTATAACTAACATCAATTTAAGCCATTTTGAAAATGCATCCAGGATTTTTACCTAGACTACTCCATGAGAATTAATTTTAAATTTTGACAAAAGCTCTTATCTTATTTTTAATAGAAAACAAGTGCCTTCAAATGGGGATAGGAGAGAGAAGTGGCATTGAATATTGTGGTATGTATTATATCCCCTTACAGATTTTAAAATACCAGATATTATTCTGGCACATTGCTCATAGCTTCTAGCAAATATTCTCCTGTGATGGGAAAACTGTATAGGTACTGGATATAATGTTGCTAAGGTTTCATGATGACCACCTAGTGAAACTACAATATGATTAATATGTAATAGACATAATTTAAGTACAACTAACTCTTTTTTTTTTGCAGTGGGGAATGTCAGGGCAATTGGGGTTAAGTTACTCACCCAAGGTCACACTGCTAGTAAGTGTGTCAAGTGTCTGAGGATGGATTTGAACTCAGGTCCTTCTGACTCCAGGGCCAGTGCTCTGCTCACTGTGCCACATAGCTGCCCCAAGGACAACTAAATCTTGTGGACCAATTACGAAGATGTTGAGCTCCTCAGGCATTTTTTTCCTTGCAAACGATCTCCATGGAAACTTCAATACACAGGATAATCTGATATCACAGAACTTGAATTGAAAGGGATCATAGAGACCATGCAGTCCAATTCCTACATGAAAGCATATTCCACCAAATGTTCCCAATAAGGGGTAATATTTGTAAAGACCAACGTCCATGTAATGTCTTAGGAATCAGGGGACACTATTATCTTTTGGGGTAGCCAATAACAATTTTGAACAAGTCAAATTTTCAGGAAGTTTGTTTTGTTTTGTTTTTCCCTGGTATCTAAATTGGATTTGCTTCTTTAAAAATTCCACTTAGTACTTGGATTCTATCTTCCACATTACAATCCCTTAAACACTTAAACATAGCTATCATTTTATCCTGGTTTCTTCTAGGAAAAATATCCCTAGTTTCTTCAACAATTTCCCATACAAAATTGACTTATGGTACTTTATTCTACTGTCTTCCTCTGGACTTTCTCCACTTATCACTACTCTTAAACTCAGGTGCCTAGAACCAAATGTCATGCTCCAGACAAAGTCTGATGAAGGAATAGTCATTGTTTCCTCTTGAAAGCAATGCCTCTGTTAATGCAACCAAAGGTTGGTGTTTCAGTTTTTTAGTTTGTTTTTTTTTTGGCTGTGATATCACAGTACTGATTAATATGCTGTCCACTAAAACTCAAAAATTGTGTTGTTTTTGAGAATTGCCATCAAAATACAACTTCCCCATGTTTTTCTTGTGAAAATGATTTTTGGGGGGCAGCCAAGATGGAAGAGTAAAAGCAGGGATTTGCCAGAGTTCCCCCGCAAAGACCTCAAAATACTTGTAAAAATTATTCTAAACAGATTCTAGAGCAACAGAACCCACAAAAACACAGAGTGAAACAAATTTCCAGCCTAAGACAATGCCGATGGTCAACAGGAAAGGTTTGTTGTACCTTGCTGGGAGAAAAATGCAGTCCAGTGTGGTTGCCAGCACAGACCAGGTCCTAGCAAACATAGAGCAGGCCTCAGGGGACTGAATCACAGTTGAGATATTTTCCAGACTTCTCAACCTACAAATGCCAAAGACAAGTTAGAAAGTAAGTGTTAAAGGTCTGTCCAACCTGAGAGAGAGAAGCACAGACAAACCCCAAACCCAATGCAGCCCTGTGGTGGCAGCAGCGACAGTGGCGGCAGCAGCAACAGGGGTAGTGGTTGTGGCAACAACTGCTTCCAGAGCTCTCAGCTCACAGACAGTAAGGGGATCAAACAACTGATCAAAAAGAGACTATAGGGGTGTCTGCTAGCAGTGAGGTAGTATCCTGGTGCTTTGCCCATACTCAAATCTGAATGGCAGTGCTGGGGCAAAGAGGAGCACTGGGACAGCAAAGCTTGTGGCAGCAGTGGTACACAACTGTCCTCACAGTTCAAGGCAGAAAAGAGTACTTGTGGTCACTCACAGACCAGAGCATAGGCAATGAAAGGAGAAAACACCTCTCCTTTGATGATACCACCTTGAACAACTGAAAATTTATAGGATCCTAGAAATGCCTCTGAAAACAGCTGCACAAAACCACTGAAGCTTGGGGCAGTATGTCCTCTGAGTGGAAGCAGAGACATACCTTAACAAAGAGGTAAAATATCAAGTAATTGGCTGGGGAAATGAGCAAACAACAGAAAAAACCTCAGAATATAGAATCTTATTTTAGTGACAAGGAAGATCAAAGGAAATAAACAGAAGAAGACAACAAAGTCAAAAGAGCCTACATCCAAAGCCTCTAAAATATGAAGTGGTCTCAGGATATGAGAGAACTCAAAAATTATTTTGAAAATCAAGTAAGAGAAGTAGAAGAAAAAATGGGAAGAGAAATGAGAGTGATGCAAGAAAATCATGAAAAATGAGTCAACAGCTTGCTAAAGAGACCCCCAAAATACTGAAGAAAATTGCAGCTTAAAAAATAGACTACAGTAAGTGGCAAAAAGGGTCAGAAAGTCCAATGAGGAAAAGAATGCCTTAAAAAGTAGAATCAGCCAAACGGAAAAGGAGATCCAAAATCCCACCGAAGAAAATGATTCTTTAAATATTAGAATGAAACAAATGGAAGCTAATGACTCTGTAAGAAATCGAGAAATTTTAAAATAAAACCAAAAGACTGAAAAAATAGAGAGTAACATGAAATATCTCATTGTAAAAATAATTACCTGGAAAATAGATCTGGGAGAGGAAATGTAAAAATTATTGGACTACCTGAAAGCCATGATCAAAAAGTTGTCTAGCTGTAGGGGGGCGGAGCCAAGATGGTGGATGGAAAGCAGGGACTAGCATGACCTCCCTGCCAAGTCCCTCCAAAAACCTATAAACAATGGCTCTGAACCAGTTCTAGAACTGCAGAACCCACAAAATAGCAGAGGAAGCAGGGCTCCAGCCCAGGACAGCCTGGATAGTTGCTGGGTGAGGTCTTTCGCACAAGGAGCTGGGAGCGGAGCTGAGTGGAGCAGAGCCAAGTGTGGGCTGCACAGACCAACCAGACCAGAAGCTGGTGGAACAGGGCCTAGTGCCCTGAATCAGTGAGCTGTGGCAGTTCCTGGATTTCTAAACCCACAAACACAAAAGACAACATAGAAGAACTGCAGAACCCACAAAATAGCTGAGGGAACCAGGGCTCTAGCTCAAGACAGCCTCGATGGTCTCTGGGTAAGGTCTATTTCACACAGAGCTGGGAGTGGAGCAGAGCAGAGCCCAGCATGGGCAGCGCAGACCAAACAGACTAGGAGCTGAGCGAAGCGGGCTCTAGCGCCCTGAATCAATGAGCTGTGACAGTTACCATGCTTCTCAACCCACAAACATCAAAGACAACAGAGAACATTACTGGGAAAAGCTGCTGGGGACAGGGTGATAGAGTTCACAGTTCAGCCTCTGCCCCGGGGGCAGCAGAGGTGGGGCAGCGGAGGTGGGGAAGCTACAGAACTACAAATACAGTTGCTTCTGGCCCCAAGCCCACCTGGTGGGAGGAATTAAGTGGCGGATCAGAGCAGGAGTGAAGAGCCCGCTGAAGATCTAAGTCCAGTCCGGGTTGGGGGTTCTTGAGTAAGGATGAGTGCTGGTAATAGCTGTGAAATCAACCGCACGGCCCCTCAAGCTTGGAAAGTAGTACTCTTTGCTCTACAAGCAGTCATACCCTGCTGAAAAACTCAAGGGTCAAGTTAGTTTGATGGGAACATGGCCAGGCAGCGAAAATGCACCCAAATTCAGTCTCAGACTTTGGAATCTTTCTTTGGTGACAAAGAAGACCAAAACATACAGCCAGAAGAAATCAACAAAGTCAAAGAGCCTACAACCAAAGCCTTCAAGAAAAACATGAACTGGTCTCAGGCCATGGAAGAGCTCAAAAAGGATTTGGAAAAGCAAGTTAGAGAAGTAGAGGAAAAATTGGGAAGAGAAATGAGAAGGATGCAAGAAAACCATGAAAAACAAGTCAATGACTTGCTGAAGGAGACCCAAAAAAATACTGAAAAATATACTGAAGAAAACAACACCTTAAAAAATAGAGTAACTCAAATGGCAAAAGAGGTCAAAAAAGCCAATGTGGAGAAGAACGCCTTGAAAGGCAGAATTAGCCAAATGGAAAAGGAGGTCCAAAAGACCACTGAAGAAAATACTACCTTAAAAATTAGATTGGAGCAAGTGGAAGCTAGTGTTGAGATGAGAAATCAAGATATTATAAAACAGAACCAAAGGAATGAAAAAGTGGAAGACAATGTGAAATATCTCATTGGAAAAATCGCTGACCTGGAAAATAGACCCAGGAGACATAATTTAAACATTATTGGAATACCTGAAAGCCATGATCAAAAAAGAGCCTAGATATCATCTTTCAAGAAATTATCAAGGAGAATTGCCCTGATATTCTAGAGCCAAATGGGTAAAATGGAAATTGAAAGAATCCACAGAATGCCTCCTCAAATAGCTTACAAAAATTAAACTCCTAGGAATATTGTTGCCAAATTCCAGAGCTCCCAGATCAAGTAGAAAATACTGCAAGGAGCCAGAAAGAAACAATTTGAGTATTATGGAAACACAATCAGAATAATCCAAGATCTAGCAGCTTCTACATTAAGAGATCGAAGGGCTTGGAATATGATATTCTGGAGGTCATTGGAGCTAGGATTAAAACCTAGAATCACCTACCCAGCAAAACTGAGTATCATGCTCCAAGGCAAAATATGGATTTTCCATAAAATAGAGGACTTTCAAGCTTTCTCAGTGGTGAGCTAAATAGAAAATTTGACTTTCAAACACAAGAATCAAGAGAAGCATGAAACAGTACACAAGAAAAAGAAATCATAAGGAACTTACTAAAGTTGAACTGTTTTGTTTACATTCTTACATGGAAAGATGATGTGTATGATTCATGAGACCTCAGTATTAGGGTAGCTGAGGGGAATATGCATATATATATATATATATATGTATATATATATATATATATATGTATGTATATGTATGTATATGTGTATATATATATGTATATGTGTGTTTGTATGTACGTGTGTGTCCGTATGTATGTGTATATATATATATATATATATATATATATATATATATATATATAGAGAGAGAGAGAGAGAGAGAGAGAGAGAGAGAGAGAGGGCACAGGGTGAGTTGAAGATATGAAGGGATGATATCTAAAAGAAAATCAAATTATGGGATGAGAGAGGAATATATTGAGAGAGGGAGAAAGGGAGAGATAGGATGGGGTAAATTATGTCACATAAACGTGGCAAGAAAAAGCAGTTCTGTAGAAGAGAAGAGAAGGCAGGTGAGGGGGAATGAGTGAATCTTGCTCTCATGAGTTTTGACCTGAGGAGGGAATACCATACACAGTCAATTGGGTATCTTACCCCACAGGAAAGAAGAAAGAAGAAGATAAAAAGGTGGGATGATAGAAGGGAGGGCAAATGGGGGAGAAGAAAATCAAAAACAAATACTTTTGAAAAGGGACAGGTTCAAGGGAGAAAACTCAATAAAGGGGGATAGGTTTGGAAGGAAGAAAATATAGTTAATCTTTCACAACGTGAGTATTGTGGAAGGGTTATACATAATGATACACATGTGGCCTATGTTGAATTGCTTGACTTCTTAGGCAGGCTGGGTGGGAAGGGAAGGGGGGAGAGAATTTGGAACTCAAAGTTTGAAAAACAGATGTTCTAAAACAAAGAAAAAAGGTTTTGCATGCAACTAGAAAACAAGATACATAAGCAATGGGGTGTAGAAATTTATCTAGCCCTACAAGAATGGAAGGGTAAAGGGGATGAGAGGGGAGTGCAGTGACAGAAGAGAGGGCTCACTGGGGAACAGGGCAACCAGAATATATGCCATCTTGGAGTGGGGGGGTTGGTAGAAATGGGAAGAAATTTGTAATTCAAACTCCTGTGAAAATCAATCCTGAAAACTAAATATATTAAATAAATTAAATTTAAAAAAATAAAATTTCTGCAGACAATAAAAAAAAAGTTTTCTGGACATCATCTTTCAAGAAATAATCAATGAAAACTGCCCTTGTATTCTAGAACCAGAGGGTAAAATATAAATTGAAAGATTCCATTGATCACTTCCTGAAAGAGATCCTGAAAGGAAACCTCCCAGGAATATTATAGTGAAATACCAGAGTTCTCAGGTCTACGATAAAATATTGCAAGGCACATATTTAGCAGCTTCTGCATCAAGAGATCAGAGGATTTGGAATATGCATTCTAGAGGGCAAATGAGCTAGAATTGCTATCAAGTATCACCTACAAATAAAAACTGAGTGTAATCCTTCAGGGAGAAAAATAGGCATTCAATGAAACAGGGGACTTTCAAGGATTCTTGATGAAAAGACCAGAGACAAATAGAAAATTTGACTTTCAAATAAGAGAGTCAAGAGAAGCATGAAAAGGTTCACAGGAAAGGGATATCACGAGGACCTTATTAAAGTTGAACTGTTTACATTCCTGCCCATAAAGATGATATTTGCAACTCATGAGACCTTTCTCAGTATTAGGGTAGTTGGAGAGAATATATATTGACAGAGTGCACGGGGTAGTTGAATATGAAGTGATGTTACCAAAAAATCATATTGTGAGGTGAGAGAAGAATGGCCTGGGAGGAGAAGGGGAGAAGTATAATGGGGTAAATAATTTGACATAAAAGAGGGAAGAAAAAGCTTTTACAGTGAGGGGAAGAGTGGGGAGCTGAGAGAGAATGAGTGAACCTTACTCTCATCTGATTTGGCTTAAGGAGGGAACAATACCTACACTCAGTTGCATGTAGAAATCTATCTTACCCTACAGGAAAGTAGGGGGAAATGAGATAAAAGAGTGGGGAGTAATAGAAGGGAGGCAGATTAGGGGAGGGGGGTTGTCAGAAGCACACATTTTTGGGGAAGGACAGTGTGAAAGGAGAGAATAGAATAAATGAGAGGTGGGAAAGGATGGAGGGAAATGTAGTCTTTCACAACATGACTATCATGGAAGTGTTTTGCATGACTACATGTGTATAACCTGTATCAAATTGCTTTCCTTCTCAGTGAGGATGGGTGAGCAGGGAGGAAGGAAGAGAATTTGCAACTCAAAGTTATAAAAAAAACCTAATATTAAAATGTGTTTTTACACGCAACTGGGAAATAAGATATACAGCTATAGGGTAGAGAAATCTATCCTGACCTACAGGAAAATAGAAGGAGAAGGAAATGAGAGGGTGGTGGTGGTGGTGGTGGTGGCAGAAGGGAGGACAGATTGGGGCAAACAGACAACCAGAAAGCATGCTGTCTTGGGGTGGGGGTGTGGAGAGGTGGGGAGAATATTTGCAACTGTAAAGCTTGTGAAAGTGAATGTTGAAAACTAAAATAAATAAATAAACAAACAATTAAACATTGCAAAAAAAATCTGATATTTTACCTTTATTCATACTGAATTTTAACTTAGTATTAGATTTAGCCCAACAAGTCACTAAACATTTTTAAGCATCTACTATGTGCCAGGCCCTGTTTACAAGGAGACAGTCCAAGCCTAATACTCTAGTATGCCAGACTCTTTTTGGATCATTTGTCAACATTGGACCCTCCCATCTTTGTGTCATATGTAAATATGATATGCATGCTATCTATCTTTGTCCTGGCACAGAAAGGAAATGTGGTCAGCCTGGTATGAGTTGCTCTTGATAAAGACTTATTGGTCATTTGTTCACCTTTTCCTTTTCTCAAATACTCATCACCTGTTTCTTTAATGATTTGTCATAGAATTTTCCTAGAAATTACAATCAAGATCATTAGGCTTATACCTTGTAGACTCTGATTACTTCTTCAAAATCATGGCAGAATTTGCCTTTAAATCTTGTAGAATATCTTTTGTTTTCCCCAATCCTTTCCAAATATTGCTAACAGTGGTTTTTCATTTCCATATGCAGATTTATTTATTTTTTTTTAGTTCCTGAAAATGTAATTGATCTAATCCATTTGACTTAATTTCACCAAGGGCTACTAATTACTCTCTTACTCTCTTATTACTTACCTTTGCTAGCAACTTCCTATTAATTTTATCCTGCCATTACCAGTTGATAAGTTTTTTCTCCTTTGAAAAAAATATAAGCAAACTAAGAAATGACCAGGTCTGTCATTTCTCTACTGCAGAATCACCCATCCATTCTAAGCAAAAGTCATTTCTCTTCTTTTATACTTCCCCCCCCCCCATAAAACTAAAACAGAAACAAAAGCTTTCCCTTGTCTTTTGCATCTCTTAGTGAGCCTCAGAACACTCTAGCCCTCCTGATGCTATTTTTAAAGACCAACGTCATTTCCAATTTCTTATTTTTGTTTTTCTTTTCTCCCCCATGGGTAGATATAGATTTTATGGGTGATACACATTCATTATTTTTAGAAGCCCAGAGAGGAGACAACAATTATCCAGGAAGAAGAGGTGGACAAGATTGTTAAATACTGATAAAGTCTCAAGGCGGGAGGGAGATGGAGAAAAGTCAATTGGATTTTGCAATTAAGAAACCGATGTTCACTTGAAAGAGAGATGGCTCTGGTGAATGAGTAGTGAGGAAGAGATTGAGAAACTGGGATACTCAGGGAGTTAGGGAGAGTAATAGAAGTTAAAAACAAAAGTGAGTTAAGGAGGGGAAGATAATGTAATGAGTTCTCTATTACAAATCACACAATCTATCCATGTCTTTTCATTCTATGAAGTTCATTCTTTTCCATAAAAACATGGAGGTGGGAGGATTTTTATCATTCATTGTCCCTGTGTTCATAGCCTACTGCAAAACTACTAATTGATAGAATGCATTTCCTGTACCAGATGGTTGCCTTAACATTCTTTCTTTGTAGTAATACCCATTGTTCAAGAAAATGAATTTACTTCAGTTTTTAAATTAATTTAGGAAGTTGGAATAAGGAGTGTCAGAATATCTTCACATGTTTTTATAAAAGTTGAGTTAACATTGAACTATGTAGAAACTCAGATTTCTAAATTCCAGCTAAAATAGCAAACCTAATTAAGAGAAATAATAAAATTCAGCATAGCACATTACAAAAAACTATATTAAAAGAAGGCTTGTACATTCTCTGCCCAGAGCAAATGAACAGATGAATCCCAAATAGCTTGTTCAGAAATTATCTCCCTAAAGGAGCTAATACTTAAATATCTATATCTATATCTATATCTATATCTATATCTATATCTATCTATCTATCTATCCACATACAGATATGTATATACACTTATATATGTGTGTATATATGTATATGTATTTTTATATATATATATATATATATATATATATATATATATGTTAAAGCTCTCAAATGATTATAATGAAGATGAAAAGCTCTAGAATCTGCCTAAATTTGAGGACAAAGTATATTTTTCAGACTGTTTTCTCCATAAGAAACCTAAAATTTTTATGAAGTAGATCAATTAATTTGTATCTTTTTATATCCTTAATATATATCAGAAATATTAGAGCAACATTAACAGAGGCTGACAGGTATTAAATGAGATTATCTTGTACTTACCAAACACTCACTATAATGTTTCTATCTCCAAATGTTTATGAAACTTGAAATAGCAGCTGTCACAACCTGCACTTTCTTTAAGACTGGAACTGAGCCTGTTTCATTCTTACCGATAACAGTTAAATGGGGATTTTGCTGTAGACACAGGGAAGGTCAAAAGATACTAATTCAAGAAAGTTTCAAAAAAAACTCATTGGTAAGGAGATTGCAGTATCTATAATGACGTACAAAAGTCATGGAATCCCATACTAATGAGCTGCATTTAGAGGACAGGAAGTCACTTGGAAATGCTGCAGCACAGATAGCACATTTGAAGGAAAGACATTTTGTGCTGTAGATCAAGTGGATGACCTGTTTCATCACCTTGATCATCATATCTCTAATTTTTGTACCTAATGGCCATCTCTCATCAATACCGGGTTTAAAACAGCAGTTTGAAATTTTGTTAAATAGATGAGAAAAAGATATGATGATTATATAAAAATAATTACCTTTTAAAGTTTTATCATTTTGGATTTGAGGATACCAGTCTAGGTAGGCACATACATATATAGCATGTATGGGTTTGTATATACACACATACATATGTCTGTGTATACACACACATATGAATCTCTGAACTTGATATCTTCACCTTCTAGGGTTATGTTGGGCAGTGCAATATATTATTTCAGAATAAGTCAACCTTTAAAGTGCTCATCTTCAAATCTGGTAACCATGTGCTGAAATTTCATCTTCACTTATAATTGTATTGCTAACAGCAAGATTGGGATAGCAGACAGCCCACCACTTATTTTCTCACTCCTCAGAATGGAGTAAGAAAGATTGGGAAGGAAAAGTGGAAATTTCTCAGAACTCATAATGGTATAATTTTTACAGAAGTAACAATTAAAATAGCCACTGGGTCTTTGAGTCTCTCAGTCATACCTGTTCCACTGTTAGTCCAGACACAATCCACTAATTTGCTAATCATTAATGGACATTGGTCTTAATTTATACTTATTTAATATACTTTCTTAGAGCTAGTGAAAGGCATGTGCATTGGTGTAGAGATAAAACTGTAAAATAATAAGTAGTAAGACAGGTAATATTTAAAATGAATAATAATTAGCTTACGGGCCAGTATGAATGAAATTAATTTAAAATGTTCTATAGGATAACAAGATGAATTTTATAAAGGAAATGGATAAAATGTGTGTAGATTGGCATGTATAAGTAGGATATACACTAAGCATTGTGTTCATGTCTGGATCTATAGATTAAAAGAAACCTGTATTAAGGAAAGCTTTTTTTTTTTTCTGAAATGGCAACTTTTATATCCTCATTAAAAGTAAAAACTCACATTAACCAAATAACTAAACATTATATTTCAACTGTGAAAAACAAGTTCATAAACTCTTTTCTCTACTCATAGAATAAAAAGTCACATAGAATACATATTTTCTCTTTTAGGTCAAATGAAAAGTAATATGCAGCATCAAATGGAGGTGCTGAAATTAGTAAAAATCCACCAGAACTGTGTAATAGATTATAGACTCTAAAGATGGTAAGTTCTTTAAAAGTGACTCACAAATCTTTAATCATTGAATTCCATATAATTTTGGCAACTGTTTGTGACAAATGCCCTTTAAGTTTGGGAGGAAGGATATTTTCATCATCAGTAATCTCAAGGAGTTCCAGTTCTTGATGAAATGAGCTTCTTTAATGTGAATTTATCAAATTATTTTTCTTCCTTTGACTTTTTAAATATTATTTATCCTTAATGTGGAGACAAATAAGAAAACAAACAAACAACAACAACAAAAAGAAATACATACTTTAACTTCATGTGAAAGGTAATTTTCAGTATGAAAACCTCCTATTAGGTATAGAATTTTTCAACATCCTGCAATAAACTAAATTTGATCCAGCTGTGTTCTAGGAAGTGCTTCAAGACTCATTTTTACCTCATATCAGTTCAGCAGAATTTCAGAGGCTAAACTGAGTAATCAGTCCTCCAAATCCTGACATTCCATAAGAAATCAATAAGTATCTGTTATCCCTTTTAACATGCCCTTGTTTAGAGTTGTAGAATTGCTGCAACAATTTGCCTAGCAGCTGCTGTGGTGGTGAAAGACCAAAATAAGCCCAACAACAAAGATGCTGCCAGCGCCGGTCCTTTTGATCTGCTGTACTAAGGAGAGCAATGTTAAGGGGTGAACAATCTTATTTCAATCCAACATACAAATATCATTCACTTAGTTCACAGGGAAAAGCCAGCACCCTCAACTTCAGAACAAATACAAACAAATTACAAATATACATTATAAACAGACCAAGCACAATTCATATTTACCAGGAAACCATCAATGTCTGGGTGAGCTGGAAGGCTCTTAGAGTGGCTCCCCAGAGTCCCACACTAACACTCCTCCATGAGTGAGAGCCTCAAGCAAGTAGCTCTTTTCTTTCTTTTTATACAATCTTTGAACATTACCAAATGTCATCTGAGCCACCAGAACTTAGGCTCCTATTATTGGCTCTAGTCTTAGCAACTCCTCTTAGGGCCCTGAGGGCTTCATGACCACATGGGCTTAGCAGCTAGTAGATAGGGGTTTGGGCCTGGAGCTTTGCACCTAGTAAGGCTTGATGAAAGACACTTAATTAATTTAGAATTCTAAAGCAGTAAAACAGTCCCAACTTCATTGCCAATACAAGAGTCTTTACCTTCTTCTTGGGATTTCAGGACATATCCTGTGGCAGCAAAAGGAACATCCTTAATTTCAAAATATGACGTGTGTGTGTGTGTGTGTGTGTGTGTGTGTGTGTGTAAATTAATTATTTATTTACTTTAAACTTTGAATAACAATTTTAAATCTTGAATTCCAAGTCTTTCCAATCCACCCACCACTCTCCCCCACATATACTGAGAAGGCAAGGAACATATCACTTATATATGTGAAATCATGAAAAACATATTTCTATATCAGCCATATTTCAAAAAAGCAATAAAATAAAGTAAGACAATTCTACTTCAATTTGCACACAGAGTGTATCATTTTTTCCCCCAACATAAACTCCCTGGAATTGTGTTGGATCATAGTATTGATCAGGGTGGCCAAGTCTTTTACAGTTGATCATCATTACAACATTGCTGTTACTGTGCACAATGAACTCCCAGTTCTTCCCACTTCACTTTACATCAGTTCATATAATTTTTGTCATTTATTTTTCTGAAACCACCCTCTCATCATTTCTTGTATCACAATAGTACTCCTTCACAATAACATACCACAGCTTATTCAGCTGTTCCCTAATTGATGAGCAACCCCTCAATTTCCAATCTTTGCCACCACAAAAAAGAACTGTTATAAAGAATTGTGTACATATAGATCCTTCTTCTTTGATCTCTTTGGACTACAGATCTAGCAGCTGTATTGATGGGTCAAAGGGCATGCACAAAGAGCAGCAGCAGGGAACCTGTGACATTTTAGGTGCTTGGTTGTGGGCTTTTGACTGAGTCCAAGTTTTAAAGAATAAATCCTTTTTTTAACGTGATTATTTCTGTGAAGTTTGGATTCAGTCAAAGGGTCATACTTGAGAACCTACAGAGCCAAATGTAGCCTTGAGGAAACAGGTTTCCCACTCCTGGTGTAATAGTGATGCAATAATAACAATGTAGATGATAACTGTCAAAATGCCTACGTAGTTCTGTATCACAAAGTATGAGAGACTCTCCATAAAGAATGTAAAAGAAGTATAACATTTATTCAGACATGAGAAAACCGTATCCCATAACCAAATGTTCAGCTCGCACAGCCAGTCAGCCCATTTTATCATAACAGCAAGGAACATAAAACACCATATAACAGCATGGAGCCTTGCCATCCCAAAACCTCTCCAACCCCCTGATGGGGTCTTCCCAAAAACAAACTCACGGTAAAGCTAAGTCAGCCTGTTCAGCTCTAACTATCATGAGGGTAGCCCTTAGAAGTCATTAGCAGCCATAACTGCTCTCGCTCTCTCTCTCTCTCTCTCACTCTCTCTCTCTCTCGCTCTCTCTCTCTCTCTCCCTTTCCATCTGTTGATTTCCTGTGCCACAACATCCTTTTCCTGTCAGGAAACTCCTCCCACCACGTGTATCTTATGCTTCCTGTGATATAAGCAGGTCACATGGCCTATTGATAGGTGGGAAAGATCTTCAGATGCAAATTGCTACTATTCCTGGTTTGGGGCGTAGTTCTGAGTTGCTCTCCAGAATGTTTGGACAAGTTCACTACTTCACCCACAATGCATTTCAATACCTATTTTTCACTCATTCCTTCTAGCATTTTTTATTTCTGATAGATATAGATAGTACCTCAAAGTTGTTTCAATTTGCCTTTCTCTAATCCATAGTGATTTAGAGCACTTTTTCTTATAAGTATAAATAACATTGATTTCTTCTTCTAAGAACTGCCTCTTTGTATTCTTTGACCATTTATCAATTGGAAAATGTGTCTTAATTTTATAAATTTAACTCAGTTCCATACTCAGTGCATATTTCAGCAATGAGGACTTCATAATAAAAAACGTGCTGTCTTTTTATTTATATTACTTCATTCTCCATGGTAGCATTATTTAGTTTCCCTGATTTTCTCTTTTAATTACTATTTTTATTTTTGCTTTCTCTGAGATCATGATTTCTACTTGTGCCTTTTTTATCCCAACTGAAGCATATTAGATTCTGCTCCAGTTCATTGTCTTTACTCCTTGTGTGTCCTTCTGTCTCTAGGAAAAAGCATATTGTTAGATTCTGTTTTCTAATTCAGTCTGCTATTTGTTTCCATTTTATGGGTGAGCTCATTCCCTTTATATTAACAGTTATGGTTATTAAATATCTTTCACTCCATCTCATATTTTAATCTCTCTTTCTTTTTAGCCTCTCCCTTCTCAAATTCTGTTTTGTTTCTCACCATTGCCACCTTCATTTAACATTAACCCCTTTTTTTCTTATGTCCTTTCCCTCTTGTTTTCCTATTGGGTAATTATATTGGGTAATTACAATTACATTTCTTTATACTATTGAGTGTGTGTATATATATTCTTCCCTCTGAACGAATTCTGATGAGAGAGCTTCAAGCATTGCCTGCAAAACCCCCTCCCTTTTGCCCAAATACTACAAAAGTTTTTCCTTATGCCCCTCTTTTGTATCAGAAATTATTCCCTGTTCTACCTATCCCTTCTCCCTTCTCCCAGTACATCCATCTTCATTATCTCTTTACATTTTTGATATCATTACAACATGAGTAACCCACACTCACACCTTATCTCTATGGAAACTCCTTTTAAATGCCTTAATAAAGTCACTAGGAATTAAATGTATTATCACCCCATATAGGAATGTAAATATTTGAAATGTATTGTGTCCCTTGAGTATGCTTCTCTTGTGTGTCAAATTTTCTATTCAGTTCTCCTATTTTCATCAAGAAAACTTGGAAGCCCTTTATTTCTTTCAATATATGTTTGTTCATTTCCCCTGAGGGATTATATTCATTTTTGCTAGGCAGGTTTTTGTTGGTTACAATGTAAACTCCTTGGTTTTGGTTTTGTGTTTTGCAATTTTTGTTGGTATTTGTTTATTTATTCCTCCCCTCCCCCCAGAATATGTTACAGTAATTAAGGAGGGACTTTTTTACTGTTTTCTCTTTAGGAGCATTTATTTAATCAAGTGCCCTTCATGGGTCTGGCCTTTGTTTCTTTGATTAAATCAGGAGTCTGATGACTTGCTTGGCTCAAGGGAAAGCCTGGTTTATATGGATTTGAGTCACATGTTTCTGCTGCCAGAAGCTTTTAGGCCACATGGGTTTGAGTTGCCTGTATTGATGTCCTTTAACTCTGAACAGGGTATATGAACTAGGAGCTTGGTGTCTTGCCTTTGGGCTCTCACTCAAGGGAAGAGTTATGTGTCACTCGAGGCAAGTCATTGTAATTGCCCCCAATGGTATCTCTGCTAACTCGGACCCACTGGTTATTCTCTGGTTACTGAAATGTGATTTGGTCTGTTTATGTTGTCTCTGCTTGTAATTTGTTTGTATTTGCTTTGAATTTCAGGGTGTTGCCTTTTCCTCCTGAACTAAGTGAATGATATTTGTATGTTGGATTAAAGTGAGTTTGTTAACCCTTTAAACTTACTTTCCTTAGTAAAGCAGATGAAAGAACCTGTGTTGACAGCTCTTCTGTGTGCTGGTTTTGTTGGTTTTACAGAGCCACAGCAGTGGCAAGCAGAATCGTTGCTACAGAATATGAGAATGTGGAAGCCACTAAATATTTGTGTTACCCTGACTGTGGCTTCTGGAAATTTTAATTGTTTCTTTCTGGTTTCTTGAAGTATTTCCTCTTTGACCTGGGATCTTTAGAATTGACCTATAATTTTCCTGGGAGTTGTTATTTTGGGATCTCTTTCATAAGTTGATTAGTGGATTCTTACAGTTTCTTTTTACTCTCTGAATCTAAGATATCAGGGCAGTTTTTCTGCATAATTTCATAAAATTTGATTGTGGCTTTCAGTTACTCTAATAAATCTTAAAATACTTCCTCAATTTTCCAAGTCAGTTGTTTTTCTGATGAGATATTTCCCATTTTCTTCTATTTTTCATTCTTTGATTTTGTTTTATTGTTTCATGATGTTTCATGGAGTCATTAGCTTCAACTATCATAATTCAGTTTTATAAAGGATTTTTTTAGTGTAATTTTGTACATCTTTTTCCATTTGCCCAATTCTGCTTTGGGGGGGAGTTCTTTTCTTCACTGAATTTTTCTATCGCCCTTTTCACTTCTCTAATTCTGCTTTTTAAGGACTTCTCTTCAATAGATTTGGATGCCTATTTACGATGTGTACAATTTGATTGTTAAGGTGTTATTTACTTCTCTATTTTTTGTGCCACTTTTGCCTAGCTGTTAATGTTTTTTTTTATATTTTTATATCATTTTCATTTGTTTTCACAATTATTCTCATTCCAGTTTTTTTTTCTCTTTCTTTAACTCTTTTAGGAATTCACATTAGGTTTGAGACCAATTAACATTTTTTGTGAGACTGTTTTTTGGTAGCTATCTTTACATTTTGCCTAGGTCTTGGTTTTCCCTGCCACCATACCATCATGTTAGCTTTTTTATGATAAAATGTTTGTTGTTTTGTTGTTTGCTGACTTTTACAAACTATTTCTTGACTTTCAATTTTATGTTTAAGTTAGGCTTTGTTCACCTTAAAGTGGAGAGCCACTCTCCCAAGCTTCAGGCTGTGTGCATGTGACTGTTCTCAGAGCTAATTCTCGAATCTATAAGTTTTGTGCTTCCATGGTGATATAATACAAGTAGAGTTATGATCACTGTTTTCTTAATCAGTACTCTGGTCTTTGCCCATGAAAATATGCTGGTTCCCTGAAGCTAAAAGTGCTCATGATCCTCCTTGATTTGGAATTGTAACCAATGCCTCTGCTCCTCTGTGTTTGAAAACCAGCACTCCTCTCTACTCTGGAACTGAGACCCAGAACCTTATATCAGCAATAGAGTTGCTAATTAGTGCCAGCTATAACCAGTGCCAGGAAAGGGTCTCCTGTAATTTCTATCTCTCCCCATTACTATCTATGTACTGAGAGCTTCCATATCTGCCACTGTGGCCACTGTCCCACCATCACCTGTGTTTGGCTCCAGAAATGCCTTCACCCTGGTGTTAGAGAGTTTTCCTGCTAAGCTTGTATATTTTTCTTCATCCAGAAAAGTGTCTTACCCTGACCTTTGGTTGGCTCTGACACACCAAAATTTGACTTGCAACATTATTTACATCTGTTAGGAGGAGAGTATTTTGAGAGTTTAGTTGTTTGGCTGCCCTTAATCTATGAACTTCACTCTGCTGCCACCTGGAAAGACTTTTAAAGAAAGAATAACAAAATAATTAACTAAAAGCAAGCCATGTATGATTCATATACTAAGGTAGAAACAAAATATTTTTGCCAAGCAATAATAATGATCAACTGTATGAAGTTGTTCTTCCCTCCAATAAGTACTCAATAAGAAGATACTATTATATTAAATTTTAAAACTAAGCACTTAAGGTAGACATATGGAAAAGTCTCTGCACAGTGACAGCTGTTAGAAATTAGATTTATTTTTCAAAATATGTCGTGTGATTAAGTTGAAGATGAACATGCAAAGATCTATAGCAGCAGCAGTGTACTACTGATATGGGAAAGACATTTTGATAAGTGCTAAAGATACAAAGAGGTGTATTACACAGTCCCTGATTGGGAAGAAAGCTAGGAGAGATAGGACACACACTTCCAATGGTCTGATGCAAGATAGCAGAGTGAGAAATAAGAAGCTGAAACTACATCTAAGGTGTTCATAGGAAACTGATCACTATAAGCTAGAGCGGTCAGAAACAACTAATATGTTGGAGGAAGGAGATGGGTCTACATTATGATCAAATGAATAGAGGTGGAAACCCACATGATCCTTTCCAGGGAAAACAAGTTTCTCTTAAAAGTGGAAGTCTTCTGTAGTAGTGAGAAGAGGTAAGATTACATACTAGGGTAGGGTTTTTAAACACCAAGAATTTTTAATTAGATTCTTTAAGCAAACATTTTCAGCATGATAGTGACTTGCCCCTCTCGCTAGTCAGGATCACAATTAAGCTATCCTCTATGCTTCCTTCATTTCACTTCTCCTTTCTATAGTGATGACTTCCATATTTAAACCACCTAGTTGTAACACCAATCAGTGCAGCACATCCAACAACCACTGCTGTGATCAATTTCAGGGGTCTAATCACATATACAATGAACTCTCATAACAAAACATCCTTAAGCAAAGTATATCATTTATCTCATATATCTCATAACACTCAGTATGTCATATGGTGCATAGTATATAACATTGCATTCAGTATCATTCCCACAGTAATTGTTTACACAGCTGGGGGTCCTGGGCTAAGGTCTTCCATAGCATAACACATCCTTAAGGGGTGGCAGAAAATACCACAACATCCATCCCTAGGTCACAGTAAGAATGATCTTCTTAATCATCACAAAACATCCAAATAAAGTCCTATTTCGTCTTGACCTGAGGTTGACATTCAAGTCCCATGGCTCCTCCTCTGTAGGTCAACCACTCCCAAATCTCAGCTGTATTCACACACAGGCAGCTCTGTCTCCTGCACCAGGCCCCAGCTCTCAGGAACTGCTCCACTCCAAGCTCCTTCCTGACAGCAGGCAGCAGGAGTTCCTGCCCACAGGTTCTGTTTCTGGGAAAACAAAGCTTAATGGGACAGCAACACAAACCACCAATACCACCATGTCAATTCACCTCCAAAGTCCAGACTCAAAAATCTATGTTAACAGCTCAGTTCACTTTAACAGCTCTCAAAAGGGGCTTAAGCTAAATCTCCATCCTGTGAGAAGGTCTCTGCCCTACAGAAATGCTAGCCTTCAAAGTTTGGAGGTTCCTTCAGCAGGTCTCTGCCATCAAAGTCCTCTGCTGCACTGTCAGAGGCTCTCCTTCCAGCTCTTTTAGGTTTCCCCTCAGCTCTTAGCTCAAAGCTCATTCTTCTTCTTCTCTTCTCTTCATTCTTCTCTTCTCAATGCTGGCAGCTCTCTCCATGTCATCTCTTCAACGCCCTCTCAATGTCTGCTTCTCTTATACTCTGGACTCTCCTTATATATCATTCTAGCTGACATCTGATGGGCTAGAACTCAGGTCTCTGATTGGCTGAATTCATGCACATCTGATTGGCTAAAACTCAATGCACATGGAAGTTTCTAATTGGCTAAAACTCGGAGCATATTCAGTCTAGTAAAAATCCCACTTTGCTTGCCATTACACCAGCCCTGATAAATGTTTTGACTGCTACTCCTATTACCTCACAAAACTTCCCATAGTTGAAACATGTCTAATAATACTGTTAATGCTATTTTAACTGCTTTTTGTCACTCAACTAACATATTCAATCAGTGGCAGAGCTCTATTGATTTCACTTCTAAATGTGTCGTGCATCTATTTATTTATTTCTATTTCATTAACCAAAAAGACTACTCTATCAGTAATAAAAACAGTATAACATAGGCAATTGGGAGCTGGCTACTGAGTGAGGAACACTTATTGGATGTATTACCCTAAACAATTAAAATAACAACTCAGTTTCCCAGTCAACTCCTTAAGACTATAAATTGATAAATTGTGGAAAAGCTAACAATTTGTGTTGGTTTATGAGTGTTCTTATGTGGAATTCCCTAAACCAAAACTAAAATGAAAACCAAAATAAAAACATTTGTGCCCTGTCCATCCTTCTGCTCCCCAAAATTGATTATTGTATAGAGCAGAAATTATTGTTGAGATAAATTATGAACAGGAAGACTAGTTAGGCAACTTTAACAATCCAGAATTTCAATGATTAGTGTCTATATTGTGGTGGTGGCAGTGAAAAGATTAGGTATATTCAAGGGTAGATGCAGAACAAATAAACAGAATGTGTTTATAGATTGCCGAATAGGTTGCAAGAGATAGGGAATAATCAATAATAACTCCAAAATTGGAAGTAATCAAATGATGACAAAAGCTGGGAAATTAAAAAAAAAACTTTTCTAACTTCTGGGGAGTAGAGAAGGTTAAGAATGGAACAGGGAAAAGAATGATGACTTTGTTGTATTATATGTTGTTGTTCTCAGGTGGTACCTAAAGATTCAATTGGAGATATCCAGCAGACACTTATAACTATAGGAATGAAACTCAAGAAAAAATAACAAAATTAAAGCTGAGGGTTAAGCTAAGGTTTATAGAGTTGAGAGTTATCATTGTAGAAGAAGTAATTGAAAATATAATGATAAATAGGGTAATTTAGTTGTAGTCATGACTGAAAACAGAGGTCAATTTCTAATGGCTATTCAAGTCATATTCAATGTTTCTATGATGCTATAGAAGAAGACAATTAAAGGGTAGTGTTTCTCATACTAACATCCCCACAAGATTCATGCTTAATTGTTCTATAATATTGAGGACTTGGTAGCCTGGCCATACAGTATACTCATACCTCATTTCACAATCATTTTTCTCTCTTCTGATTTGTGGAACTTATTATTTGTACCACACATTTGGCATTTTGTTATTTATTTCACTCAGTGGTCTATGAAACAACTCTCTGGAGAGATCCTTGCTTCCTAGTTTTAGCTCTGTCTCTGAATCTGGTGATCACAGAATTCCCTACTTGGGGGGCAGAGCCAAGATGGCAGCTGGGAAGCAGGGACTTGCCTAAGCTCCCCACCAGGTCCCTCCAAAAACCTATAAAAATGTCTCTGAACAAATTCTAGAACTGCAGAAACCACAAAATAGCAGAGGGAAGCAGGGATCCCATCCAGGACAGCCTAGATGGTCACTGGATGAGGTCTATCATGCACAGATCTGGGGTAGGAGGAAAGCAGAGCCCAGCATGGGCAGTGGCAGGACCAACCAGACCAGGAGCTGGGAAGAAGGGGCCCTAGAACCCTGAATCAGTGAGCTGTGGCAGTTACCAGATTTCTTAATCCACAAACACCAAAGACAACAGAGAAGGTTACTGGGAAAAGCTGCGGGGAATGGAATGGAATGAGTTTGTGGTTTGGCCACCACCCCAGGGACAGTGGGAGTGTTGCAGCTACAGAACTACAACTGCAGTTGCTTCCAGCCGCAAGCCAACCTGGTGGGAGGAATTAAGTGGTGGTTCAGAGCAGGAGTGCACAGTCTACTTACGATCCCAATCAGGTCCTGGCTGGTGGTTCGTGGGGAAGGAGGAGTGCCGGTGTGGCAGAGCTGGCTGTATAGAAATAGCTCTGAAAACAATAGTGCATCCCCTCAAGCTGGGAACAAAGAACTTTTTACTCTACAAGCAGTCATACCCGGACAAAAATGTCAAGGGTCAAGTAAGTTGGATGGTAACATGGCCAGGCAGCAAAAATGTTCTCAGATTCAGACTCAGAAATTGGAATCTTTCCTTGGTGACAAAGAAGAACAAAATATACAGCCTGAAGAAGTCAACAAAGTCAAAGAGCCTACATCAAAAGCCGCCAAGAAAAGCATGAACTGGTCTCAGACAATGGAAGAGCTCAAAAAGGATTTGGAAAAGCAAGTTAGAGAAGTAGACGAAAAATTGGGAAGGGAAATGAGAAGGATGTGAGAAAACCATGAAAAACAAGTCAATGACTTGCTAAAGGAGACCCAAAAAAATACTGACAAATACACTGAAGAAAAAAACACCTTAAAAATAGACTAACTCAAACGGCAAAAGAGTTCCAAAAAGCCAATGTGGAGAAGAACGCCTTGAAAGGCAGAATTAGCCAAATGGAAAATGAGGTGCAAAAGACCACTGAAGAAAATACTACCTTAAAAATTAGATTGGAGCAAGCGGAAGCCAGTGACTTTATGAGAAATCATGATACTATAAAACAGAACTAAAGGAATGGAAAAATGGAAGACAATGTGAAATGTCTCCTTGGAAAATCCACTGAACTGGAAAATAGATCCAAGAGAGATAATCTAAAAATTATTGGAATACCTGA
This sequence comes from Trichosurus vulpecula, assembly GCF_011100635.1. Lineage (NCBI taxonomy): Eukaryota > Metazoa > Chordata > Mammalia > Diprotodontia > Phalangeridae > Trichosurus > Trichosurus vulpecula. Next base: position 413,881,185 of record NC_050576.1, on the reverse strand, counting down.
AAGCCATGATCAAAAAATGATCCTAGATATCATCTTTCCAGAAATTAAGAAGGTGAACTGCCTTGGTATTCTAGAGCCAGAGGGTAAAATAGAAATTGAAAGAATCCACAGATTGCCTCCTCAAAAGGATCCCCAAAAGATAACTCCTAGGAATTTTGTCACCAAATTCCAGAATTCCCAGATCAAGGAGAAAATACTGCAAGCAGCCAGAAAGAAACAGTTTGAGTGTTGTGGAAAAATCAATTAGGATAACACAGGATCTAGCAGCTTCCACATTAAGGGATCGAAGGGCTTGGAATATGATATTCCGGATGTCAATGGAGCTGGGATTAAAACCAAGAATCACCTACCCAGCAAAACTGAGTATCATGCTCCAAGGCAAAATATGGATTTTCAATAAAATAGAAGACTTCAAAGCTTTCTCAGTGAAAAGACCATAGCTGAGTAGAAAATCTGATTTTTCAAACACAAGACTCAAGAGAAGGAAGAAAAGGTCATCAAGAAAGAGAAATCATAGGGGCCTTAGTAAAGTTGAACTGTTTTGTTTACATTACTACATGGAAAGATGATGTGTGTGATTTATGAGACCTCAGTATTACAGTAACTGAAAGGAATATGCATATATATATATATATATATATATATGTATGTATATATACATATACATATATATATATATGTATGTATATATACATATACATATATATACACACACATATATATGTGTGTATGTATATATATACATATTTGTGTTTATATATATGCATATATGTAGGTGTGTGTATATATATATATATATATATATATATATATATATATATATATATATATATATTGACAGAGGGCACAGGGCAAGTTGAATATGAAGGGATGATATCTAAAAAAATAAAATCAAAATAAGGGAGGAGAGGAATGAATTGATAGAGGGAGAAAGGGAGAGATAGAATGGGGTAAATTATCTCGCATAAAAGTGACAAGAAAAAGTGGTTCTGTAGGAAGGGAAGAGGGGGCAGGTGAGGAGGAATGAGTAAATCTTGCTCTCATTGGATTTGACCTGAGTAGGGTATACCCTACACCCTCAATTGGGTATCTTACCCCACAGGAAAGAAGGAGGAAGAAGATAAAAAGGTAATCAAAAACAAACACTTTCAAGAAGGGATAGGGTCAAGGGAGAAAATGCAATAAAGGGGGATAGGTTAGGAAGGAGCAAAACATAGTCTTTCACATCACGAGTATTGTGGAAGGGTTTTACATAATGATATGCATGTGGCCTATGTTGAATTGCTTGCCTTCTTAGGGAGGGTGGGGGGGGGGAGGGAAGAGGGGAGAGAATTTGGAACTCAAAGTTTTAAAAACAGACCTTCAAAAACAAACAAAAAAAAAGGTTTTTGCATACAACTGGGACATAAGGTACACAGGCAATGGGGCATAGAAATTTATCTCGCCCTACAAGAGAAGAAGTGAAAGGGTGATGGGAGGAGTTGGGTGACAGGAGGGAGGGCTGACTGGGGAATGGGTCACCCAGAATATAGGCCATCTTGGAGTGGTAGAAATGGGGAGAAAATTCATAATTCAAACTCTTGTGAAAATCAATGCTGAAAACTAAATATATTAAATAAATTAAATTAAAAATTTTAAAAAAATAGAAGAAAATATAGAAAAATAGAAGAAATGCCAAGGAAAAAAAAGAAAATCATCAAGCTCAAAAGAGAAATAGGAAGGAATGGGGTGGGAGGGATTAAGAGGACAGATAACAAAGAAGGAAATTTTCACAAATAAAAGAAACTTCAACTTTTCTACTTTAGATGCTGAAAAGGTGATTTAAAAGAAAGGGCAAGAAGCACTGATCAAAGTCTAGGTGAGAGGAATACAAGAGAAGCAGGGCACCAGAAGCAGAACTTCTCCTTTATGTATACTGGTGATTACATTCCTTGTCTTTGATCCCCCCCTTTTTTTAAAGTGAGGAAAAAAAATTAAAACGATATGATGGAGGGAAAAAATAACAATCATAATAGTAAATTTGAATGGGATGAATCCATCCATAAAATAAAACTCAATAAAATTAATGAAATCTTATAATCTATTCTTCACAAGAAACATACTTGAAACATAAAGATTCCATGAACTCAAGAGGCTAGAGAATAATTTGTCATGCTTTAAATGAATTCGAAAAAGCAGAGGCAACAATCATGATCTCAAACAAAGCAACAGTAAAACAGACATGGTTAAAACAGTCAATTATACAACACACTGAAAGATACCCTAGAATATTAAATAATATCAATATTTAATATATAGGGACTAAATGACATAGAACCTAAGTACTTAAAAAGTCTGTAGAATTATAGATATTGACAGTACAACTATACTAGGTGGGGATCTCAAAATGCTTATTTGAAAACTAGATAAATCCAACAAAAAGATCAGCAAAAAAGTCTGATTTTAGAAATTAGCATACTTAGCAATGACCAAGTAGGAACAGAAATAACTGTAATGAATTTCTGCTTTGCATAGCCCCCTTACAAAACTGATAAGAAAACAAAAATATTAAATACACCTTTTACTGACCACTACACAATAAAAATTATATTCAATAGGGGCCATTAAAGAAAGAATTCAAACTTAACTGGAGTTTAATTTAAACACTGAGTCTTATTTCTCTAGCTAGGGTCTTTGTGTTTATAAAATACTAGAATATTAGATTTACTTCCATATGTTGTGTACCAAATCTGTTCCACTGATCAATATATTGCTTGACTAGTACAAAATTGATTTAAAAATTGTTACTTTGTAGTATATGGTTTGAAATCTGGCATTTGTGGGCTCCTTTAGTTCCCATTTCTTTGCATTACTTCTTAACAGTCTTCTTATTTTCCTCCATATGAATTTGATTGGTATTTTTTTTCTAGTTGTGTAAAGTAATCTTTTGGTAGTTTGACAGGTATGGTACTGGATAAGTAAATTAATTTAGCTTCTACTGTCATTTTTATTATATTGACTTGTCCTTCCCATGAATAAGTTATATTTTCCCAAATATTTAGTTCTCTTATTTCTGTAGTTGTTTGTAGTTGCATTTTTAGAGTTCTTGTGTCTATTTGGTAACTTAAAATAGAATTTCTCTTTCTTTAAAAAAAAAAGAATTCCCTCCTGGAGAGCAGATGTATCAGAGCCTCAGGCTTCTTTCTTTCTGTGACTTTCCTATCATATAATTGCTGCAAATTTCCTAAGCTGCTTGAATAGACTTGGGGAGTGGGACAATATTGATTAATGCTTTTTTTACAAAGTTCTGTCTGCTAGGTCTCAGGTTAAGTATTATTGCTCACAGTCTATCTTTCTTGGACCATTTACATAGTGGCTATTCATTGCTTTCTTTTTAGTACACCGATCTTACAACTGAGCTGAAGTGGCACCCAAAAAGCCAAAATGGATCCTCAGAGAGCTGCTGAAATGCATCTGTCCTCTCCAAAGAATGTACCTAGTCCTAATAGTTCAGTGAAAGGGATGGTCATCTTTTATCCCTATACAGCCTCAGAAATCAGCATTGTGATTTTCTAGTCTGTTCAGATCTCACTATCATTACATCCTGAAAAGCAATTACCTTTAAAGTTTGATAAACCTCAAAGAGGTCACAAAAGGCTCAGCAGAGGAGAAAAATAAGCAACAAATCTTTTTCTATTCCTCCTACATAATAGTAAAACCCTTGATCACTTATATTTTGTTTGGATTCTGGCTTAGCTAATTCTAAGTAATGACTAACCCAACTCCCGCACAAATTGATAATTCAGATTTCCACAGTACAGCTATCACATTTGCTCAGAGCTAGTATTGCTCGTAAGAACCAATCAGTGTGTTTTCCTATCATGATTTTACGTTGGTTATCAATCAGGGAAACTCAATTGGCACTTAGAAAAGCACATTTATTAGGGCCAAACAGTATCAATAGTTTAGACAAACATTCATCTAAAAGTCTGTGGCTCACCTTCTCATAAGTATATTTAGAATTCAGGAGAATTGTGTTCAAGTTTAAAGAGTACAAGTCATAAAGATGTAACTCACACTTCATGATTGCTAAAAGTCATTTTTTTTCTTTTCTCCTTCATGAAGTGCCCATGAAGTTCTCTTTAATTATGGTTCAGGTTTGTTGTTTTTCTTTTTGGCTTGGATCTTTCTAGAGCTGTAGAACTTATCTAGTATACCCTTGACTTCTGAAACAGACATGGTCATTTACCATTCTGAAGACACTTCCAGAAAGAGAGGGAATCCCCTAGACCTCAAAAGTTTCTAGGTTCTATGACTACAGTCAATGTTGGGGTAAGGAAGGAAGAAGAACATGATCAAGCCTTATGGCAAAGTGCACTTTTTCCAAAATACCAATTGTCTTCTCAAGGGATTGAGTTGTAACACTCTTTCTTCATTTGCTGTTCACTGTTTGCACTGATTAATGAGTTCAACTGCTTCATTTTAAAGATCAAGAGAGTGAAGCTAACAGAGATTAAGTGATTTGACCATAGTCACTCAGTATCTGAGGCAAGATTGAACTCAATGTCTTTTTGGTTCTAAAAACAAGAGTTGTGTCAGTTACACAACACTGACTCTTGGCTACAAGTCACTTCTCTGCCATTTACTATCTCTGTGATATGGCATATACATACATATAACTCAAGTATTTTTTTCTCAATTGAAAATATTCCTGGTTACTATTCTGTTAATAAGTAATTTATAAATCAATACTAGTTTTCCATGTTTTAAAATACAAAAACCCATCATTTTTGGTCATATTGATCAGTGAGAGGCAGTATAACATAGTAGAGCCTTGCACCAAGGACTTAGTATGTAAGATAGCAGCCTACTTGTGCAGTATTTTTCTGGAGGGGGAAAGGCAGGACAATTGGTCACATGTCTAGTAACTGTGTCAAGTGTCCAAGGCCAGATTTGAACTCAGGTCCTCCTGACTGCAGGGCCAGTGCTCTACTCACTGTGCCACCTAGCTACCCCTGTTGTACAGTAATTTAAATGGAGCATTTTATAAATGATGCAAGAGGTAATAGTACTCTTTAGTTTGAGTTTATTGAGTTTGAGTGGTGGTAAAACATGGACAGACCTGAACTTTAAGAGGATTACTTTGGCTTCTATTTGAGGAATGGTTTGGAGTCGTGAGAGACTTGAGTCAGAGAGATCAATCAGCAGGTGTTCGCAATAATCCAGATGTGTGGTGATGGCACTGTGCTTAGTAGGAAGGATACAAAGAAAGTAAAAAACATGCTCCTTGCCCTCAAGGGGCTCATATTCTAGTGAGGGAGAAAATATGCAAATCAGTATGTACATAAAATATAATATAGTTAATGGGAGGCAACCTCAAAGGTAGGGTTCTAGTAAGGGTGGATAGGAAGAAAGGCCTTTTACAGAAAGTGGGATAACTATGAGTAAAAATAAGACATAAAGGATTCTAAGCCTGAGGGACTAACAGGAAAAATGCTCCAAGTTATAAGTTGTAGTAGAGTGTGAAAAAATAGCAAAGATAGTGTTGATAAATTCAGAGCATATAAGAGGAGTAAAGTTAAGAAAACTGTAAAGTTAGAAAGCAGCCAGATTGTGAAGTGACATAAAATCCAAATACAGCATTTTATACTTGATGCTGGAGGTAATAGGGATCCAGAAGTATTTACTGAGTTAGGGCGGTGTTGAGACATGGTCAGACCTGAACTATAGGAGGATTTCTTTGACTGCAACATGAAGAATGGAATGCAGTAAGGAGAGACTTGAGGCAGATATACCAATCAGCAAGCTCCTACAATGGGTCAGGTGTGTGGTGATCCTTATGGTCCCACATGAAAAAAAAAAAATCAGAGATCTTTAAAAATCAGTTTTCACTATGTCTAGTCCCATGGGTTCTTTTTTATATTATTTATTTTAGCTTTCAACATTCACTTCCACAAGTTTTAAAATTTCTCCACCCTTCTTTCCTCTCCAAGATGATGTGAAATTCTATATAATACCTACTTAGGAAACATAATTTCACATTACTCATGTTGCATAGAAAGATTAAAATGGATGGGAGGGACCATGAGAAAGAAGAAAAAAAACCAAAACAATAAAAAAGAGAGCAAATAGTATGCTTCAATCTGCATTCAGACACCATATTTCTTTCCCTGCATGCCAAAGACACCGAAATCACCCACTCCATCCTGGGCCATCTCCAAGTTACCCTGACTGTTGTCTTGACATTGTACTTCAATGACTCTGGAAGAGAGAGTAAGGTTTTTTTTTGAGAGCAAGTTCTGAGAGTCTACAAGTCCTCAGTTCTTCCAAGGTGGCATGATCCAAGGAGAGGTCTGGTCAGAACTCTGCTGACCTGTGCTTGTTCAGTGAGTGACCACAAAACCCCTTCTCTGCCATGGAATCATTAAAAACAATTCTTATATTCTCCTCTTTGTTGCTGCTCTGCTGCTTTATTTGAACTACCTCTGTCTTTTGTCCTGGGAAGATGCTATACAAATTCCTGCTTTCTCATTTTTCCTTGCATGGAATGGCCTTTCTATTTACCTAAGAATTTTTAATGGTGAAATAGATTATCTTAAAGTTATTTTCCCTTGCCATTCTTTTCTGAATATTTTATTACTTGTATAGACCTTAAGTGAAAGGAATTTTTAGTTAAATCATTGGAAGAAATTTTAAAACTCCGTTTGATAAAGTTGTAAACAGCCTTGGGAGTATCCAACCTGGGGAGCACATAAACAAATATAGGGTCATAAAATTATTTGAATTACAAAAACACAAACATCTCATCTAAACAGGCCTGTCTTTTCCAAAAGAGGCAGAATCACACATACCAGCAATTTTATAGCCACTGAAACCCTGGAGAAACCATTGCAAAAATGAAAGCTTAATTAGTATCAGAGTGTTTTACTAAGACTATACAAATTCCTGCTTCTAGTAAGATACATGATCGGTGAATTGATTGTGTGCTAGGTAGTTACTACCCCTTAAAGCTAGAAGCTAGCTGACACAGAAAAAGTTTAAGATAGCATAGAATGTCAATTCAAAATGAGAAAATAGGGAACATTTTCATTCACTGGTGCCAGAATGCTTAGCTAGGGCAAATGCAGTAATTCCAGCTAATGTTTGCATGGAAAACTAAAGAACCAAAGACATTTAGTGTTATCTGAGCAGGATTTACTGAACAGGATAACTTTAGCCAGAAGTTTTACCCTGGAATGAGATGGAATTAAAAAATAAAAAAAAAAACTTCAGAATCTCCTTGAAGTTAAAATTAATGGAAAATATAATAAGGCCTTCATAATGTCAATACAAAAATAAAGTTTAATAGCTAGCATAGTATGTAAGTACTATAGAATATTACAGCTGCTTGGAAATCTGTAAAAATGAAGCCAAATAAAGTTATTTTAATGAAATAAAGTGTCAGACAGTCGTGAGTCTCAACAGTGCTTACCCAGGAAAAGATTTTCTTTGCTCTTCAAGCATGAAAAAAGCAGGCATCCTTAATGACTCCTTGGGGACAATGGTTTGTTTTCAGATCTGCTCAGCAAAATCCACTGGCTTTGTAGAACTTTCAGTGCTCTGAGATGGGAATGCTGGGTTTCTTGATTTAAGGGCTGTTTTCCTATAATCAGAAGAGAAAATCAAGAAAACTAAAGACAAAAGAGATCTGATTTTGTTTGACAACAAAGAAAAAAAAACTACAGAGTACTCCCAAAAAGCACATACTGTATCTGTGTTTGCAACATTTTCTAATATGAAAGAGTACAAAAGTAAATTAAGTAGGTAGCTTTGATCTTTCAATACTTTCTCCTTTTCAAATGATTTCTTTTATATGGAAAACAGTCAAACAATAGTTAGGAATATGTCTACGCCTATGTTTATAGGTATGTATTTACGCATATGTACAGAGATATAAAGATAGAAGGATATTTTGTAGGAGTGTGATTCATTTTCATATTACATTGAAAAAAGTTGATATGTTGTAATAAAGCAACTATCTTAAAATAAAATGAGTTTACAATCGGAAGATGAAATGTTTCAAAAGTTATAAATCTCTCAATGCTAAAGAAACCACGCTGTTCTGTTATGATTAACCCCTGTATTAGAACTTCAGAGGGGTGGCAATTAACATAAAGTAACATGCAGTACAGGAAGCAGTGTGGTGTCACAACAGCAACATAAAAAGGAAAACCTGGACATGACAGGATGACATTGGTTGATTTTTATTTTTTCCTCTAAAATCTAATGACTGTGCAACCCTGAGCAAGTAACTTAAACTTTCGTTGATCCTAGATGATTCCCTAAAACTAAAAATTGCCAAAGGAGGGGAGATATGAATGATGGAATTTATTCACCAGGAATTCTATAAGTCAAATAAATTAGAAGATAAGGGAAAAAAATGATCATTACCTTGTCTGGCAGAGGGGCTTGCATAACTCAATGAAATTATCAGCTATGCCATGCAGTCTTACCCAAGATGGACAGGTCCAAAGGGAGAGTTCAACAAAAAGTGATCCAAGACAGAAAGAAATGGCAAACCATTTCAATACCTCTTCCAAGAAATCCTCATGGACAGTATAAAATTATAAAAGAGGTGATGCTAGAAGACAAACCTCTCAAGTCAGAATGTGTTCAATATGCTACTGGGGAAAAGCGGAAGACAACTATAGGTAGTAACATAGAAACAATAAACATGAACTTGAACAGACTTCAAGACATAGTGGAAGATAGAAAGGGCATAGTGTGCTATGGTTGATAGGATCGGGAAGAGTTGTACATGCCTCAGTGACTCAACAACAACAAAAAGTATGCCTTACTCACCCCATTGTCAGAGTTGGGCTCTTTCAGGTGAATTTATATGCACACTGTGAACTGAGCTTTGTAATGCTTGTAATAACCAATTCAATATGCTAGAGCTTCTCTTTTTCATGGGGGGAACCAGATAATGTACCACAACAATTAGCCAGTGTATTAGGAGGGCAGAGTTTATAATCTCAAAGAGGATCATAAACATGTCTGAAAGGTTCGGAACCGCCGGATATAAGAAACTCTCAAAGTAGAAGGTAGAAGAATCAAAACATATATTTAGGCTCCACAGTAACCAACCCATGAACCAGCAACCCCATTTTGATATATTGATCAAAAGCTTCCAGGCCCAATAAGTACGCCTTGAAAGAGTAACCAGGAGGCTACAGAGAAACATGATTGCGTAAAGCAAAATCATGCTTCCCCCTCTATGGTAAAAAGATTACCCACTGGCCTGAAGTCTTTCTTCAGCTTCCTCCCGTAGGTCAGCTCTGCTACTGGCAGCTCCTGCTTCAGCTGTAGCTGTGGCTGTGGCTGTGGCTGTGGCTGTGGCTGTGGCTGTAGCAGCCTCTGGCTCCAACGGGAGCTGCTTTTAACCATCCAGCTTCTGCGGGGGTGTAAGGTACGCCGGGGAAAGCACAGGTTCTTTCAATCTGCTTAAGCAAGGTGAAGGAGTTGACCAGGAAAGCACAGGTTCTTTCCATCAGCTTAAGCAAGGGAAGCAAGGTGAAGGGGCCGACAAGCTTACTCCAGTCCAACATACAAACAGCATTCAGTTCAGGGGAAAAAGCCAAACTAGTCAAGGCCACTTGTTGACTAAGTGCTAAGGAGCCCATTTTTGGTTGCCAACACAGCCGGTCAGGATGATTTCTGATGCCCAGAGCTGCTTGATCTTTTGCAAAGTTAACTGTAGCTGAACTCAGAGATGCCTGCAACTGCTGAAACCAGTCTTGACCAATTCAGAGAGAAAAAGCAAGTATGTTGATTTCCCACTTATCTAAAGGAATGAAAACATTTGGTTTCCAACTATTCCAAATAGCAGCAGATATCCTATTTTCTGATTTATTGTATTTACAGACATTTTCTCACTAAACCCTGACTTCTTCCTGACTTTCCAATTTATTGTTTGTCCCTGAACTCTGACTTAGTCATAAATACCTCAAAAAGTCCTAAATGAATCAAATAGTTAAAAATACCTCATCGTTTGCACTCTCCTTTGAACAGATGAAAACATTTCCTCAACTGCTGCAGTTTGAAGCTTTATCTTCTCAGGAAATAAATGCATTTCCAATATTTGTAAACTGATCTTATTGATTCCAGGTCCCACTTTTGGACCTGGAGGTTCTTCCACTTTAGCAAGTCACATGTTTTTTTTTTTTAATTTTAACAACATCTAGCTCCATTAGTAGTAAAAAATAGATAGATGGATGGATGATAGATAGATAGAAAAAACTTTTTTTCTTTGATGCCTTGGATTTACTTTTTCTGTTGCAAGGAAACAAGACTTAGTGTGTGGACCCCAAGGTTAATGTCAGAAGAACAGAGTGGTAAATTGCTTAAAAGATTAATAGAGTCAGCAATCAATTGTTTCCCCCCTGTAAATTTAATCCAAATCTTGCAACTCTAAGGAACTGAAAACATAGGAAACATGATTTGAATAAATACTCTGTACAAAAGAAACATAAAGATTCTGTCAAAATTCACAATTTTTTGTAGATTATGTTTAAGAGAATATTTTTTCTGTTTTCTAGTGACTAAAAGCCTTTTAAGGCTTCCATGTATGCATAGATGGGAGTCTTTGGTCTGCTGATTTGAGTCCACTATCTCTTGGAACTATCAGTCTTCAAGATCTCTAAATGGTAAGTATAAATTTGTCTCTTGCAAGTTTATGTTATTCTTTAATTGTATTCTAATTTAAATTAGTGGAAAGGTCATAATTTTTAAAGCATAAATCAGTAATATGTATGCATCTGCATATATATACACATATGTATATAAAATAATATATAAGCATATCTGTATCTACCTATAAATCTTTCTCTATCAATCTATATAAACAAAAAGATCATTTAATTCTGCTCTGTTCTAGTACACTGATCCTTCTGCTGAACACATAAACAATTTGTCAAGGGTCAAATAGCTAGTGCCAAACACCTACACTAGGCCCACTATTAGCTACTCTAAATATCTTCCTTCCTTCTTTCCTTCCTTTCTTCCTCTTTTTCATTATTATTTATTTAGCATGATTACAACTACTTAAATCATTCGGTCAAAAAGCATTTATTAATGGCTCCATATGTGCAGGATTGTGAGCAAAGTGAGGTTCAAGTAACCTCATTATCTGCCATTTATCTCCTAGTATGTGTAATTATGTGCTTAAATATCCCAAATATCCATCTGTGTCAGTAATTAAGGTGGAACTTTCTTTTATTGTTTTCTCTTTTAGCACTTATTTAATTTAATGCCATTGAAGAGTCTGGCCTTTGTTTCTTTGATTAAATCAGGAGGCTTTGATGACCTTCTTGCCTCAAGGGAAAGCCTAGCTTATGTGGCTTTTAGTCACATATTTGTGACCCCAGAAGCTTTTAGGGTTTCAGTTGTATGTTTGTGGTGCTTTTAGGTCATGTGGGTTTGAGTGGATGTTGTAAGACCCTCTGTCCCTGAACAGGATATAAATCTCAAAGATTGGCTCTCACTCACTTGAAGAGTGGCATGTGACTTGAAGAGACTTTGGGCAGCCACTGTTAAGAGCCACTGGCTTGTAATCCCAGATGTTGGGACTTTGTTAGACGCATTGGTTCTTTGGAAATTATGAATTGTGATTTGGTCCACTTATATTGTCTGTGTTTGTAATTTATTTGTATTTGTTCTGAAGTTGAGGTTGCTGGATTTTCTCCTGAACTGAGTTATATTTGTGTGTTTGATTAAGGTGAGACTGTTAACCCCTTAAAGTTACTTTGCTTAGAAAAGCTGATCAAAGAACCTGTGTTGGCAGCCCTCTGTGTGCTGGTTGTTGTTGGTTTTACACAGCCACAGTAGCTGCTGGCAGATTGTTGTTACACCATCTGGTGCTCTTCTTTGGTCATTGTTGTAGTAGTTAAGAAGAAAGGCAGACAACACTACTTTTTCCTACTCTGCTGTGTTTCTTCATCAATTATTGTGAATTATTTTCAATTTTTGACATTGACAAATTAGCTTTCATCTCTTTTTTATGGGATTTCCCAATAATTCACTATTTTTTTTTTTTAGTTTTTTAAGCTGCTGGTTTATTCATTCATTTGATAAGACAGGGAGAAAGAAGAACAGATAAATGAATGGGGCATGCAACTAAAAATGAAAACAAAATTCTTGAAAAAAAATTAAAAATAAAATAAAATAAACATCTATCTAGAAATTCTGAAAATAAAAGAAGAGATTAAAAGATTAAGAAGAAAAAATTAATGAATAAATGCAGCTAGGGTGTAGGTATTTTAATTAAAGTAAATAAACATTTTAGTAATGTTGACTTGAAAAACAAAAAGAGGGACACAGGGAAAACCAAAGTACTAGCATAAAAAATGAAAAATGAAAATTCACAATCAATTAAAAGTATTAGGAATTCTTTTAAAATTATTCACCAGCCTGATAAACAATAATGAAAAAATGGATAATTATGTATGTATGTGTTTATGTGTGTATGTGTATATGTACATATTTATGCATGTATAAATACAGTCAACAACATACACCTATCTATATATCTATATATCCATCTATCTATAATGCCAAGATTAACAGAATAAGAACTAAAACTATCTCAAAAAAAGTTAAGTGAGCCACAAATGAGCTAGCTCCTAGATGAGATAGACATGTGTGAGAAGGACACCCAGGGCCAGATGGATTTTTGAGTGAATTATATCATACATTAAAATGACATACCTCCTTATTACCTAAACTGGGAAGAAAGGTAAGATTTTATCAAATTACTTCTCTGATCATAAAAACATGGTATTAATAGCTAACCCAGGGAAAATCAAAACAGAGATAGAGAACTATAGAAATAATCTTTTTAGAATTTTGAAAATAAAACATTAGCTCCTCTTTTTGACATTTAAAGCTCTTCACAGGTTAAAATCTAATTTTTAATGTTTCATAACAAAAACAAATACCTACTTGCAGTTCCCTGTTTGTAATTTTCTACATCTATCTACTCCATGTTTGCATATCCTACTCCATGACTGCAATATTCTCTATCCTCATTTCCAGCTCCTAGACTCCCTAAATGCCTTCAAAATTTACCTTAACAGCAATTTGCTACATAAATCTTTCCTGAAGTTCCCCAGTGCTGCAGTAATTAAGCTAGCAGTGGCTGTGGAGGTGAAAGACAACACAAGCCCAAGAACAAGAATGCTGCCAGCAGAGGTTCTTTTGATCTGCTTTATTAAGGAAAGTGACATTAAGGGGTTAATGATCTTACTTTAATCCAGCATGCAAATATCATTCGCTTAGTTCAGGAGAAAAAGCCAGCACCCTGAACTTCAGAGCAAATACAAACAAATTACAAATATCAACAGATAGACCCTGTCAGATTCAAATCTCAATGCATAGTTACTAGGGTTTAACAAAGTCCAAAGGCTGGGTTTACAAGCTGGAGGGCTCTTAACTACAGCTGCCCAGAGTCTCCACAGCAACACACCTCCAAGAGTGAGAGCCCCAGCAAATATCTCTGTTCTCTCTTTTGATACACTCTTTAGCTATCACCAAATTTTATCTGAGTGACCAGAACTCAGGTTCCTACTATTGGCTCCAGTCTTAGCAACTTCTCTTAGGACACTGAGGTCTTCACGCCCACATAGGCTTAGCACCTAGTAGATAGGGGTTTGGGCCTGGGGCTTTGCACCTAGTAAGGCTCAATCAAATCATTCTAAAACAGTAACAAAATCCCAACTTAATTGCCAATACACCCAGGTGCCACTATTAGGTGACATTGAAAGCTACTTTTTATTTGCCTCACACATACTTTTGTTCTTAATAAAACACAAGCTTTTTAAGACAGTACACTATTTCTTTTCTTTGTTCTTTCTTTCTGTCTATCCCCAATACCTAGCATAGTGCTTGGCACTTTGTTCGGTTGTATTTGACTCTTTGTGACCCAATGGATCATATCATGCCATTAATTACCAGGAGGTTTATCTTGGCAAAAATACTGGAATATTTGGCCATTTCCTTCTCCAGGGGCAAAATGGTAACCCCAAGGTCACTTAGTTATTACGTTTCTGAACCTAGATATAAGTTCTGGTCTTCCCTACTCCAGACAAAGCATTCTAACAGCTGAACCATCTAGCTGCCCCTAACAGCAGGCAGGAAATCAATGTTTGTTGATTGATTGATTACTTCTCTTCCTTGAACCAACTCCATGCTATCCCTTCTACAATTGAAATCTTATCTTGATTTAAATGAGTATTATTGCTTTGTGTTTATTCTCAAAAATCATTTTCCTCAAACCACTCACAGCATCCTCACCTAAGAAGGTAAACCAAAATAATATCTAATTCTAAATAACACATTCCATATCCAAAATCCTCACCTATCCACCATCCAGGGGACATAGATACATTTTCTTATCAGTCCTCCAAGGCTAGACCATTTTCATTGAAATTCAACAGAGTACTTTGAACTTATTGAGATCACCATTTGACAATCATTATGTCCCCCTTTTTTAAAAATGGAAAACAATATGAAGAATTTTTCACCCTCTAATTGGGTTTTCACAGGAAAGTTATATTTCTGTATTTCTGTTGATTGTGGTAGTTGTGTATACAGGAATAAATTTTGCAGTGCTTGAAGAAAACCCTGATTATTCATTTTGTATTGTTATGGCTCTATGCTATTCCATAAAAAGAAAAAAAAAGTCTAAAGCTATGATCTCAGTGCTATAAGGAGAGGTCCTTAAAGGTCCCTTTAAAGAACCCTCTCTCTACTTCCAAGAGACAAGATGGTGGGGTAAGCAGTATGTAAATCTCACCAGATATACAGCAGATTTTTTATGGTAATTAATTAATTAATTAACTTTAGCTTTCAACATTCATTTCCACAAGATTTTGAGTTCCAAATTTTCTCCCCATCTCTCCCCTTCCCCCATCCCAAGATGGAATGCATTCTGATTACCCCTTACCTCAGTCTGCCTCCCTTTTATCACCCCCTCATCCCCCTCCCCCTCACTTTCTTGTAGTGCAAGATAGATTTCTAATCCCCATTGCCTGAATATTTTATTTCACATGGGAGTGTCAAAACAATTTTTAACATTTTTTTAAAACTTTGAGTTTCAAATTCTCTCCATTCTTCCCTCCTGACCCACTCTCATTGAGAAGGCAAGCAATTCAATGTAATCTAAGCATGTGTGGTTATGCAAAACACTTCTATAATAGTCATGTTGCAAAAAACTAACTATATTTCCCTCCATCCTACCTTGCCTCCTGTTTATTATATTGTTTCCTTTAACGCTGTCCCTTTTCAAAAGTGTTTGCTCCTGACTACCAATCTGGCCTCCCATCTATCATTTTCCTTCTTTATCCCCTCCTCTGTTACTTTCATGTAGGGTAAGATACCCAACAGAATGACTAGGTTATTCACTCTTTAAACAAAATCCAATGAGAGTAACATTTACTTATTCCTTGTCACCTCCCCATGCTTTCTCTCTATTGTAAAAGTTGTTTTCTTGCCTCTTTTATGTGATTTAATTTACACAATTCTATGTCTCCCTTTCTCCTTCTCCCAATATATTCCTCTCTCACCCCTTAATTTTATTTTTTACATATCATCCCTTCATATTCACCTTACCATACCCTGTGTTTATATATACATACATACATACATACACACACATATATTCCAGTCAACTACCCTAACACTAAGAAAGGTCTCATGAGTTACAAATATCATCTTTCCATGTAAGAATGTAAACAGTTCAACTTTAATAAGTACCTTATGGTTTCTCTTTCCTATTTTCCTTTTCAGGTTTCTCTTGATTCTTGTATTTCAAAGTCAAGTTTTCTATTCAGCTCTGGTCTTTTCATCAAGAATGCTTGAAAGTCCTCTGTTTCACTGAATGTCCATTTTGCCCCTGAAGGATTTTACTCAGTTTTGCTGGGCAGTTGATTCTTGCCTTTAATGTTAACTTCTTTGACCTCTGGAATATCATATTTCAAGCCCTTGGATCCTTTAATGCAGAAGCTGTTAGATCTTATGTTATCCTGGCTGTGTTTCCACAATAGTTGAATTGTTTCTTTCTGACTGTCAGCAATATATCCTCCGTGACCTGGGAACTCTGGAATTTGGTCACAATATTCCTAGGAGTTTTCTTTTGAGATCGCCATCAAAATGATTGGTGGAGTCTTTCAATTTCTATTTTAACCTCTGGTTCTAGAATATCAGGACAGTTTTCCTTGATAAGTTCTTGAAAGATCATATCCAGGCTCTTTTGTTGATCATGGTTTTCCAGTAGTCCAATAATTGTTAAGTTCCCTCTCCTGGATCGATTTCTCAGGTCAGTAGTTGTTCCAGTGAGATATTGCACATTGTCTTTTTTTTTTTTATTCTTTCAGTTCTGTTTTATACTTTCTGATTTCTCATTAAGTCATTAGTTTCCATTTTATCCATTCTAATCTTTAAGGAATGATTTTCCTCAGTGAACTTTTGGACCTCTTTTTCCACTTGCCCCATTCTGCTTTTTAAGGCATTTTTCTCCTCATTGGCTTTTTGGACCTCTTTTTGCCATTTGGGTTAGTCTCTTTTTAAGGTGTTATTTTCTTCAGCATATTTTTGGCTCTTTTTTTAGCATGCTGTTGACTGGTTTTTCGTGATATTCTTGCATCACTCATATATCTCTTCCCAATTTTCCTTTTACTTCTTTTATTTCATTCTCTAAATCAATTTTGAGCTCTTCCGTGGCCTGAGATAAATTCATTTTTCTTGAAGGCATTTAATTTAGGAGTTTTAATTTTATCATATCTTTCTGGTTTTATGCTTTGATCTTTATCTCCAGAGCAAAATTTTATAGACTGAGGGTTTTCTTTTTTTTCCTGCTATTTGCTCATTTCCCTAGCTAATTACATAACTTTTTAGCTCTTTGTCAATATAGTTGTCTGCTTCCACAGTGGAGAGTGCACTGCCCCAAGCTGCAGAAACTTTCTGCCCCTGTTTTCAGAGATACTTCTAGGCACCTGTAAATTTTCAGTACTTCTAAGGTGGTATGATCAAAGGAGAGGTGTTTACTCCTCTCCTGGCCTGTGCTCTGCTCTGTTAGTAATCTCAAGCACTCTTTTCTGCCTTGGAACTTTGAGGAGAATTCCCCTTCTACACCCACCATGAGCTCTGCACACCACACCTAACCTGCCAACCACCACAACCACCTTCCTGGACTTCCACTCAGATCCAAGCAGGGCAAAGCAAGATAATCCTTCCTCAACTCCATCTCCCTCCAATGACCATCTGATCAGCCACTCCACCAGCTACTGCTGCTGCTGCCTCCACTGCTGCCACCACTTCTACTGCCCCAGTTGTGGGGTCAGATCAGGCTTCTGTCTCACCCATTTCTGACAGATTTCCCCCCCTGACCTTTATTTTGTCTTTGGCATTTGTGAGTTAAGTCCAGAAACTGTCACACCTGTCAGTGATGCAAGGCCCTAAGGTCTGCTCCAGTATTGTCTGTGCCAGCGTGGTCCATACTACACTGTGCTTTGCTCCCAGCCCAGTGTGATAGATCTTTCATGTCCACCTTCCAGGTTGTCTTGGGCATGAGATTTGTTTCACTCTGTTGTTTGGTGGGTTTTGTAGCTATAGAATTTGCTCAGAGCCATATTTTAGAAGTATTTGGAGGGGTTTGTTTGAGAGCTCAAGCAAGTCCCTCTTTTTACTCCTCGTGCAGAATTTTTTTTAGTTTGTAAGGATAGGAAGATTAATATGAAATATTCCTTTCTGGTGGCTGAAAGATGGGAGATGTCCTGGCAAGCCTTACCTCAGCAAACCAGTAGGAGATCCAGAGCCTAAGGGTGGTGGAGCTGGCAATCCAGTGTTCCTGCACACAACAAGAGGTACAGGGAGACACCACGGAGAACCACCACTTGAAAAGTGGATGGGTATTCAGCTGTGGCTGAGTATATTCCTATTATAGAGCAGCCCTTGATGAAAAAGTAATGTAGAGTTGCCAGACAACCCAACCCCGACACCTCACCCCACAAGTTTCATTGTAAATATTAGGAAACAAAGAAAAACCCCACCTGGGCTTGGCACTCAACAGCCACGACTAGCAGCTCCAGCTCAGTATCACATAAGCTACAGCTTCTAGAGCTTCCACCTGCCAGAATCTTAGGCCCAGTACACAAAGCCAGTAAGCAGACTCCTAACCTCCAGCAAATGAAGTGTAGGACAGTGCCCCCTGTGCCTCAGAAGCAGAGATACACTTCAAAAGCAAGGAAAAAGTGAAAGACAATGACCAAGAAGCTGCACAGAAAAACAAAGACCATAGATAATTTCTATAATGAAAGGGAAGATCAAACTAGAAATTCAAAAGAGGACATCATGGTCAATATACCTACATCTGAAACCTCTAATGAAAATATGAACTGGTCTCAAGCACAAAAAGACATCAAGAAAGACTTTTTTTTAAATTTTTGATTTATGAAATAAAACAAACATTTCCATAACTTAACAGAGTAAAAACGATGATTGTGCATGAAATTGCAAATCTATTACGTACAACTGGCTATTCCTTTTAACTTATTTAATATTTTTATATTTCAGCTTTGATTTTCACAAGAGTTCGATTTACATATTTTCTCCCCATTTCTACCCTCCACCCCACTCCAAGATGGCATATATTCTGATTGCTACATTCCCCAGTCAGCCCTCCACTCTGTCACCCCACTCCCCTCCATCCTTTTTCCCCCACTTTCCTGTAGAGCAAGATAGATTTCTATGCCTCATTGCCTGTATATCTTATTTCCTAATTGCATGCAAAACTTTTTTTAACATCTCCTTTTAAATCTTTGAGTTCCAAATTCTCTCCCCCTTTCATTCCCCACCCACCCTCCATAAGAAGGCAAGCAATTCAACGTAGGCCACATGTGTATCGTTAGGTAAAACCCTTCCACAATACTTACATTGTGAAAAACTAACTATATTTTGTTCCTTCCTAGCCTATCTGCCTTTGTTCAATTTTCTCCCTTGACTCTTTTCGAGAGAGTTTTCTTTTGATTACCTCCTGCCCCATCTGCCCTCCCTTCTATTGTCCCACCTTTTTTATCTCCTTCCTCCTTCTTTCCCAGGGGTGGGGGGGTAAGATGCCAAATTGAATGTGTATGTTATTCCATCCACAGGTCAAATTCGATGAGAGCATGATTCGCTCATTCTCCCACACCCGCCCCCTCTTCCCTTCCTACAGAACTGCTTTTTCTTGCCATTTTTATGTGAGATAATTTACCCCATTCTATCTCTCCCTCTCTCCCTCTCTCAAGACATTCTTCTCTCATCCTTTAATTTGATTTGATTTTCTAGGTATCATCCCTTCATATTCAACTCACCATGTGGCCCTCTATCTATACATACATACATACATTTAAGTATATATAAATATCTATATGTGTGTGTGTGTGTCTGTGTGTGTCTGTGTGTCTTTGTGTGTCTGTAATACATGTATACATATATACATATATGTAATGTATATGTTGTATGTGTGTATGTATGTATGTATATTCCATTCAGCAATCCTAATACTGAGGTCTCATGAATTATACGCATCATCTTTCAATGTAGGAATGTAAACATAAGAATTCCACTTTAGTAAGTACCTTATGATTTCTCTTTCTTGATTACCTTTACATGCTTCTCTTGATTCTGGTGTTTGAAATTCAAGTTTTCTATTCAGCTGTGGTCTTTGAACTGAGAAAGCTTGAAAGTCCTATATTTTATTGAAAGTCCATATTTTGCCTTGGAGCATGATACTCAGTTTTGCTGGGTAGGTGCTTCTTGGTTTTAATCCTAGCTCCATTGGCCTCCAGAATGTCATATTCTAAGCCCTTTGATCCCTTAATGTAGAAGCTGCTAGATCTTCTGTTATTCTGATTGTGTTTCCACAGTACTCAAATTGTTTCTTTCTGGCTGCTTGCAGTATTTTCTACTTGATCTAGGAACTCTGGAATTTGGCAACAATGTCCCTAGGAGTTTTCCTTTTGGCATCTTTCTCGGGAGAGAGGGGAATCAGTGGATTCTTTCAGTTTCTATTTTATGGTCCAGCTCTAGAATATCAGGGTAGCTTTCCTTGAAAATTTCTTGAAAGATGATATCTATGCTCTTTTTTTGATCATGGCTTTCAGGTAGTTCAATAATTTTTAAATTATCCCTCCTGCATCTCTTTTCCAGGTCAGTGGTTTTTCCAATGAGATATTTCACATTGTTCTCCATTTCTTTTCATTTCTTTGTTTCTGTTTTATAATATCTTGATTTCTAACAGAGTCACTAGATTCTACTTGGTCCAATCTAATTTTTAATGTAGTGTTTTCTTCAGTGGTCTTTTGAAGCTCCTTTTCCTTTTGGCTAATTCTGCCTTTCAAGGCATTCTTCTCCTCATTGGCTTTTTGGAGCTGTTTTGCCATTTGAGTTGGTCTATTTTTAAGGTGTTATTTTCTTCCATAATTTTGGTTCTCCTTTAGCAAGTCATTGACTTATTTTTCATGGTTTTTCCACATCACACTCATTTCTCTTCCAAATTTTTCCTCTACTTCTCTAACTTGCTTTTCCCAGTACTTCTTGGGCTCTTCCATGGCCTGAGACCAGTTCATGTTTTTCTTGGAGGCTTTTGATGTAGGCTCTTTGACTTTGCTGACTTCTTCTGGCTGTATATTTTGGTCTTCTTTGTCACCAAGGAAAGATTCCAAAGTTGGATTCTGAATCTGAGTCTGTTTTTTCTTCCTGGCCATGTTCCCCGCCAATGACTTGATCTTTGAGTTTTTAGTCGGGGTACCACTGCTGATAGAGTAGAGAGTACTTTGTCACAAGCTTGAGGTGCTGCAGTTGTTGTTTTCAAAGCTTTTTCTCCACAGCAAGGTCTGCCACACCAATGCTCCTCCTTCCCCAAGAACTGCACCCTGGACCTTGACTCAGATCTGAGCAGGCTCTGCACTCCCACTCTGATCCACCACTTAATTCCTCCCACCAGGTGGGCTTGGGGCTGGAAGCAATGGCAGCTGCAGTGGCTGAACCATGAACTCCTTTCACTGTCCCCACAATTTTTTTCCCACTACCCTTTTCTATTGTCTTTTGTGTTTGTGAGTTGAGAAATCTGGTAACAGCCACAGCTCACTGATTCAGGGAGCTAGGGCTTCTTCTGCCATGCTCCCAGTCTGGTTGGTCCAGGTGCAGCCCACAGTGAGCTCTGCTCCACTCTGCTCCCAGCTTCATAAGGAAGCTCCTTACCCAGGGACCATCTAGGCTGTCCTGGGCTGGACCCCTACTTTTCTCAGCTATTTCGTGGGTTCTGCAGTTCTAGAATTTGTTCATAGCCATTTTTATAGGTGTTTGGAGGGTCCTGGGAGAGAGCTTTAGGCCAGTCCCTGCTTTCCAGCCACCATCTTGGCTCTGCCCCCAGGAAGGATATTAAATGTCAAATTGGAGAAGTAGAAGAAAAATTAAACAATTCCTTTAAAAATGCAATTGACAAAGTGGAACACAAAGTGACTAAAGAAAACAACTCCTTAAAAAGTAGAATTGGCTAAATGGAAAAGGAGGTATAAAAGCTAAATGAAGAAAACAATTCCTTAAAAGTAGAATTGTGTAAAGGGACACCAATGATTCTATGAGACATCAATAATCAGTCAAAAAAATCAAAGAATGAAAAATATAGAAGAAAAAATAAAATACCTCATTGGAAAAACAGCTGACCTGGAAAATAGATTCAGGAGAGATACTTCCTGAAAGCCGTGATCAAAAAAAGAGCCTGGACAGCATCTTCCATAAAAGTATCCTAGAGGTGCTAGAACCAGAGTGTAAAATTGTCATTGAAAGAATCCACTTATCACCTCCTGAAAGAGATCCCAAATTGATAATATCAAGGAATATTATATGCAAACCCAGAATTATCAGGTCAAGGAGAATATACTACAAAGAGCCAGAAAGAAGCAATTCAAATGTTGTGGAGCCACAGTATGGATTATACAGGATCTTGCAGCTTCTATATTAAAATACTGGAGAGTTTAGAATATGATATTTCATAAGGAAAAGGAGCTGGGATTACAACAACTTATCAACTACCCAGGAAAATTGAGTATAATCTTTTAGGCAAGGAGATGTGCATTCAAAGACATAGTAGATCTCCAGACATTCCTGATGAAAAGAACAGAGCTCAATGGAAAATTTGATCTTCAAATATAAGACTCAAGAGATGCATAAAAAGGTAAACAGTAAACGAAAATAAAATAGAACTGTTATTCAATAAGGGCAAACTGTTTATATCCCTATGTGGAAAGATGAAGAAGTCTATCCTTATTATGGCATTTAGAAGGGATCTGCCCAGACAGTGGGTATGGGTATAAATTAACTTTGATGTGATGATAAAAAAACTGATTAAGGGGTTAAAAATGATTGCAATGGGAAAAAAGGAAAGGAGGAGGCAGAAAAGTGTAAATTACATCACATGAAAAGACAAAAAAAGAAATGTTATATAGAGGGAAAGAAGAGAGGGAGTTGAAAGTTGTTTGAACTTTACTCTCATCAGATTTCATTTAAGAAGGATAAAAACATACTCAGTTGAGTATAGAAATTTAACTTGCCTGACAGACAGTAGGAGAGGAAAGGGGAAAGAAAGGGGAGGAGGTGGAAAAATGGGAAGGAAAAGTAGTAAGGGAAAAGGTAAAGTGGGTAAAAGGGAGGGAAGTTTGAGGGAGGCAGTGATCAAAAGCAAAATTCTTTTGAGGAAGGAAAGGGGGAAAAGAGAAATAAAAGCATAAATAGGAGGGGGGAAAGGATGGAGAGAAAGAAACAAATAGTAATCATAACTGAGAATGGGAATGGGATGAACTCTTCCATAAAATGGAAGCAGACAGCAGAATTGATTAAAAACCATAATTTTACAATATGTTATTCAAAATAAACACATTTGAAAGAGAGGGATACACACTTGGTGAGAGTAAAAGGAAGGAAAATAATATATTATGCTTCAGCTGAAGTTAAAAAAAAGTAATAGCAATCTAAATCTTAGACACAGCAAAATCAAAAATAGACTTAATTAAAAGAGATAAGGAAGGGATATAGATCCTTAAAAAAAAGTGCCATAGACAATCTTCACCAAACATATATGCACCAAGTGGTATGGCATCCAATTTCTTGGAGGAGAAGTTAAGGGAGTTACAGGAAGAAATAGTCAGTAAAACCATTCTAGTGGGTGACCTCAAACTCCTCCTCTCTGAACTAGATATAACCACAAAACAAACAAGAAAGAAGTTAAGGAGTTGAATAGAATTTTACAAAAGTTAGATAAGGTACACATCCAGGAAAAAAATGAATAGAATATAAAAGGATATATATTTTTCTCAGGGGTACATGGCACATACACAAAAATTGAGCATGTACAAGGGCATAAAAACCTCACAATCCATTGCAGAAAAGCAGAAATATTAAATGCATCCTTTTTCAAATCATGATGTAACAATAAATCTAATAAAGGGCCATGAAAATAAAGAGGAAAAATAAATTGGAAACTAAATAATCTAATCCTAAAAAATGAGATCCCTTCTAAAAGCTATAATAGAGATACACTTCTTCAGGGTTACAAATCATATAAACAATCAATAAGTTCATCCAAGAGAATGACAATCATGTGACTATATACCAAAACTAATGGGATGTAGTGAAAGTGGTTATTAGGGGAAGTTTGATATCTCTAAGTACTTACGTGAGTAAAATAGAGAAAGAGGAGGTCAATGAATAGGGAATGCAACTGAAAAGGCTATAAAAAATTAAAAATTTCAGACTGAATACCAAATTAGAAATTCTGAAAACCAAAGTAGAGATTAATAAAATTGAAATTAAGAATGTTATTTAACTAGTAAACAAAACTAAAAGCTAGTTTTATTAAAAAAACAACAGAAATAGATAAACAGTTTTATTATTTGATTAAAAAAAGAAGAAAATGAAACTACCATCATCAAAAATTAAAAGAGTGAATCCACCACCAATAAAAGGATAATTAAAACAGTAATTAGAAACTATTTTGCCTAACTGTATGCAAATAAAATGGACAATTTCAGTGAAATGGATTAATATTTAATATTAATATTTGCAAAATTATGAATTGCACAGATGTACAGAAATGGAAGTATAATACTTAAATAGCCTCATCCCAAAAAAAGAAATTGAACAAGCAATCAACAAACTTCCTAGGAAGAAACCTATGAGCCAGATAGATTTACAAGCAAATTCTATCAAACGTTTAAAGGAAAATTAATTGCAATACTATATAGAGTATTTGGGAAAATAGGTGAAGAAATTTGCTTGAATATACAAGTATGTATGTAAACCTGGAAGAGTCAAAACAGATAAAGAAAATCATATACCAAATTCCCTAATGAATACAGATGCAAAATTTTAAATAAAATATTAACAAAAATTTTGTGGCTACTTATAACAATGATAACATATTCTGACCAGGTAGGATTGTACTAGAATGGTTTGTTCAATATTAGGAAAACTATCAGCATTCTTGAATATATCAACAACAAAACTAATAGAAAGCATATGATTTTGTTAATGGATGCAGAGAAAGCTTTCATAAAAATACTATAGTCTTTCCTATTAAAGCACTAGAAAGCTAAATAGCATCTTCCTAAAGCCATCAGAAAGCATTATATGTCATGGGGATAAGCTAGACTCATTTCCAGTAAGATCGAGAAGTGAAACAAGGATGATCATTATCATCCCAATTATTCAATTTGGTACCAGATATGTTAGCTTTAGTGATAAAAGAAGAAAAAGAAATTGAAGGAGTTAGAATAGGCAAAGAAAACCTAAGTTATCATACTTTGAAGATGATATGAAGATTTACTTAGAAAATCTAGAGAATCAAGTAAAAAACTACTTGAAATGATAAATAACTTTAGCAAATTTGCAGGATATAAAATGAACCCACATAAATCATCTGTATTTCTATATATTATTAAGAAAGCCCAACAGGAAGAAATAGAAAGATAAATTCAACTTAAAGTTTCTGTAGACACTATAAAATATTTGGGAGTCTACCTGCCAAGACAAACCCAGGGGCCATATGAACACAGTTACAAAACAGTTTTCCCACAAATAAAGTTGGATCTAAATAAATGTAAAAACATCAGTTGCTCATGGTTAGTCTGAGCTAATATAATATAAATGAGAATTTTACCTAAATTAATTTACTTATTCAGTGCCATACCAATCAAATCAAACTAAAAAAATTATTTTATAGCTGGATAAAATAATAATAAAATTCATCTGGAAGCACAAAACGTGCGGAATATCAAGGGAATTAATGAAAAGAAATGCTAGGGAAGGGGGCATAGTCCTATCATATATTAAATTGTATTACAAAGCAGTAGTCATTAAAGCTGCTTGGTAGTGGCTAAGAAACAGAGTGGTGGCTGATTGGAAGAGGTTAGGTACACAAGAAACTGTAGTCAATGACTACAGCTGTGTATTCTTTGATAAACTCAAAGAATCCAGCTTCTGGGTTAAGAATTCCCCATTACACCAAAATTGTTGGGAAAACTGGAAAATAGTATGGCTGAAACTGGGCATAGACCAATATCTTATACAATACACCAAAATAAAGCCCAGATGGGTTCAGGATTTAGATATAAAGGCTGAAACTATAAGCAATTTGGGAGAGAAAGGAATAGTTTACCTGTCTGATTTATGGAGAAGGGAAGAATTTCAGAGAGATAGAAGGAGTTACTGTTTCAACAATCTGGCTAGCAGCAATTACAGGGGTGAAAAACCAACACAAGCCCAACAACAAGAATGCTGCCAAAGCTCTCCAAAAGCCCAGGTTCTTTTGATCTGCTTTAGTAAAGAAAGCAATGTTAAGGGGTTAACAAGCTTACTTTAATTCAGCATATGAATAACATTCACTTAGTTCAGGGGGAAAAGCCAGCACCCTGAACTTTAGACAAATTACAAACAAATTACAAACATCAATAGACAGAACAAATACAATTCATAGTTATCAACATCTAGGTTCAGCCGGGGAGCTCATAACAAGGGCTGGCCCAGAGTCATGCAAGCCACCATGGCTGTGGGCAAGAGCTCCAGAAAAGAGAACACCAACCCCTGGTTTTATATCTTTATCAGGGTCAAGGGTGAGTCACGCATGAGACTCACCCACGTGACCTAAAATCATCACAAAGAGGTGACTTAAACCCACGTGGTCTAAAAGCCTCTGATTCCCAAAGATGTCACTCAAACTCATGTGCAAACTAGGCCCTCCCCTGAGGCAACGAAGCCACCAAGGACTCTCAATCTAATCAAGGAAACAAAGGCCAAACTCTTCAAGGGCACTTGGTTGAACTGAGTGCTAAGAGCCCATTTTGTTTACCAACACAATTACAAAATGCAAAATGAAAAATTTTGATTATGTTAAATTGAAAAGTTTTTGTACAAACAAAGCCAGTAAAACAAAGATTAGAAGGAAAGCATAAAATTGGGAAAAGATTTTTAAAACCGGTGTGTCTGATAAAGCCCTTATGTCTAAAATACTCAGGGAACTGAGTCAAATTTATAAGAATACAGTCATTCCCCATTTTATAAATGGTGAAAGGATATGACAGTTTTCAGAGGAAGAAATTAAAGATATCTATAGGCATATGAAAAATACTCTAAATCTCTACTGATTAGAGAAATGCAAATCAAAACAACTTACATCCCACATCTCTCCTGTCAGATTGGCTAACATGACACAAAAGAAAAATGATAAATGCTGGAGAAGATGTAAGAAAATAGGAACACTGTTTCATTGTTGCTGGAGTCATGCTCTGATCCAGCCATTCTGGAGAGCTATTTGGAACTATACACAAAAGGCTATAAAATGTGCATATGCTTGGCCCAGAAATACCACTTCTAGGGTTGTATCCAAAAGAGATCACATAAGTGGGAAACGGACCTATATGTACAAAAATATTCATGGCAGGTCGTTTTGTGGTGTCAAAATATTGGAAATCAAGTGGATGCCCCTCAATTGGCGATTGGCTAAACAAGTTATGGTATATGAATGTATTGAAATACTACTGTGGTGTAAGAAATAAGGAGAAATGAGGAGATACAGTTCATAATTAGCTAGAAAAACTTACATGATCTGATGCTTAGTGAGGGGAGAAGAATCAGGAGAATATTATACACGATTAAAGACACACAGTATCTCTGGTGACTAACGTTGATAGACTTAGCTCGTCTCAGCAATACAAGACTCAAAGACATCTCCAAAACAGTCATGATTGAAAAAGTTTCCACATCCCGAGAAAGAATCATGGAGTGTTAATGCAGATTGAAGCAAACTATTTTCTCTCTCTTTTTTTTCCTTTTTCCTTCTTTTTTGGTTTTGTTTCTTCTTTCTCAAGATTCATTCCATTGGTTCTAAGTTTTCCTCACAACTTGACTACTGTGTCATTATGTTTAATGTGAAGGTATATGCCTTCTTTGGGAGCAGAGGGGAGGAGAGGAAGGGAGAAAATATTCAGTACTCAACTTGTGGAACTGAGTGGTGTAAACTAAAAATTAAAAAAAAAATAA
Source organism: Trichosurus vulpecula (assembly GCF_011100635.1). NCBI lineage: Eukaryota > Metazoa > Chordata > Mammalia > Diprotodontia > Phalangeridae > Trichosurus > Trichosurus vulpecula. Next base: position 413,853,597 of record NC_050576.1, on the reverse strand, counting down.
AAGCAACTAACAGAAACAGTATGATTTTGAAAATAGATGCAGAAAAAGCTCTTGTAAAAATACAACACACATTCCTATTAAAATCACCGGAGACCATAGGAATAAATGGAGACTTCCTTAAAATTCTACATAGTATCTATCTAAATCCATCAGAAAGAACTGCATGTAATGGGGATAAGTTAGAAGAATTTCCAATGAGATCGGGGTGAAACAAGGATGTCAGTTATCACTACTGTTATTAAATATGGTGCTAGAAACATTAGCTTTAACAATCAGAGAAGAAAAAGAAATTGAAGAATTAGAATAGGCAAAGAAGAAGCTAAGCTTTCACTCTTGGCATATAATACTATGATATCCTCAGAATACCCTAGAGAACCAAGCAAAAAAATACATGAAATAATAAACAACTTCAGCAAAGTTTCAAGATATAAAAGAAACCCACATAAATCAGTGACATTTCTACATATCACTAACAATGCCCGACAGGAAGAGGCAGAAAGAAAAATTCCTTTTCAAAATTACTGTAGACCTTATAAAATATTTGGGAGTCTACCTGCCAAAACAAACCCAGGAACTTTATGAACGCAATTGCAAAAGACTTTTTCACACAATTAGAGTCAGATCTAAGTAAATGGAAAAACCTCAGTTGCTCATTGGTAGTCTGAGCTAATATAATAAATACGTAAACGCACTGAATACGTAAATTAATTTCAAGGGAACTGTCATTTTACAGTTCCCCTGAAATTAATTTACGTATTCAGTGCCATACCAATCAAATTATTGAAGAATAAAAGGTCTAGTATATCAAGGGAATTAATGAAAAGAAATGCTAGGGAAGGTAGCCTAGCCATACCAGTTCTTAAATTGTTTTATAAAGCATCAACTATCAAAACTACCTGGTACTGCCTACAAAATAGAGTGGTGGATCAGTGAAATAGATTAGGCACACAAGACCCAATAGTAAATGATACAGTAATCTATTTTTTTTATAAACCCAAAGACCTCAGTTTCTGGGGAAGAACTCATTATATGAGAAAAAACTGCTAGGAAAAGTGGAAAATAGTATAGCACAAACTGGTAATAGACAAAGGCTTTGTACCCTATGCAAAAATGAAGTCAAAATGTTTACATGATTTAAATATAAAGGCTGATACTACAAGCAAATTGGGAGTGCAAGGAATAGTTTATCTGTCAGGGCTATGGAGAACAAAAGAATTTATGACCAAACAAAAGATAGAGAATATTATGAACTGCAAAATTGATAGTGTTGATTACATTAAGTTGCACAGTTTTTTCACAAACAAAGCCAATGCAACCAAAATTAAGAGAGAAGTAGAGAATTGGGAATTTTTACAACCACTGTCTCTGAGAAAAGACCTCATTTCTAAAACATATAGAGAACTGAGTCAAACTTATAAGAATATAATTCATTCCAAAAATGATAAATGTGACCAAAGGACATGAACAGGCAGTTTTCAGAGTAAGAAATTAAAGCTATCTATAATCACATGAAAAAATGCTGTAAATCTCTATTGATTAAAGAAATGCAAATCAAAACATTTCTTAGGCACCACATTACACCTATCAGATTAGCTAACATGACAAAACAGAAAAATTAAAAGTGCCAGAGACGTGGGAAAATTTTAAGACTAATGCATTGTTGGTGAAGTTGTGAACTGATCCAGCATTCTGTAGAGAAATTTGGAACTAGGCACAAAGGGCTTTAAAACTGGGTGTAGCTTTTGACCCAGGAATTCCACTTATAGGGCTTTATCCCAAAGACAGTATAAGAATGAGAAAAGGACCCACATGAACAAAACTAATTATAACAGTTCTTTTTGTGTTGACCAAGAATTGGACATTGTGGGGATGCTTATCAATTAGGTAAAGGCTGAACAAGTTGTGGTATATGTATGTAATGGAATACAATTGTGCTGTAGGAAATGATAAGTCAGCAGTTTTCAGAAAATTCTGGAAAGATGTATATGGACTGATGCTGAGTGAAATAAGTAACAAGAGGACAAGGTATACAGTAGTAACCACATTGTATGATTACTGACTTTGATAGATTTAGCACTTCTCAGAATGGCAAGGATTTAAGACAACTCCAAAAGACTCATGATGGAAAATGTGGTCTACATCCAGAGAAAGAACTATGGTGCTGCATACAGATCAAGGCATTCTATTTGCGCTCTCTCTCTCTCTCTCTCTCTCTCTCTCTCTCTCTCTCTCTCTCTCTCTCTCTCTCTCTCTCTCATGGATTCTCCCATTCATTCTAATTCTTCTTTACAACATTCTAATGTGAAAATATGTTTAATAAGAATATATACGTAGAGCCTTTATTAGATTGCATGCTGTCTTTGAGAGGGGGAAGGGTGGGAAGGTTGAAAAAAAAGCTCAAAAGCTTATGGAAGTGAATAATAAACAATGAAATTAAAAATTAATTCAATGAAAAACAAAATAAAACAAACAAAAAACACTCTTTCTCCCTGTAAAAAACTTTATTAGTTCTGCAATAGTAATAAAAAAGATTAGATTCTTTCTCTGTACAAGTCTTTAGGTTTCTAGACCTTCCTAAGTTTACATTATAGATGAGGAAACTGAGGCACAGAGAGATCAAATAACTTGTTCAGGATTGTATAACTAATATGTGTTGTAAGTAGGACTTTAACTTAGGTCTTTCTGATTCTAAGAGCAGTCCTTTATTCACTGTTCCATGATGATTCTTAGTTTAATGGTCCTGAAAATTCATTTCTTTGTATAATAAATTAGGGTATATCTCACATCAAATAAATTGCTAACAGAAATTTTTGGACACAGAGAAAACACTCCAGTGAATGATATAGATATGGTCTCATCTTTAACTTTAAAATTGTTTTAAAATTCTGATAGTTCAATATAATAACATCACTATTATGCTAGCTATGCAAAATGGAAGCATTGTTGATATTTCTAATAAGCCCCAGAGCCCTGCAACCCCAGGAGATCTCCAATGCAATTACTAAAGGCTTCTCCTCACCATTCTCCCTTTTCTCACTTGCTTTTCTTTATTGCTATTGTTATTCTTTAAGGCTTTTTTCAGTGATGATAATCATTTAATTTTCTTAAGTGAATTGCCTCTCTTTTATATTGTAAACTATTCAAAAGAAGGCTCTATCCACTTGACAATTCTTTGTAGTGCCCGAAGAACTTTAGTCTAGTACACTGTACTGGGAGATAATAAGTGTGATAGAGATGCTGATTAGGTAAGCCACAAGAGATTTAGGTATTCACTAAAATGCATACTCATAACATTTTCCTATTATCAGAACAGAACTACTAGGGTATGGTAACCAATTGAAAGAAAGGTTTTGCCTCAAGAGACTGCTCTGGTTTAAAGTTTCTATAATGAACGTACTTCTGTTACTAATAATTGCGATCAAATGACTTGATGATACAATTTCAAATGTACTAACCGACTCTTTGAAATATGATACATATTTTGACACGTATTTTTTGTATGTGTGTGAGTGCATGTGTGTATCTGTGTATGTTTGTGTGTGTGTGTGTGTGTAATGCAAAATAAGATACATGCTGAAACTGAGATGTATGAGACACTATATACAAATAAATGAAATAGTAGAATCTCTGAAGTACTGGTGAGGTTTCAAGGAAGGACATGAGAATCAGTGTAATATAGTGAGGATATCAGTGGATATTGTTCCTTGCTACTTTCTTTTCAAGATAATGCAAGCCATCTTGGTTTGCATCTGTTAAGGTATAGTGACTAAAACTTTCCCTTCATAATGAGAAGCTACAGTCTGTTTAGTCACAGTTATCTTACCCTGACAAAACCAAAAACAACAAAAAAAATGAAATGAAGAAAAAAACAGACAGACCACCCTTCCAGGCTAAGATTAGATCTTGCCATATTGTCCAAATGTCTGATTTATGTTTGTTTCTGATAAGAAATTTTAGAAAAATCATGGTTTAAGTCATAATTCTTTCTCTAAAGGAACTTAGAGTCTAACCTAGAAAAATAGGAAAGAAATTTTCCCCCCAGCACACTGACCTTCTTGCTTTTCCTCCAACAACGTACTTGTTTCTCTACTATGGCATTTTCACTTTCTGTTCCCTATGCCTGGAATAAACTCTTTCCCCATCTCCTGATTGAGTTTATGGTATCCTTTGAGTAGCACCTTCTACAGGAATCTTTTTACAATCCTTCTTCATTCTAGTTCCTTGGAAATAGAATCTGTTAATTATCTCCAATATATACTGTACATATCATTGTATCCATCTCCCAATAGACTTACAAGCCAGGAATGTCTTTCATGTTACTTTGTATCACGAGAATTGAGCAAAGTTCCCCACATATCTCTACCACTTTTCCTTGGTTGTAAAATGATCAGGAGAAATAAATGGCAAAATGAGGATAACAATAACCTCACAATGTTTTGTATGTTGTATTACACCTAAATTGAAGCCCACCATTAATCCCCTTTGAGCCCACCATCAATCCCCTTTATATTCTTGTCTTTGTTTCTACCCTACACCCTGAAATGGCTTGAAGAAGCTTAAGGCATAATTCTGGGTATTGCTCAAGGCTAGTCCCCTGACCCCCCTTTCCTCATGATTCAGCATTCTGTATATTCTCTCTACATCAGCATTATGGGCAAGGATCAATTGCTAGGGTAAGGTATAAGTTTATTTTAAGGAGAAACCCCCCGGTTACCAAATAGCCCCACACCCCTGTGTGTTACGGTGCAGCTATTCTTCTGACCAAGCTAGGTCCCTCCACTCAGACCATAGCTGATCAAGTAGGGGTTACTTTCTGGGAAATTCCACCCTGAACCCCCCACCCAGTTATAGGAAACCAATCACAACCTAAGAAGGCCACCTGTTCTAGGAAGCTGACCACCCTGTGTCACAGGATGGTTGCACCCCTGAATCTCACCATATTCCCAAATTAGCTTGGAGCTGATGGATTCAACCAATGGCTGATCTTTGCTTCTGTATGTCATTGCTTCTGCTGGTGACCCTCCCTAATTGTGTAATTGTGATTTTTGCCTTTATAAGCATTGCAGTCCCTCGGTTCAGGACTGCCTGAATTGAATGTACTTTGAGTATGTACTCCAGGCAGTCTCAAGCTTGGCCAATAAATCCACACTTAAATTTACCTTGAACCCAGATCTCCTCTCACTGTTATTTTCTATACAACAGTTGCAGTGTTAATGTGATTAAAGATCTCCCCCACCTATTTAATAGGTCTCAGGTGAAGCTAGTTAAGGGAAGCTTGATTAGGGAAGGCTTGTTTGTAGGAGGGACCACACCCTTTTGCTAATTAGGTGTGAAGCCCTCAGGACCTAAGAAGTATCTTCAGGGTAGCCATTAAGCTCAGAGACAAGAAGAGAGAGAACTTACGGGCTGAGAGAGAGAGAGGAGAGACAGAGAATTGGTAGAGACAGAGGGAGAGGGAAGTGCCAGGGCACTGAGAACTGCAAGGACTTTCAGAATTGCAAGGTCTCAGAACAGTAGGAGAAGACACAGGCAAGCAGACTGCTACAGTTTGTTAGTGAATGTTCACAGGAAGATCCTAGCAGAGGGGAAGGTTACAGGATGGTTTAGCTCCTTGCTGTGGTATAGTGTTAATTTCCTTGCTGTTATATTGAATTGGACTTACTGGTTTGGGGATAGAATCACTGTGATGTCAAATTTGAATTATCGGTTTTGGGATTTGATCCTCTGGTCCAGTCTCTTACATACTGTCATTCCAAACTATACAGGCATATTCATGGTCACCATCAATATCATGAAACTTGCTTTACTGATACAATTATCAAATGAGATAAGTATAAAGTGCTGAGCAAAGTGCCTACCACATGAAAAGCACTATATATTAGCTAGCTATTGCTACTTCCCTCTCCTAAGCTGCTATGGAATGCTATTGAGTGGCTGCATAATGTAAATGGCCTGAAAGTTAAAAAAAAATCTGTAGCATAGCACATTGAAACTGCAATTCAGCAAGTGTCTTTCTTAGCATCTAGGTATAACTAGGGAAGCTAGATATTGGAGTTGATAGAGTGCTGGGCCTTAAGCCAGGAAGATCTGAATTCAATCCAGCCTCAGACATTTACTTGCTATGTGACCCTCAGCAAGTCATTTAACACTTTTACCCTTAGTTTCCTCATCTTTAAAATGAGATGAAGGAGGAAATGCCAACCCACTCCAAGATCCTTGTCAAGACAACCACAAATCAGGTCAGTCATGTCTGTTTGAAGAATAACAAAAGATTCCCTTAGAATGCTAATAAAACTGTTTTGCTTTCAGTTTGTGCTCATCTTTAATCCACAGTAATCAAACCCCTCATAATGGGAATGTATATCCCAGTAGTTTTCCTACCCCTTAGTTGGAAGAATTCCTTGACACTACTCATGGTGGCAGAATATATATTAAAAAATATCAATGAAGAGTAAAATATAGATAATTGGTAATATATGGTAATATAAGATATGGATTTGAAGTCAGAAAAATCTGTTTAAGTCCTGTGTCTGCTATATTGTCTGTGAGACTTTGGGCAAGTTATTCAGTTTCTCAGTTAAGCTAATATTTATGGAGAATGTAAAATAATATGTATTTCTTAAAATTATTTGCAACACGTCCTAGCTCCGTAATAGCTCTGGGGGACTACATTCAAGAAGGAACAATTCTGTCTTTTTATTTGTTTTGTGAGCCAATATAGGCAATTCATCATCTGGTGGCCAAATTACTTGTGAAGAAGAGCCTCTACGTACTTAGACCTTTGTTAGTAGGTCCAATATGACATTTTGGTGACACTAAAATCCTTTCCAGATTGCTAGGACCTGCCAGAGCTTGCAGTCTGTTGTCAAAGACTAAAAAGGGCCATAATTACATAGAAATCATTATGATATAGGATCTCTTCTACATCTCAATGAGTCTTCAGGAGAGACAAATGTAGACTAGGTCACAGTATTATTTGGTGGATTAAAACTTTTCAAAGAACTACGCATAAATAAGAGTTATTAGTAAATCATTATCAGAAGGGAGGAGGTTTTTAGTGGAGTAGCCTAGGAATCTTTACCCTATGTTAGTCAAAATTTTAATCAATAATCTGGATGTAAGCATAAATGTCATGTTCACAAATCTGAAAATAAGATTAAGCTAACAGGAGAATTCTATAAGGAAATACAATAAGGATCCAAAAAGTATCTTGTCTGGCCATAATAATGAGTAAAACTGATTATGATGAACCTTTAGAGGAAAAGATAAATGCAACGTCTTACTTTTTAGCTTTAAAAAAATCAAATCCATAAGTATTGGATGATGAGGGACGGCTTAACAACTATTAGTCTGTGAAATACTTTGGCGATTTAGTAAACGTTAAGCTCAATACATGTAAGAGCATGAAAAAAAATCTGTTGAAAATTTAGCTCACGTAGTTTTCAGAGCAAGTAAGGTGATAATATTCTTGTTTCCTGACCTGGTTATATGCTATTTGCAACCTGGTGCTATATATTATAGGTCACCTATGTGGTACAACAGATAGAGTGCTGGACTTAGAGTCAGGAAGACTTTAACTTCCTGAGTTCAAATGTGGCTTCAGACACTAGTTGTGTGACCCTGGGGAAGTCTCTTATCCCTGCTTGCCTCAGTTTCTTCATCTGTAAAATGAGCTAGAGTAGGATATGGGAAGCCATGCCACTATATCAACCAAGAAAATTCCAAATGGGGTAACAAAGAGTCAGCCACAACCAGAAATAGCGAAACGACAGAACTGATGACATTATATTTTTTGAAAGTCATTTCAAAATGGAGTTAGTTCAAGGAAAGGGAATAATAAAGTAAAGATGAGAAGTTTTGTTATATGAGAGTCTTTTGTAACACACAGGCATATATACTATGGATTAAAGAAGACTTGGGTGGCATTAGGGTGGAAAACTCTAATTAAAAGTTTGCCAAGGGAATAGGTATTAGTCTTGTTGTAATTATCCCAGTGTTTGGAATAATAAACAGTACGTGAAAGTTTCTGGGAGGCATATGTACATGCACACACATGTGTATACATGCACACATGCATATACCTGTATACATATACCTACACATGCACATATACATACACACATATTATATATATATATATAATTTTCTTCAGGAAATGGTATTTTCTAAGTACTCAAATCATTCAAATATGGTTTAGATGATGAGTGGTAATCCACCAGAGATTTCTGTTCAGGTTGAGATATTAGCATCTACTAACATCTTCTCAAATTTTTTCTAGTTCCAAGATTCTGTGAAGTCATTGGTTTATCCGCATATTTTACCTTAAACAATATGTATTTCTTCTTTTTATTCCATTGTAGATGTCTAAACTGATACCTTTGAAATTGTTATTGATTTCACTGAAAAAGCTTTATGCATGTCTGGGACTCAGAACAATTAGTTCAATGGACCCTATGAATAAGAACATTCGAAAAATCTAGCAATTGAGAGACTATTTCTTCTGTTTGAATTTTGTATAAGACATAACCCTTGCCATTAATGGGAAAAAAAAAAACTTCAATTGATAATAGATTTCTCTTTATTCATATTTTAATGCCACTAATGGAATATTTCTGTATAAAATTATTTTCATTGTCAAAGACAGTGAAATCACTATACTTTGACCCTAATATCACAGTGCCATATGAGGAAGTAGAAATGTCACTAAAAAAAGAAAGACAGGAAAAGCAGCTAGCCAGACCCAAAATAAACACAGGAGAGCCACACTGGAGGTGATTTAGTTTTGAGGATATGGAAAAATTAATTCTCAAGATATCTACAAGGAAGGAAGATATTGAATGATGGGAAAATAAAATCCTGTATATTATTCCTATTAAAAAGGAGAAATTCTTTGTTGACTATTGAAAAATGTCAACACAAAATCCCACCTTAATTTTTCTCCTCCAACAAAAATTCTCCCCTGTCAATTTTGAGATCATAAAGATTATTTGAAGGATTTAAAAGAAGCAGTATAGGTATGGAGAAAAAGCAAAGAATGAATAAGGTGCTATGCTGACAGGCAGATTTGTGGATATTGAACTTGGATTTAGGAATACCTAGGTCCAAATCCTTCCTCAAAGTCTCATTATGTGATTCTGGGCAAATTAATTAAACTCTATGTGAAACACTTTCCCTAATTGTGAGATGAGTGAGATCAAATATCCTCCTTGTATCCTTTTAGCTTTAAATCTTTGATCCTATAATAATAATAATAATAATAATGTAATAACAGGAGTAAGATTTTAGTGTGTTGATGGAACTTCTTTTATAGGATTTAAAAGAGGATGTGAATAAGAGCCACCAATAATTAAGAGGTAGTGATGAGTTTCAATCTATATCATTTGAAGAATATCAGAAAGTGGGGAATGAAGGGGAAGATGAGGGAGTAAGAAGGAAATGGGAGAGAAGTTATAAAGATTTGTCTAACAAACAGTTCTAGAAAGTAACCAGATGTCCAGATAGTCTTCTGTATTCTCAAATGTATTTTTCCTACTTCTACAGTCATGTTTTTTTTTTTTTTATTTCTACCATACAAGAAAGACGAAGTCTTTAAAAGTACTATTAAATTAGTGGGATGAACTAGTCAACCTCTACCTCAAGATTAGCACCTTTCTATTTTAAAGGAAAGAATATATAATTGAGAGAAGACAGAAGTCAATTAGACTTGAATTTTAGGTAGTTCAATTTTGTTTTGCTTATATGTTATTAATATTTCATTTGATTTTCAGGAAGTTCCTGTTTTGCTCATCCTAATTCTAATTAAGAATTTAAATTTTTCTTTCTAGATGTTTTTTTAGTTGCATGTACAATTTGTTGATCAGCTTTTTCTTTTATTGATGTAAGTGTTCAGAGACATATATTTTCCCTTACCTATTGTTTCACTTGTATTGCAGATTTTCGTCTGTTGTCCTAAAGAATGCTTGAAAGCCTTCTATTTCATTGAATATCCATTTTTAATTCTGAATAATTATAATTGGTTTTGTTGGATAGGTGATTCTTGATTGTATACCCTTTTCCCCTCTGGAATACCATATTCCAAGTGATCCAATCTTTTAATGTAGAAATGCCTAAATTATGTCATTCTGAAGATGATTCCATGATATTTTAATTCTTTTTCTTGGTTGCATGCAATATTTTGACCTTTACCTGGGACTTTTAGAGAATTTGCTATAATATTTTTGGGAATTTTCATTTTGGGTTATCTTTCACCAGATGGTTAATTTCAATTTCTATTTTACCCTCTTGTTCTAGAATATCAGAGTATTTTGTCTTAATAATTTCTTGCATGATGATCTTTAATTTCTTTTTTTATCACAGTGTTCAGGTAGTCCAATAACTTTTAAATTCTCTCTCCTGGATCTATTTTCCAGGTAATTTTTTTCCAATGAGATATTTTACATTTTCTTCAATTTTTCATTCTCTTATCTCTCGTTTATCATTTGTTGATTTCTCATAAAATCTTTAGCATCCATTTGCTCCCTTCTAATTTTTAAGGAATTATTTTCTTCAGTGAGCTTTTGTGCTTCCCTCTCCATTTGGCCAAGTCAATTTTCTTAAATTCTTCTCCTCAGTTATTTTTTGTATATCTTGTTGCATTTGGCCAATTCTGTTTTCAAAGCATTCTTCTCATTTGAGAATTTTTGTACTCTTTTTCCCATTTGGCCTCTTCTTTTTTTTAAGGTGTTGTTTTCTTCAGTGTTGTATTCTTCAGTATAAAACATCCTTTCCCAAGCCATTGACTCTTTTCATAGTTTTCAAGAACCACTATCATTTCTCTTCCCAACTTTTCTTTTACCTCTATCACTTGATTTTTAACATACTTTTGAACTTTTTCATGACCTAAGACCAATTCATATTTTTGAGGCTCTGTATGCTTCTCTTTTGACTTTGTGGTCTTGTTCTGGGTGTGTGTTTCGATCTCGCCTGTTACCATAGTAACTTTATATAGTCAGAATTTTTTATGTTCTTTTGTTCCTTTTTCCTGTCTCTTTCTTAACTTTTAGCTCTATGTTAAAAAGGTGCTCTGCCTCCAGGGTGGAGGGTTCATGGTGCTGAGCTTGAAGGTTTTTATTCAGATGTTTTCAAAAATATGTCCAGGGACCTCTATATTTTCAGTGCTTCTCAGATGGTATGATCAAAAGTTTACTATTCTCCTGGCCTATGCACTGGTCTGTGAATGACCACAAGAACACTTTTCTGCCCTGGAACTGTGACCAGGTTCTCCACTCCCCTGAAACCATAAGCTCTGGCGTGCTAGTGCTCCTCCTCACCTGGGGACTGCCACCCAGGACTGTTACTGAGATGCCAGTATCAGTAATGAAAGATTCCTCTTCCCAGTGCCAGCAAAGGGAGCCCCATAATCTCCTTTTGACCAGGTTTCCAACACTTTTAATTATCTGGGGGCTCAGTGCTTCAGAAAAAGCCACTTATACTGCTATTCTATCATTCTGAAGGCTTGTTACTGGTTTGCTGGGACTAATGTAAAACCAAGAGCAAACATTATCTGGAATGGATATAAACTTTAAGCCTTCATAATAATTATTATGGTGGTAATAATTATTATCACTATTATTCATTACTCTACTAGAAATGCTACCTACAGCAATAAGAAATATAAATAGAAGGAATGAAAATAGGCAATGAGGAAACAAAGCTATTACTCTTGACAGTTGATATGAGGCTATAATTAAAGAACCCTAGAGAACCAACTAAAAAAATGAAAAAATGGACCACTTCTGTAAGATACTAGGATATAAAATAAACTGACATCAACATTTCTGAATGCTACCAACAAGTACCGATGATAAGAGATAGAGAAATCAAATTTAAAAGAACTTCAGACATTATAAAATTATTGGGAATCTACTTATCAAGAAAAAACCCAGGTACTCTATGAAGACAATTACAAAACAACTTTCATAGAAAATCAAATTTAAACATTTGGAGAAACGTGCATTGATCGTGAGTTGGCTGAACTAGCATAATAAAAATTACAATTATACCTCTTAACTTACTTTTTGAATGCTATAAAAATCAAAATACCAAAAAAAAAATTTTATGAAGGTAGAAAAAATAGTAACAAAATTCATCTGGAAGAACCAAAGTTCAAGAATATCAAGGAAATCAATGATAAAAAAGGTGAAGAAATTATATTAGAAAGCAGAAATCTTCAAAACACTCTGCTACCAACAAAAAAATAGAGTTGCGAATCAGTAGAATAGACTAGGAAAATAATACACAGGAATGAATGAACATAGTAATCTAATGTTTGATAAATTCAAAGATTTGGGGAGGGTAAGAAATCATTAATTGACTCAAAATTACTGGAAAAAATGTAGGGAGAAGCTTGGCAGAAACTAGATACATGCCAGAATCTCATGCTATTTGCTAAGATAAAGTGAAAGTGGACAAATGATTTATATATAAAAGTGTTATAAGAAAATTAGGATAATATGGAAAAATATATCTGTCTGATCTGTAGATAAGGGAAGAATTCATGAATAAACAATACATCAAAAGAACCACAGAAGTAAAATTGGTCATTTCGATTACATAATTTTTAAAGGTTTTCTGTTTTTTTTTTCACAAGCAAAACCTGATGAATTCAAAATTAGAAGAAAAGCATGAATCTGGGGAAGATTGAAAATTTTACCAGTGTACCTGTTAAAGGCCTCATTTTTCAAATATATTGGCAACTGAGACAAATTTATAAATACAAAAGCTGTTCTGCAATTGATAAATGGTCAGGGGATTTGAGCAGGAAGTTTTCAGAAGAAGAAATTAAGTCTATCAATATTCACATAAAACTGCTCTAAAACACTATTGATTAGAGAAATGCAAAATAAAAAAAAAATCACCACTTCACACCAACTAGTCTGACTAATAATATAAAAATTGCTGGAAAGGATGTGGAAAAATTTGGAGAGTAGCGTACTGTGGATGAAGTTGCGAACCAGTCCAATCAATCAGAAGAGCAATTTGGAAATATGCCCAAAAATGTCATAAAACCTATGCAGGAATACCACTAGGCTAAATCCCAAGGAGATCTAAGAAAAGGGGAAAGTACTTATTGTATGGGAAAAAATATATCTATAGCTGATCTTTTTGTGGTGGCAAAGAATTGGAAACTGAAAGGATGCTCATGAATTGTGCAAGGGCTGAACAAATTGTAGCTTATGATTATAATGGAATTCCATTATGCTATAAGAAATGGCAACCTAGATGGTTTCAGAAAAAAAAAAAAAAACAGAGTAAACTTACAAAAACTCTTACAAAGCAAATTGAGTAGAACTCGGAAAATATTGCACGTAGTAACAGTAAAAAGGTCAACTGCAAAAAGAGTCACTTACTCTATTCAAGACAACAATGAAGACAATTCCAAAGGTTCCATGATGAAAATTGCTGTCTTACTCCAGAACAATGGGGTGGGATGGATGAGAGACTGATGAAATAAGAGTGCAGATTGAAGCACATTTTTTTACTTTATTTTATTGTTTTATTTGTTTATTTGTTTTTTTCCCAAATGGCTAACACGAAAATATATTTTGCATATGTCCACATGTATAATTGATATCATAGCCTTTGCATTATCTCAAGAGTAAGGAAGGGGCTATAAAAAGATATTTAAAGTTTTCAGAAATCAATGTTAAATTCAAGTAATTTGGAAGCTTTTAATTCATAATGTTTTATTTTTCCAATTACATGAAATGATATTTTTCAACATTGAATTTTTATAAGATTTTGAGTTTCAAATTTCCTCTCCCTCCCTCTTTCCCATCAACCCCTGTATTAGCAAGGCAAGAATCACAATATAGATAATAATTGGGAAAATGCCTATGTGGTTCTGTATCCCCAAATGTAAGAGACTCTCCATATAGAAGGTAGACGAAGTAAACCATTTATTCACACACTAAAGAACCAGATCCCCAAAGCAACGAGCACAATCCATCACAGCAGTGAAGAATTCAGTACATAATATCACAGCAGAGAACCACTCTATCCAAAAGCCACCCACCCCTCTCCCCCTGCCCCTGCTGGGGCCTTGCAACCAACAATTACCCACAGCACAGCAGAGCACACATCTGTTCTTCCCCTCAGCTATAACTGCTCTATCGCCATTTCCTGTGACACACTTTCCTTTTATTCTCAGCAAGCTTCTCCCACTACATGTGACTTAGGCTTCCTGTCACATAAGCAGGTCACATGGACTATTAATGGGTGGGAAAGATCTTCAAAACTAAATTGTCTTTACAACCTCTTCCAAAAATAGCAAACAATCTGATATATGTTATGTATGTGCAATCATATAAACATATTTTCACATTAGTCATGTTGTGAAAGAAAAAAAGAACAAAAGGAAAAAGACACACAAAAAGTGAAAATCTGCATTCAGACTCTGTAGTTCTTTCTCTGGATATCGATAGCATTTTCCATTATAAATCATTTGGAATTGACTTAGATAATTGTGTTAATGAGAAGAGCTAAGTAAATCATACTCATTGCACAATGTTTCTGTTATTGTGTACAATGTTCTCTTGATTCTGCTCCCTTAACTTAGTATCAATTCATGAAAGATTTTCCAGGGTTTTTTTTTTTTTCTGAAATCTGCCTGTTCATCATTTCTTATAGCACAGCAGTATTCCATTATATTCATATATGCCAATTTGTTTAGCCATTCTCCCCTTGATAGGCATCCTCTAAATTTCCCATTCTTTGCTACCACAAAAGGAGCTACTGTACATATTTCTGCACATTTGGGTCCTTTCCCCCTTTTTTGATCTCTTTGTGATGCAGTCCTAAAAGTGGTGCTGCTTGGTCAAATGTTATACACAGTTTAATTACCCATTGGGAAGAGTTCTGTGATTTGGAAATATTTAATGAAACAAACTAAAATGTATTTGAAATAAATTTATAAATAAATAAATTTAGAGCTGGTAGTTGAGGTCATCTCTTAAACTTTTTAGTAATTTTATAAATTGGAATATATTGCGTAGTCTAATATATAAAAAAGACTCCATGTTACAGAAGCCTTTTTCAGTTTTAGGCTTTTGATTGCAATCATAACTCAGAGATATTCTGAGTTTGATTTCAGATAACTGCAATAGTGATTATTGCAACAATTCACATGATTTTTTTTTTATTTCACAGTACATATAGAACTTATGTTTGGTTGGCAAAGCCAAGAAGGCAGAGTAAAAACAGTGACTTGTTTGACCTCTGTATTGGCAATCAAGATGGGCTCTTAGCACTTATTCAACCAAGTGCCCTTGAAAAGTTTGGCCTTTGCTTCCTTGATTAAATTAGGAGTCCTTGATGACCTCCTTGCCTCAAGGGAAAGCCTAGAGAAAACAGCTGCACAAAACTCTTGAAGCTTGTGACACTACAGAGACTAAAATGGAGGCAGAGTCCTACCTTGACAAAGAGCTCAAAAGTTAAGTATTTCGCTGGGAAAATAGCAAACAGTGGAAAAAATTCAGGCTATGAAATCTTGTTTGATGACTAGGAAGATCAAAACACACAATGAGAAGAGGACAAAAAAGTCAAAGCTCCTACATTTAAAGCCACAAGGAAAAAAATATTAATTGATCAGAGGCCATGGAAGAGTTCAAAAACAATTTTGAAAATCAAGTAAAAGAAGTAGAGGAAAAAATGTGAAGAGAAATGAGAGTGATGCAAGAAACTCATAAAAAAACAGTCAATAGCTTGGTAAAGGAGACCCCCAAAATGCTGAAGAATTTACTGTCTTAAGTAAGAGACTAACCCAAATGGCAAAAGATGTCCAAAAAGTCAGTGAGGAGAAGAATTCCTTAAAAAGCATAATAGGCCAAATGGAAAAGGAGGTCTAAAGGCTCACCAAATTCCTTAAAAATTAGAATGGAACAAATGGAAGCTAATGACTTTATGAGAAATGAAGAAACTGTAAAATACAATCAAAAGTATGGAGAAATAGAAGACAATGTGAAATATCTGTTTGGAAAAACCACTGACCTGGAAACATTCTAAGGAGAGAGAATTTAAAAAAAAATTATTGGACTACCTGAAAGGCATGATCAAAAAAAGAAGCCTAGACATCATCTTTCAAGAAGTTGTCAAGGAAAACTGCCCTGAAATTCTAGAACCAGAGAGAAAAATGAAAATTGAAAGAGGCCAACAATCTCCTCCTGAAAGAGATCCCAAAAGGAATACTCCTAGGAATATAACATTCAAATTCTGGAGTTCCCAGGTCAAGGAGAAAATATTGCAAGCAGCCAGAAAAAAAAAATTAAGTATTGTGGAAATGCAATCAGGATAACACAAGATTTATCAGGTTCTACATTAAGGGTTAAGAGGATTTGGAATATGATATTCTTTAGGTCAAAGGAGCTAGGATTAAAACCAAGAATCACCTGCCCAGCAAAACTGAGTACAATCCTTCTGGTGAATTATAGACAATAAATGAAACAGAGGACTTTCAAGCATTCTTAATGAAAGGTTCAGAGCTAAATACAAAATTTGACTTTCAAATACAAGACTCGAGTATCATGAAAAGGAAAAATGGGGAATGGAAATTATAAGGGACTTATTAAAGTTGAAATGTTTGCATTTCTACAAGGAAAATATTTGTAACTCAGAGGGGTGATATCTAAAAAATAAATTAAGGGTTAATTGAGGACTCTATTGGGAGAAGGAAAAAGGGGGAGGTAGAATGGAGTAAATTATCTCACATAAAAGAGGCAGAAAAAAATAACCTTTAACAATGGGGAGGAAGGGGAGTAGGTCAGAGGGAATGAGTGAAAAGTACTTTCATTGGATTAGGCTTAAGAAGGGAATAACATACAGACTCAATTGGGCATGAAAATCTATCTTTCCCTACAGGAAAGTCAGGAGAAGAGGGTAAAAGGGGAGGGATGATACAAATGAGGGCAAATGGAGGGACGGGTAATCAGAAGCTAACACTTTTGAGGAGGGACAACGTGACAAGAGAATAGAATAAATGGTGGATGGGACTATGTAGGGAAATATAGTTAGTCTTTCACAACAAAATTATCATGGAAGTGTTTTGCATAAATACACATGTATGACCTATATCAAATTACTTGCCTTCTCAATAAGGGTGGGTGGGGAGTGAAGAATGAATGGAGAGAATGTAGAACTCACATTTTAAAAATTGAATATTAAAAATTATTTTACATGCACTTGGGAAATAAGACATATAAGCAAACATGTATAGAAATCTATATTGCCCTACCAAAAAATAGAGGGGAAGAGGATAAGAAAAAGAGGGGGGTTTGTGATAGAAGGGAGGGCAGATTGGGAAAAGTGGTAATCAGAATACACACTATCTTGGGATGGGAGATGGGAGAGATGGGAGAAAATTTGAAACTCAAAATCTTGGGGAAATGAATGTTGAAAACTAAAAAGAAATTAATAGGAAAAAATAAATATTTCAAAAATTTATGCTACATTATGCTACAGTCTAAGTTGGTTATATAATTATGTCTTTAAAAAAAACCAATGTACATACCTTAACTAAAATTTGTGGTTGCTTTTGTGGTTCTTGTTTTGTCACATCTAACTTTGTGATACAATTTGAAGTTTTCTGGGCCAAGATACGAAGTGGTTTGTTATTTCCTTCTCCAGCTCAGTTTACAGATGAGGAAAGTAAATTAAACATGGTTAAGTGACTGATAAGCATTCATACAACTAGTTATTGTCTTAGGCATCATTTGAACTCAGATGTTCCTGACTTCAAGCACGATGCTCTGTCCACTCTGCTGCCAAGATTCCCTAATTAAAAAATACTCTATTTTGGAAAAGAAATGCAAATCATCATCTTAGATTTCTCATTAAAACACCTGAAGACTTTTCCTCAATTAGGAAACCAACAAAAGTAGGTATCTAACAGTGAATGATGGATTGTAAAAGGGTAAGAAAAATTTCTCTAGTCTAGGGTGGACAGAGTGAGAGAAGACCTCTCTCATTCTCAGATTAATGGGTAAGGAGATGGAGCAAAGCTTAATAGGGGACCCTGTGAAAACTCTGGAAGTCAGAAGATTGATGTTTTAAGTGATTTTATTGATTCCCTTTCAAGACATTCAAACTGACCTAGTGCTAATGTAAATTTATTAGAAAACCATTCTATCATGGCAGCTAGGTTGCACAGTGAGTAGAGCACTGGCCCTGGAGTTAGGAGGATCTAAGTTCAAATCCAGCCTCAGACACTTGACACAATTACCTTGTGTGACCTTGGGCAAGTAACCCCAATTGCCCTGCCTTCCCCTGGAAAAAAATAAAAATAAAAGAAAACCATTCTGTCAAGCTTGTGAATAGTGTTGATATAGGAATAGACTATATTTAAAAAATAGTTTAAGTAGAAAAAACCCGTTCCAATATTAATTTTATGGTCTTTACCCCCATCATTCTGTGACATTTCTCATAATACTGATTTGCTTTATTTAATAATTATATTCCTATAAAATAACTGAAAAATTAATTTTAGTATTTTATGGCATTTTTTAGTTCATTTTACCAAAAAAAATATTAATCATTTATCAAATGGAAGGATGTATTCTTGGTGCTGGTGATGTAAAGATGAATATAAAACAGTCATTGTCTTAATTAAATTAGTCATTCAACAAATATCAAGTACTTATTATAAGCTGGGCACTGGATTAGGTGCTGGTAATGAAAAAAAAAAACAATAGTAATAATTAAATCGTCCCTGCCTTCATGTAGCTTATCAAGGGAGAAAACATACTAATGTTGCTCACTCGTTTCAGTCATTTCTGACACTTTGCAATTTGATTTGAGGTTTTTTTAGCAAAGATACTGAAATGGTTTGTCATTTCCTTCTCCAGTTCATTTCACAGATGATGAAACTGAGTCAAACTGGGTTAATTGAGTTCCCCCAGATCATAGAATTAATAAGTGTCTGAGGCCAGATTTGAACTCAGGAAATGAGTCTTCCTTACGACAGGCCTAACACTCTGTCCACTATGGCACCATGCTGCCCACACATCATGCACATGTATAAATAAAGACCTCAATCCCTTTTGAGCAGGAATTTTTTCACTCAAATTATTTGTATCTCTTACACCTAGCACAGTGCCTGGCACATAGTAGAAAATTAATAAATTCTCAATAATTTATTGAAACTATTAGCCTCAGGTAAGTAGACTTTGAGGAATAAGATAAATAAAAGTGTATATATACATGCATGTATATTGAATTGAATATATGTGTATATATACACACACATACATACATGTATATTGGTGTGTATACATGTTTGTGTATATCCACTCACAATTATCTTGCTTCTCAAAATTCATTTACATAGGAATCTCCTAATTGATAAGAGTTGATTACTCAATGTTCAATGCCTGTCTGAAGGGTGGAATTGGTGAAAACTTGAAGATAGAGATTATGGTCTTCTGGACTCCATTTTTAAGAAAGAAAACGTGTTTTTGCAGATTTTCTTCAGTCTCCTGGATGGAGAAGAAGACTCAGGGGAAAAGCCATCATATAGAGGATAGACATCTTTGAAAATGTACCTCTCCACAAAACATTAAACTAGAGAGAATTCAGAGATCCACTGGAAGGAAAAAATACATTTGCTTTTGCAAGTGGTATCTAAATTTGTTTAGGCATCTGTTATAAAAGTTTTAAATCCTCAGAATGCCACTTTTATTTCCAATGTATAGATTATTTTGCTAGCTACATAGGCCTATATCATTTACATATTCCAGTAAGTTCTCATAGTCCAATCCTGTGATGGTCATGATTATAGATCAGGTGTCATGTTTAATCTGTTGAAGTAATGATAGGAAAAGATTCTTTCAAGTCCAGGAATTTGCAAAGGAACATAGGCAGGTTATCAGTTCAGGGGATGTTGGAAGTCAGTAGTCCATTGAGCTGGTCCCCTTAGCAAGGCTGAAGCACTCAGGAGACTATATCTGGGTATTTATGAGTTCAGTTGTAACATCAATAAAATTTGAAGATCTTCCCATTCATTAATAGGACCATGTGACCTGCTTGAGTCACATGGAAGCCTGAATGACCTGAGCCTTAAGTGGGAAGAGCTTACTGAAAGGGTAGAGCAGGAAGGGGTGGATCAAGGAGTGACTTTGCCCATGTTCATGGGGAGGCCCTAATGGAGGAAAAGCTTGGGGATGCCAGTGGCCTATGCATTGATAATGTATACAGATTTCTGTGTTGCCATGATGGACTTGGCTCCTTGCTGTTGGGATTTGGCTTTCAGGTGTTTGAATAAATGTTTTTTTTCAGCCTTCAATGAAGAAATTTTGTTATAATTTTTCATTCAGAACTATGCCAGCATATTCATGGCAGCCTTAGCCCTTGTGGTATCACTTTGGTGCTACATTTGGTGACAAGGATGGAATCACAAAATATCAGACCTCTACTTGAAGGCAAGAAGGCTTTAATGTAGGAAATAGATATCCAAGATTGGGAGGATTTACCTTATTCCTCCCTGGCAAGAAAATGGGCTAACAGCACAAGACTCTGTGAAAACTGGAAACTGAGGCTACAGAAGGGAGGACTCAGAGATTTAGAAAGATGTTTGCCAGGATCACCAATAGAACTAGAGAAAGAACAGGCAGAGATGTGTAGGAGAGACTAAGCCTTGTGACTCAAGCTTCCATGTGACTCAGACAGGTCACATGGGCCTATTAATGGATGAGAACATCTTAAAATTGTATTATCATTAGATTTGGTCCTAAAATGTTTCACATCCATTACATAGGTCAGTGGAAGTTTAGGAGGAACTGGAATCAACAAAACTGTACAGCAATATAACAGAGATAACACAAATTAATCACATAAAATAATATCTTAAGGTGGGGGCTTTAGCATAATCACCCCATCATTACCCCTTCCAACAAATGAGGCCAAAAAATCCCTTGGAGCAAGGGGAAAAGGGCTCTTCCTCTATAGCTACTTCCTGCTGAAATTGGATTTAGAGCTGTCCCAGTCCCAAGAGGTCCTGTCAGAGGGCTCAGTTCTTTAGCCACCATCTGGAGCATGGTTGATGCCAGGTTCAGGAGTAACACAGAACGGTCTTGGACATGGAGTGACATCCAGCTCAAGTGATCAGCCATCTACAGGTAGAGGGCACCAAATCTGCAGGAAAAAATCTAGTAAACAAGTTGAAACACCAAAAAGAAACAAGGAGACAATAACCAGAATTAGAGTAAATATAGGGTCAGCCATTGTGTATTAATTTTAATCTGAGCTGTTGATTAACCAATTTCCTATTCTCCTGAAAGATGTGACAAAGTTGGATACAATGATTCAAGAGGATTTGTAGGGGAGGTTCCTAATTCCCTATTCAGTCTAACATCAAGTACCTTTTGTCAGTACATTGTATGTAGTTCATTAGTTGAGACACCATCTGTTCTTCTAAAACCTATCCCTCTTCTCAATGGAATAGTAAACAATTCATTTCTCATTAATCTATTCTCACTTTGAATCCACTGACTATTTACTCTTCTGTACTGAGGAAGTATATCTTTTCCCCATTCCCCTAAATCAGTTAACTGTGAAATCTAATCCATCACCTCTGAAAGAGTGTGCCCTTTTTCCCAATTATGAGAGTAAGAATTAGGTGCTCATAAGCAGGAGGAGCTGTCTTCACTATTATATTTCTATGAGAAACTGCTAAGGGGGGCATGTAAAGCCAATCAGTAAATGAAAAGATCTTTCCTGCCTATTGAATAGGCTTTAGGTGGGGCTTCAGATGGGGCTAACAAAGGGAGGCCTGATTAGAGAGAGGCCCACTCCCTTTCACTAATAAAGTAGGAGGAACAAGACTAGTTAGCAAACTAGTTCACTGGTTTAAGAGAAGCAGGAAGCCCTCAAGGGCCAAAGGGAGTAGCTAAGACCACAGCCAATGGTATGTGCCTGAATTCTAGTAAATCAGATGATGTTCTAGTCTCAGAGAGAGAGAGAGAGAGAGAGAGAGAGAGAGAGAGAGCACAGAGCTTGTAAACAGCAGAAGCTGAGAAACTGAGGACTGAGGACAAGGGAGAGTATAAACCAAGGACTGAGCATGAGGAGGAGCAGCAACTGAGGACTGAGGGCTGAGACCAGAACTGGACACAATGGAGTCAGCAGCTGTGGAGCAGAGAGCAGCAGGATACAGAAGCAGAGAGCCAGTTTCCAGAGTGTGCAGAGTGGAGAGTGCTGAAAACAAGAGGGAGTTTTGGAAATTGGAGTCAGCAGAGCTGCAGGAGAAAGTGCTGAACAGGGGCTTAGGATTCATAAGTGCTCTTCTTATACGAGGGCCCTAGCATTGAGGGGAAGCACAAGTATGATTTGGTTTGCTGCTATAATATTTTGGTGTAATCTCCTAGTTATTATAATGAGGTAAAAGTATACGTTTTGGAATATTATTGCCACAATATCGAATCGGGGGCATTGTTCCTTGAGTCTGATCCTTTGGAGTCTAAATAAATACTATACTTCCTCTGCCTTCTACCTACAGAATTCATTATACTTTGGGATTCTTAACCATTCAGGCATGCTAATGGTCCTTTCTTAGGTCATGAATTTTGCCTTACTCACATAGGTTACCATGTTAAGCATTTGCATCTCCCATTATAGCAGAATCGCGTTACTAAGATCTAGAAAAGTCACCTCAAAACTATTACAGTACATGAAAAAAATTCTAATGGTAAGTATACGAAGGAGTCTAGTGAAGAAAAAAAATGTGAAATACAGAAAAGACCTTTCTGGATATACACGAGTTAATAAAACATGTACAGAAAATTGGAGAAATGACAAGTTACTGAGACTGAATAAAAACAAATGGCAGAGTCCTATAGGAATACTAATAAGAATTTTAATCCCATAATAAGTTAAACTTTACAAAGAAATTAAATAAAACCAAAAAGTGTGTATGTAGAAAGAATGAAGGCAAAGAAGAGATCAAAGAAAGGATAAAATTACTGAGGTCTATAAGGCAGTGATATGGATAAAAGAGAGAAGACAAAAATACTTAGTTCCTGTTTTGCTTTTGCCTTATCTACTAGGGAGATATCTGTATTGGAAAAGACTTGATAAAAATGTTTAACAGGAAATCAAAACTTAAGAAAAAGAGGAGGTAGTAAAAGAAGTTATAACAAATTTTGAAGAATTATAGTTATTAGAACAAGAGACGTCAGACTTATAGTTCTGATTATTGAACACTTGTGATAGTAGAACAGAAAAATGCTTCAGGACTTGAAATGGACAACATTCTAATAAAGTTAAAACACAAAAATTATATTCTTCAAATTATTGGCTAATGGGCATGTATGGATTTATGCAAAAAGGATGGAAAGGTTTATTGAATTGACTGATTAAGATCAATTTAGAAATGGAAGTTGCTAACACGTGGACACTGGGTTCAGAAAAAGTGAATTATGTCAGAATAATGTTTTATTTTTTGATAGTATATTCTATTTTCAGTTACATTTAGATAAAGTTGTCAATATTCACTTTAATATATATTTTTTTTACTTTTCTAGTGAAAATAAAGATGTTTATTTTTTCCATCTAAGTTCACAGACCCTTTAAAATCTATCAATGAACAACCAGGTTGAGAACCCCTACTCTGAGTTTTGTTCCCATTTTTGGATACTGTCCTTTTCATAAATTATTATTTATTTATTTATTGAATATTTTTAGTTTTCAGCATTGATTTCCACAAGATTTTGAATTAAAAATTTTCTCCCCATTTCTACCCTCCCCCCACTCCAAGATGGCATATATTCTGATTGCCCCATTCCCCAGTCAGCCCTCTCTTCTGTCACCCCACTCCCCCTCATCCCCTTTTCCCTTAGTTTTTTGTAGGGCAAGATAGATTTCTATGCTCCATTGCCTATATATCCTATTTCCCAGTTGCATGCAAAAACAACTTTTTTTTTGAACATCTGCTTTTAAAACTTTGAGTTCCAAATTCTCTCCCCTTGTCCCATCCCACACATCCTCCAAAAGAAAGCAAGCAATTCCACATAGGCAACAAGTGTATGATTTTTTAAAATAAAACCCTTCCACAATACTCATGTTCTGAAATACTAACTATATTTTGCTCCTTCCTATCCTATCCACCTATATTCAATTTTCTCCCTTGACCTTTTCCCTTTTCAAAACTGTTTGCTTTTGATTACCTCCTCCCACTATCTGCTCTCCCTTATATGGTCCCTCCTTTTTTATCTCCTTCCTCCTCCAATCCTGTGTGTCATTCCCTCCACAGGTCAAATCTGATGAAAGCAAGATTTACTCATTCCTCTGCACCTGCCCCCTCTTCCCTTCCAATGAACTGCTTTTCCTTGCAACTTTTATGAGAGATAATTTACCCCTTTCTCCAACTCTCAGTATATTCCTCTCTTATCCCTTAATTTGATTGTATTTTTTTAGATATCATCCCTTTACATTTAACTTACTCTGCATCCTCTGTCTATCTATCTGTCTATATCTGTATCTATATATATGTACATAAACACCCATATATATGCACACATATATACACATATATACACACATGTATATGTATATACACACATATACATACATACATATGTTTCTATATATGTATGTATGTATGTGAGTATTTTCCCTTCAGCGACCATTATACTGATGTCTCATTATTTGTACATATCATCTTTCCATGTAGGAATGTAAACAAAAGAGTTCAACTTTACTAAGTCCCTTATGATTTCCCTTTCTTGTTTACCTTTACATGCTTCTCTTGATTCTTCTGTTTGAAAGTCAAATTTTCTATTCAGCTCTGGTCTTTTCACTGAGAAATCTTGAAAGTCCTCTATTTTATTGAAAATCCATATTTTGCCTTGAAGGACGATACTCAGTTTTTCTGGGTGGGTGATTCCAGGTTTTAGTCCTAGCTCCATTGACCTCCAGAATATCATATTCCAAGCCCTTCGATCCCTTAAAGTAGAGGCTGCTAGATCTTGTGTTATCCTGATTGTGTTCCTACAATACTCAACTTTTTCCTAGCTGTTTGCAGTATTTTCTTCTTGATCTGGGAGCTCTGGAATTTGGCCTCAATATTCCTAGGAATTTTCTGTTTGTCATGTTTCTCAGAAGGCGTTTGGTAGATTCTTTCGAATTCTGTTTTACCCTCTGGCTCCAGAATATCAGGGTAGTTCTCTTTGATACTTTCTTGAAAGATGATATCTAGGCTCTTTTTTTGATCATGGCTCTCAGGTAGTCCAATAATTTTTAAATTTTCTCTCCTCGATCTATTTTCCAGGTCAGTGGTTTTTTCCAATGAGATATTTGACATTGTCTTCCATTTTCACATTCCTTTGGTTCTGTTTTATAATATCTTGGCTTCTCATAAAATCACTAGGTTCCATTTACTCCAATCTAACTTTTAAGGTAGTATTTTCTTCAGTGGTCTTTGGGACCTCCTTTTCCATTTTGCTAATTCTGCCTTTCAAGGCATTCTTTTCCTCATTGGCTTTTTGGGGCTCTTTTGCTGTATGACTTAGTCTATTTTTAAGGTGTTATTTTCTTCAGTATTTCTGGGTCTCCTTTAGCAAGTCATTGACTTGTTTTTCATGGCTTTCTTGCATCACCCTCATTTCTCTTCCCAATTTTCCCTCTACTTCTCTAACTTGCTTTTCCAAATGCTTTTTGACCTCTTCCATGTCCTGAGACCATTTCATGTTTTACTTGGAGGCTTTTGATATAGGCTTTTTGACTTCCTTGACGTCTTCTGGCTTCATGTTTTAGACTTCTTTGTCACCAAAGAAAGATGCCAAAGTCTGAGTCTAAATTTGGGTATGTTTTCCCTGCCTGTCCATATTCCCAGCCTACTAGTTGAGCACTTGAGCTTTTCATCAGTGTATGACTGCTTGTAGAGGATAGAGTACTTTATCCCAAGCTAGAGGGGCTGTGCTGTTGTTTTCAGAGCTATTTCTGCACAGCAAGCTCTGCCACAACCATGCTCCTCTGCCTCCAAAAACTGCCAACCTGGACTGTGACTCAGATCTAAGCAAGCTCTGCACTCCTGCTATGATCTACCACTTACTTCCTCCCACCAGGTGGTCCTGGGGCCAGAAACAACTGCAGCTGTAGCCCTGTAAGCAGCCTTAGAGCTGCACCACCTCCACCGCTGGGGCAGCGGCTGACCATGAACGTTTTTCACTCAGTCCCTGCAGTTTTTCCCACTAACCCATATCCCTCCAAACACTTATAAAAACAGCTCTGAACAAATTCTAGAGTTGTGGAACCCATGAAATTGCAGAGGGAAACAGGTATCCAGCCCAGGAGAGCCTGGGTGGTTGCTGGGAAGGGTCTATCATGCAGTGCTGAAAGCAGAGGGCTGCCCACCATGGGCCACACCTGCACAGACCAGACCTGGAGTCAGCCAGCTGTAACAGGCCTTGGGGCCATGAAACAGTGAACTGTGGCAGTTACCAGACTTCTCAACCCACAAAAGCCAAAGAGCAGGTTTGGGGGAAACTGTGGGTTTGGATTTAGAGTGGTTTGGCCATGAACTCTGGGGGTGGAGGAAGTGGTGCAATGGTGGCCATAGTAGCAGCAGGAAGCTCCTAAGACTGCCTCCAGAGTGCGAGTGTGAACTGCTTCCCGAATCCCTGGCTCACACTATGGGACGAATCTTGCAGCAGATCAGAGTGGGAGTACAAGGAGTGATTTCTGGGCACAAAGGCAGATTCTCTTACTGTGACCTGCATGGATCTGTATTCTGGTCCTGGTTGTTGGTTCTTGGGGGAGGAGGAGCACTGCGGTGACAGAGCTTGGGGTGATGGTGGAGTAGAAGTAGCTCTGAAAACAACAGTGCTTGGACCCTAAAGCTTGGGACAAAGTACTCTCTACTCTATAAGCAGTTATATCCTTACAAAAAAGCTCAAGGGTCAAGTAGTTGGCTAGGAGCATGAACGGGAAGAGAAAATGAACTCAGAGTCAAACTCAGACTCAAACTCAAACTCTAGATTCCTTTTTTTGGTGACAAAGAAGACCAAAACATACAGCCAGAAGAAATCAATACATTCAAAGAGCCTACATCAAAAGCTTCCAAGAAAAATATGAATTGGTCTCAGGCCATGGAAGAACTCAAAAAGGATTTGAAAAAGCAAATAAGAGAAGTAGAGGAAAAATTGGGACAAGAAATGAGGGTGATGCAAGAAAACCATGAAAAATAAGTCAACGACTTGCTAAAGGACACCCAAAAAATAATGAAGAAAACAACAGCTTAAAAATAGATTAAATCAAATGCAAAAGAGCTCCAAAAAGCCAATGAGGAGAAGAATGCCTTGAAAGGAAGAAATAGCCAAATGGAAAAGGAGGTCCAAAAGACTACTGAAGAAAATGCCACTTTAAAAATGAGTTTGGAGCAAGTGGAAGCTAATGACTTTATGAGAAACCAAATAGAACCAAAGGAATGTAAAAATGGAAGACAACGTGAAATATCTCATTGGAAAAAACACTGACCTGTAGAACAGATCGAGGAGAGAAAATTTAAAATTATTGGACTACCTAAAAGCCATGATCAAAAAAAGAGCCTAGATATCATCTTTCAAGAAATTCTCAAAGAAAACTGCCCTGATATTCTAGAGCCAGAGGATAAAACAGAAATTGAAAGACTCCACCTATTGCCTCTTGAAAAATATCCCAAAAAGAAAACTCCTAGGAGTATTGTCACCAAATTCCAGAGCTCCCAGATCAAGGAGAAAATACTGCAAGCAGCCAGAAAGAAACAATTTGAGTATTGTGATAACACAATCAGAAAAAACACAAGATCTAGCAGCTTCTACTTTAAGGGATCAAAGGGCAAGGACTATGATATTCTGGAGGTCAATGGAGCTGGGTTTAAAACCAAGAATCATCTACCCAGAAAAACTGAGTGTTATGCTCCAAAGGGAAATGAAGTATTTTCAATAAAATAGAGGACTTTCAAGCTTTTGCAATGAAAAGACCAGAGATGAATAGAAAATTTGACTTTCAAATACAAGAATCAAGAGAAGCACGAAAAGATAAACAAGAAAGAGAATTCATAAGGGATTCACTAAAGTTGAAGTGTCATGTTTACATTACTACATGGAAAGATGATATGTGTAATTCATGAGATCTTTCTCAGTTTTAGGGGAGTTTAAGGGAATATAGACAGAGGGCACAGGATGAGTTGAATATGAAGGGATGATATCTAAAAAATGAAATAAATGTAAGGGGTGAAAGAGGGATATATTGAGAGAGGGAGACAGGTAGAGAAAGAATGGGGTAAATTATCTCCCATAAAAGTGGCAAGAGAAAGCAGTTCTTTCAGAAGGGAAGAGGGGACAGGTGAGGGGGAATGAGTGAATCTTAATTTCATTCAGATTTGACTTGAGGACGGAATAACATACACAGTCAACTGTGTATCTTTCTCCACAGGAAAGTAAGGTGAAGGGGATAAAAAAGGGGGGAATGGTAGAAGGGAGGGCAGATAGGGGCAGAAGGTAATCAAAAGCAAACTCCTTTGAAAAGGGACAGTATCAAGGAAGAAAACTGAATAAAGTGAGACAATATTGGATGGTAGGAAATATATTTAGCCTTTCACAACATGAGCGTTGTGGAAGTATTTTACATAACGATACATGAGTGATCTATGTTGAATTGCTTGCCTTCCCATGGAGGGTGGGTGTAAAGGGAAGAGGGGAAAGATTTTGGAACTCAAAGTTGTAACAGCAGATGCTTAAAAAAACAAAAAAAAAGTTGTTTTTTTGCATGCAGCTGGAAAAGAAGATATATAGGGAATGGGGCCTAGAAATCTATCCTGCCCTAAACGAAACTAAGGGGAAAAGGGATGGAGTAGGAAGTGGGATGAAAGAGAGGAGGGTTGACTGGGGAATGAGGCAATCAGAATATATGTCATCCTGTAATGGGAGGGAGGGTAGAACTGGGGAGGAAATTTGTAACTCAAAATCTTGTGGAAAACAATGTTGAAAACTAAAATATTAAATATTAAATAAATTTTAAAAAAACCTCAAAAAATATTAGAGGGATTGGAATATGATATTCTCTTGGACTACATCCAAGGACCAACTACCCAACAAAATCGATCAAAATTTTTCAGGCAAGGGGATGGACATTCAATGAAATAAGGGAAATCCAGACCTTCCTTATGAAAACGCCACAGCTCAGTAGAAAATTTGGTCTTCAAATACAAAACTCAAGAGAGACATGAAAAGGTAAACAGGGAAAAAATCCTTGATATTCAATAAGGACAAATTGTTTCCTTCCTCCTATAAGATTGTATTGCTTTATATATGTCATACACACACACACACACACACACACACACACACACACACACACACACACACATATGTACGTATTAATCCTGAGGAGGGTATAGTTAGGGCAATCAAAAGGGATTTACATAGAAAGAAAGTGTAAGTATAAATTAAGTGATATGAGTATAAAAAACATAATTAAGGTGTACAAAGGGATTCTTCTGGGAGAAGAGGTAAGGAGGAGGTAGAAAGGGTAAATTAAATCACATGAAGAGGCACAAAACCATATTATAGTAGATGAAAAGAAAGGAGGGAGAAGAGCAATGTTTTAGATTTACTCACATTGGATTTGGTTCAAGGCAGGAATAACATATGCTGATAAGTAGAGACATCAAACTTGGCCTAAAGGCAGTAGGAGAGGAAAAGGGAAAGAAAAGGGGGGCGGCGTGTGTCATGGTTATAAGAATAGTAAAGGAAATGGCAAGATAAGGGAGGGGATGAAAGTGAGGCAATGTGGAGGGAGGTAGTTGTCAAAAGCAAAACTGTTTTGAGGAGCGGAAGGAAGAAGGGAGAAATAAAGGCATAAATGGGGAAGAAACAGGATAAAAAAAGACACATAGTAATCATAACTGTGAATATGAATGGGATGAAATCTCCCATAAAATGGAGGTGGATAGCAGAGCAGATAAAAAACCATGATCCTACAATATGTTGTTTACAAAATACACATTTGAAAGAGGAGTATGCACAGATGATTAAAAGTTATAGGCTGGAGTGCCATATATTATACTTCAGCTAAAGTAAAAAAAAAAAAAAAGAAGAGTAGCAATCCTAACCTCATTCAAAGAAAAATTAAATCTATATCTAACTAAAATAAATAAGGAAGGAAACCATATCCTGCTAAAAGGCACCATAGACAATGAAATAATAACAGTATTTAACATACATGCACCAAATGGTATAGCATCCATATTCTTAGAGGAGAAGTTAAGGGATTTACAGGAAGAAATAGACAACAAAGGTGTACTAGTGGAGGACCTCCACAACCCCTCTATAAACTTGATAAATCTAACATCAAAATAAACAAGAAAGGAGATAAGGAGGTGAATTGAATTTTACAAAAGGTAGATATGATAGACATCTGAAGAAATCTGAATGGTATAGAAAGGAATATGCCTTTTTATTTTCTCAGAGGTATATGGCATATACACAAAAATTGACCGTGAACTAGGGCAATGAAACCTCACAATCCTGTGCAGAGAGACAGAAATAGGCGGAAGTAAGATGGCCACGTGAAAATAAGCATCTCACCTGTACTCTCAGAAATTTTGTCAGATACGTCTAAAAAAGTGAATCAGAGCATATCAGGGAGAGTTAGAAGCCACTAGTATATTGAGTGTGGCAAATTTCCAAGCCAGGAGAGTCCACAGGGTGGACAGGATGGATCTGTGGGCTGGGAGAGCCCCCAGCATGCAGAACTGACTGCACCAGACCACACCAAAGTGGGATCAATTGAGGAACTCAGTCAGCCATCCAGGCTGGGAGAGTGCAAGGTGTGCAAAACTGGTGGTGATCCCAGGCTTCCCCCACCACAACAAGAGTGTGTTGGAGCTATGGGAGACAGCAGCCCAGCACCTGCAGCCCTGAGAACAACTAATCCTCAGGCTTGCAGCCCACAGTCTAACGGTTGAAACCCATCTTGAACTTCCGGGAGCCAAAGTGACTAGATAAAGTGTCTCTCATCCCTCCCCTCCCCACCCAGATAGTACTCCCTTAGGAGAAACCCTGAAATAGAGGAGCCACAATAGGGTTTTCAGTACCCAAACAGCAGAAGTTCCTGAGCCACAGTGGGTGGAGCCAGCAAGGGTCAACACCAGGAAACTAGAGATGCCTTCGCACACCCTGGGGAAGTGGCAGAACCCAGGGCAGACAGCAGCTGAGACCGCCCATCCAGCAGCCAGACCACCCCTCCCCCACAGCTCATGAAAGGAGAGGCCACAACATATAAAACCATTAATTAGACCCACAATGCCCAGCCCAAGAAGCCTGGGAAAGAGCCCCCTGAGCCACAGAAGCAGAAATCTTTAAAGTTTAAAGCCACAAAAGAGTTAATCAACATGAAGAAGCACTTCAGAAAATCTAGGACTATTCATTTCATTTATTCATTTATTTATTTATTTCTTCCATTTATTTATTTATTTATTTATTTATTCGTTCATTTATTTACTTATTTGTTTGTTTGTTTGTTTGTTATTTATGGAGAGAGGGAAGATCAAAAAACCAATTCAGACAAGGAAACTTTGACACTCTAACACATCTCACACCTCAAAAGGGAATGTGAACTTGTCTCAAGCCCCAAAATCATTCTTGGAAGAGATCAAGGAGGATTGTAAAAACCAAATTAGAGAGGCAAATTATAAAATGGAAAACAAAAGTCACTGATGAGAAAAAAATTGTTAAAAATAAAATTGGCAATATGGCTAAGGAGATTCAGAATCTAATTAGAGAGAACGGCACCCCAAAATGTCTAAGTGACAAAATGGAAAATGAGGCTCAGAATCAAAATGAAGATAACAAGTCATTAAAAATTAGAATTGAGGTGGAGACATGATGGCAGCTGGAAAGCAGGAACTTGCTTAAGCTCTCTGCCAAATCCCTCCAAACACCTGTAAAAATGGCTCTGAAAAAATTCTAGAGCTGTGGAATCCACAAAATAGCAGAGAGAAGCAGGTCTCCAGGACTTATTGGCCTACCTGAAAGCCATGATCATACAACGAGATTAGACATCATCTTTCAAGAAATTGTGGAAGAAAATTGCCCTGATGTTCTAGAGCTATAGGGTAAAATAAAAATTGAAAGAATCCACCAATTACCTCTTGAAAAAGATCCCCCCCCCAAAAAAAAAACTCATAGGAATATTGACAACAAATTCCAGAAGTCCCAGGTCAAGGAGAAAATAAGGCAAGCATGCAGAAAGAAAAAAAAATGAATATTGTGGAAACACAATCAGGATGACAGAAAATCTAGCAGCTTCCACCTTAAGTATTCTAAGGACTTGGAATGTGATATTCCACAGTTCAAAGGAGTTAGGATTAAAACCAAGAATCATCTGGCCAGCAAAACTGAGCATGATATTCCAAGGCAAAATACTGATTTTCAATAAAATAGAGGAATTTCAAGCTTTCTCAGCGAAAAGACCAGAGTTGGGGGGAGGAGCCAAGATGGCAGCTGGAAAGCAGGGACTTGTATGAGCTCTCCATCAGGTCCCTCCCAACACCTATAAAAATGGCTCTGAACAAATTCTAGAACTGCAGAGCCCACGAAATAACAGAGGATGCCAGGCTTCAGCCCAGGAGAGCCTGGATAGTCTCTGGATAAGGTCTATTGTACCAAGCTGGGAGTGGAGCAGAGCACAGCCCAGCGTGGGCTGCACCAGTACCAACCAGACCTGGAGCCATGCAAAACTGGTAATAGTACCCTGAGTCATTGAGCTGTGGTAGTTACCAGACTTCTCAACCCACAAACACCAAAGACAACAGGGCAGGTTAATGGGAAAAAAAAATTTGGGGACAGAGTGAAACGAGGTTGCAATTGGCCACTGTCCTGGGAGTGGCAGAGGTGATGTAACTCTGAGGCTGCTTCCAGAACTACAGCTGCAGTTGCTTCTGGCCCCAGATTTCAGTGGCAGATCAGAGCAGGAGTGCAGAGTCTGCTTGGATGTGAGTCAAGGTCTGGGTTGGCAGTTCCAGGGGGTGGAGGAGAGCTGGTGTGGCACAGCTTGGTGTGTAGAAATAGCTCTGAAAACAGCAGCACAATCCCTCAAGCTTGGGACAAAGTACTCTCTATTCTACAAACAGGCATACCCCAAGGAAAAGCTCAATGGTCAAGTAGTTGGCTGGGAACATGAACGGACAGTGAAAACGGACTCAGATTCAGACTCAGACTTTGGAATCTTTTTTTTGGTGACAAAGAAGACCAAAACATACAGCCAGAAGAAGTCAACAAAGTCAAAGAGCCTACATCAAAAGCCTTCAAGAAAAACATGAATTGGTCTCAGGACATGGAAGAGCTAAAAGAGGATTTGGAAAAGCAAGTAAGAGAAGTACAGGAAAAACTGGGAAGAGAAATGAGTTGCTAACAGAGAGCTAAAAAAATTCTGATAGACTAAATCAAATGGCAAAAGAGCAATAAAAAGCAATGAGGAGAATTCCTTGAAAGGCAGAATTACCCAAATGGAAAAGGATGTCCAAAAGAACACTGAAGATAATGCTACCTTAAAATTAGATTGGAGCCAGTGGGAGCTAGTGACTTTATGAGAAACAAAAATATTATAAAACAGAACCAAAGGAATGAAAAAATGGAAGACAATGTGAAATGTCTCATTGGACCAATCACTGACCTAGAAAATTGATCCAGGAGAGATAATTTAAAAATTATTGAACTACCTGATCAAAAAAGAACCTAGATGTCATCTTTCAAGAAATTATCAAGGAGAACTGCCCTGATATTCTAAAGCCAGGGTTTAAAATAGAAATTGAAAGAATCATCTAATTGCCTCCTGAAACAGAGCCCAAAAAGAAAACTCCTAGAAATATTGTAACCAAATTCCAGAGCTCCCAGATTAAGGAGAAAATACTGCAAGCAGCCAGAAAGAAACAATTTGAGCATTGTGGAAACGCAATAAGGATGACACAGTTTCTACATTAAGGCATCTGAGCGCTTGGAATATGATATTCCAGAGGTCAATAGAGCTAGGATTAAAACCAAGATTCACCTACCCAGGAAAACGAGTATCATGCTCCAAGGCAAAATATCAATTTTCAATAAAATGGAGGACTTTAAAGCTTTCTCAGTGAAAAGATCACAGCTGAATAGAAAAATTGATTTTATATATAGACAGAGGACACAGTGAGAGTTGAATATTAAGGGGTGATATCTAAAAAAAAATAAACTTTAATTAAGGGATGAGAGAGCAATATATTGAGAGAGGGAGAAAGGGAATGATAGAATGTGGTAAATTATCTCGAATAAAAGTGGCAAGAAAAAGCAGTTCATTGGAAAGGAAAAGGTAGGAGGTGAGGGAGAATGAGTGTATCTCACTCTCATTGCATTTGACCTGAGGAGGGAATAACATACACACTCAACTGGGTATCTTCTCCCACAGGAAAGAAGGAGGAAGGAGATAAAAAAGGGGGAATGATACAAGGGAGGGCAGATAGGGGGAGGAGGTAATCAAAAGCAAACACTTTCAAAAAGGGGTACAAGCAAGGGAGAAAATTGAATAGGATAGGAGGGAACTAAATATAATTAGTCTTTCACAACATGAGTATTGTGAAAGTTGCCTTTTTAGGGAGTGTGTGGGGGGAGGGATGAGGGGAGACAATTTGGAACTCTTAAGTTTTAAAAACAGATGTTAAAAAGAAAGTCGTTTTGCATACAACTGGGAAATAAGGTATACAGGCAATGGGGCATAGAAATATATCTTGCCCTAAAAGAAAGTAAGGAATAAGGTGATGGGGGGGGGAGTGGGGTGACAGAAGGGAGGGTTGACTGGGGAATGGGGCAATTCGAATATACACCACCTTGGAGTGGATGGAGGGTGGAGATGAGGTGAAAATTTGTAATTCCAAAACTTGTGGAAATCAATGCTGAAAACTAAAAATATTAAGTAAATAATAAACTCAAAAGACATGATAGAAAAAGCTATCCACATCCAAATAAAATAGACCAGAGCTAAATAGAAAAATTGACTTTATACCACAATAATGAAGAGAAGCATGAAAAGATAAACAAAAAAGATAAATCATAAGGGGCTTACTAAAGTTGAACTGTTTTGTTTACATTCCTAAATGGAAAGGTGATGTGTGGAATTCATGAGACCTTTCTCAGTATTAGAGTAGTTGAAAGGAATATATATGTACAGAGACAGAGGGCACAAGAGGAGGTGAATATGTAGGAATGATAGCTTAAAAAAAATAAAGTTATTTAAAGAAGAGGGAGGAAAATATTTATAGAGGGAGAAAGGGAGAGATAGAACAGGGTAAATTTTCTCACATAAAAGTGGGAAGATAAAGCAATTCTGTTGTAAGGGAAGAGGGGGCAGGGGAGTAGGAAGGTTTAATCTTGCTCTCATCGGATTTGACTTGAGGAGGGAACAACATACACACTCAATTGGGTATCTTACCTCACAGGGAAGTAGGGGGATGGGGATCAAAAAAGGGGGATGATAAAAGGGAAGGCAGATGGGGGAGGAGGTAATTAAATTAAACACTTTCAAAAAGGGACAGAGTCAAGGGAGAAAACTGAAAAATAGGGGATGGGATAGGATGGAAGGAAATAGAGTTAGACTTTCACAACATGAGTATTGTGGAAGTGTTTTACATTATGACACATATGTGGCCTATGTTGACTTGCTTGCCTTCATAGGGAGGGTGGTGGGAAAGGATGAAGGGAGAGAATGTGAAACTCATAGTTTTAAAATTAGACACTAAAAAGAAAAGCTTGTTTTGCATGCAACTGAGAAATAAGATATATAGGGAATGGGGTAGAGAAATCTCTCCTGCCCTATAAAAAGAAATGGGGAAGGGGATGGGGGCAGGGGGGAGTTGGGCTGACAGGAGGGAGGGCTGAAAAGTGAATGGTGCAATAAAAATATATGCCATCTTGGAAAGGGGTGGAGGATAGAAATGGGGAGAAAACTCAAAATCTTGTGGAAATCAATGTTGAAAGTTAAATATTAGTTACATAAAAATGGTAAAAAAAAAATGAATACATAGCCAGAAAAAATTAGAATTGAGCAAGTAGTAGTTAATGACTCCATGAGGCACCAAGAGTTACCAAACAAAATCAAATAATGAAAACCATAGAAGAAAATGGGAAACATCTGATTAGGAAAAAAAAAAAAAACTCAGCAGGAAAAGAGATCCAGGAAAGATTATCTAAGAGTTGTTGATCTACTGCAAATCCACGATGAAAAAAGAGCCTGGACAGTGTCTTCCAAGAGAACAACAAGAATACTGCCCAGAAGTACTAGAACCAGTGGGTAAAATAGTCATCAGAAGAATGCACTGATCACCCCCTAGAAGCAATCAAAAGTGAAAGCTCCAAGGAATATTGTAGCAAAATTCCAGAATCATCAGTTCAGGAAGAAAATACTGCAAGCAGCCAGAAAAAACAATTCCAGTATTGTGGAACTACAGTCAGGATCACATAGGATCTTGCAGCTTCTATATTAAAAGACAGGATAAATTGGAATATGATATTCTAAAAGCCAAAGGATCTTGGAAAACAACCAAGGATCAACCACTCAGAAAAATTAAGCAAAATTTTTCAGGCAAGGAGATGGACATGCCATGAAACAAGGGAATGGCAGACCCTCCTGATGAAAAGGCCAGACCTCAGTGGATAATTTGATCTTCAAATACAAAACTCAAGAGAGACATAGAAAGGTAAACAGGGGGAAAGAAACCTTGTTTATCAATAAGGGCAAATTGTTTATATCCTAAAATAGGATTATATTGTTTTGTGTATTATATATATATATATATCAATCTTGTGAATTGTCCAGTTATTATGTCAATTGAAAGGGAAATATATTGCCTGAGGGTTTCAGTATAAAACAACTGATACATTGATAAAAAATACTTAGGGGATGTAAAGGTATGGTTCTGGGAGATGTAAGGAGGTAGTAGAAAAGGGTTAATTACATCACATGAAGAAGTATAAAATATATTATAATGGAGGGAAAGAAAAGATAGAGAAGAACAGTATTTGAGCATTACTCTCAGTGGATTTGATTCAAGAAGGGAATAACATACTCTGAAAAACTTGTCCTACAAGCAATAGGAGGGGAAAGGGGAAAGAAAAGGGGGGGGTGGTCGGGAGGGAGGGAAAAAGGGTAAGATAAGGGAGAGGAATCAATATGGAGGGTAAACTGAGCAAGGCAACAGTCAAAAGCAAAACACTTTTGAGGAGTGGAAAGCAGAAGTACGAAATAAAGCATCAACGGAGGGAAATAGGATGGAGAAAAAGACACAGATAGTAATCATAACTGCGATTGTAAATGGATTGAACTCTCCCATAACAAGGAGGCAGATAGCAGAATGGATTAAAAAACATAATTCCACAACATGTTGTTTACAGGAAACACATTTGCAACAGGGGATACACATAGTGTAATAAAAGACTGGAGCAGAATATATTGCGCTTCAGCTAAAGTAAAAAAAAAAAAGCATAGGTAGCAGTCCTAATCTCACACAAAGCAAAAGCAAAGATAGTTCTAATTAAAAGAGATAACGAAGGACAGTACATCCTGCTGAAAGACATTATAGACAATCAAGCAATATCATTACTTAACATGTGTGCAGCAAGGAGTATAGCATATAAATTC
The DNA here is from genome assembly GCF_011100635.1 of Trichosurus vulpecula. Classification (NCBI taxonomy): domain Eukaryota; kingdom Metazoa; phylum Chordata; class Mammalia; order Diprotodontia; family Phalangeridae; genus Trichosurus; species Trichosurus vulpecula. Next base: position 413,815,929 of record NC_050576.1, on the reverse strand, counting down.
TTAGAATAGAAGTTAAGGAAGTTTCAGGAAGAAATAGACAACAAAACTATTATACTGGGGGACCTCAGTCTCCACTCCTCTGAACTTAATAAATCTAACATCAAAATAAACAAGAAGGAAGTTAAGGAGGTGAATAGAATTTTAGAAAAGGCAGATATGATAGACCTCTGGAGAATACTGCATGGGGATAAAGAGGAATATGTCATTTTCTCAGTGGTCAAAAACTGACCTTGTACTAGGGCATAAAAACCCCACAATTCTATGTAGAAAGGCAGATATAATCAATGCATCCTTTGGAAATCATGATGCAATAAGTTATTTGTAATAAAGGAACATGGAAAAATTAAAAATTAATTGGAAACTAAATAATACAGTCCTAAAGCATGAGGGGCCAAAGAGCAAATCAGAGAAACAATTAATAACTTAATTCAAGAAAATCACAATAATGAGACAACACCAAAAGTCATGGCATTCAGAGAACGTGGTTCTTAGGGCAAGTTTTGTATCTCTGAATACTGACAAGAATAAAATAAAGATGAAGAAGAAGATCAGTGACTTGGGCATGCAACTGAAAAAGCTAGAAAAAGAACAAATTGAAAATTCCCAATTAAATACTAAATTAGAAATACTGAAAACCAAAGGAGAGATTAATAAAATTGAAATGAAGAAAACTATTGAACAAAAAAATAAAAATAAGATACAGTTTTATGAAAACAAATATAATTGACCTTTGTTCATTTTGATTTAAAAAAAAAGAAAACAAATAAACAGCATCAAAAATTAAAAGGGTGAATTCAACTCCAGTGAAGAAGAAATTGAAACAATAATTTATAATTATTTTGCAGAATTGTATGCCCAAGTACTTGGCAATCTTAGGGAAATAAATGAATACTTATAAAAATATAAACTACCCAAATTGACAGAAGAGGAAGTAAAATACTTAAATAACCCCACCTCAGAAATGGAAATTAAACAGGCCAACAATGAACTCCCTATGAAATAATCTTCAAAGCTAGATGATTTACAAGTGAATTCTCTCCAACATTCAAAGAATAATCAATTCCAATACTTATGGACTATTTGGAAAAATAGGCAAAGAAGGAGTCCCACCAAATTCTTTTTATGACACAAATATGGTACTAATTCCTAAAACAGGAAGACCTAAAACAGAGAAAGAAAATTATTGACCAATGACCCTAATGAATATAGATGCAAAAGATTGAGGCAACTTATCAGGAAAATAATACACTATGAACAGGTCAGATTTATTCCAGGAATTCAAGGCTGGTTCAGTATTAGGAAAGCTATCACTTTAATTGATTATATCAACAACAAAACTAATAGAAAATATATGATTAGATAATAGATGCAGAATAAACTTTCGATAAAGTACAACTCCCATTCCTACTAAAAGGACTAGAAAGCATAGGAATAAATGGAGCCTTCCTTAAAATTATAAATAATATCCACCCAAACCCTCATCAAGCATTATATGTAATGGGGATAAGCTAGATGCACTTCCAGTAAGACCAGGAGTGAAACAAGTATGTCCATTATCACCCCAATTATTCAACTTGGTTCTTGAAATGTTAGCTTTAGCAATAAGGGAAGTAAAAAACAATGAAGGAATTACAATTGGCAAGGAAAAAACTAAGTTATCACTGTTTGCAGATGCTATGAGGATCTTTACAGAACCCTAGAGAATCAAGTGAAAAACTGTTTGAAATAACAAATAACTTTTGCAAGTTGCAGGATATAAAATAAACCCACATAAATTCCCAGTATTCCTCTATAATACTATCAAAGCCCAACAAGAAGAGATAGAAAGAGAAATTACATTCAAAGTTACTGTGGAAACTATGAAATATTTGGGAATCTGCCTGCCGAGACATAACCAGGAACTATATGAACACAATTAAAAACACTTTTCACACAAATAAAGTGAGATCTAAATAAATGGAAAAAAAAATCAGTTGTTTGTGGTTAGGCAGAGTATTACATATTACAAATGACAATTTTATCTAAATTAACTTACTTATTCATTGCCATACCAATCAAACTACCAAAATAATATTTTATAGAGCTAGATAAAGTAATGACAACATTCATCTGAAAGAAAAATATCCAGACTATCCAGGGAATTAATGAAAAGAAATGCTAGAGAAGGAGGCCTAGCCATACCAGATATTAAACTGTATTATAAAGCAGCAATCATCAAAATAGCATTGTTTATCAGTAGAATAGGTTAGGTACACAAGACACAGAAGTTAATGATTATACTAATCTACTCTTTGATAAACCCCAGAGTCTAGCTTCTCAGAAAAGAACTCACTATTTCACAAAACTCCTGGGAAAACTGCAAATTAGTACGGTAGAAATTGGGCATAGACCAATATGTTACTCCATATACCAAAATGAAGTCAAAATCAGTTCACAATTTAGATATAAAGGCTAAGTAATTTGGGAGGGAAGGCAATAGTTTCCCTTTCAGACTTATGGAGAAGGGAAAAATTTATGACTAAACAAGAAATAGAAACCACTACAAAACGCAAAATGGATAATTTTGTTTTATTAAATAGAAAAGTTTTTCTACAAACAAAGTCAATACTACCAACCTTAAGAGGGAAACAGAAAATTTGGAAAGAATTTTTACAACCATTGTCTCTGACAAAGGCCTCACCTCTAAAATATATAAGGATCTGAGTCAAATTTGTGAGAATACACATCATTCCTCAAATGATAAATGGTCAAACGTATGAACAGGCCATTTTCAGAGATACAAATTAAAGAAAGCTATAGTCATATGAAAAAATGCTCTAAATTTCTATCGAGTAGAGAAATGGAAATCAAAACAACTCTTAGGTAGCACATTTTTCCTGTCAGATTGGCTAACTTTTCAAACAGAGAAAATAAAAGTGCTAGAGATGTGGGAAAATTGGTACTCTATTGCATTGTTGGTGGAACTGTGAACTGATCCAACCATTCTGGAGAGCACTTTGGAACAAAGCCCAAAGGGCTCTAAAAATGTTCATACCCTTTGACCCAGTAATATTGCTTTGTGTTCTATATCCCAAAGAGATCACACAAGAGGGAAAAGGACCCATATGTACAAAAATACTCATAGCAGCTCTTTTGGTGGTAGCAAAGAATTGGAAATGAAGGGGATGCCAATCAATTGGGGAACGTTTAAATAAATTGTGTTATATATATATGCAATGGAATGCTATTGTGCTATTAGAAATGAGGAGCAGATGAGCTTCATGAACATGGAGAAACTTATGTTATCTGATGATGAGTGAAGGGTGCAGAACCAGGAGAACACTGCATACAACCACAGACAGATTGCTTATGGGATGAATAACCTTGATAGATTTGGCTCTTCTCAACAATGCAAGGTTCTAAGAGAACTCCAAAAGACTCATGATGGAAAAGGCTATCCACACCAGAGAAAGATTTATGGAGTCTGAATGAATTGCTCTCTCAATTTTTTTTTTAGTTTTGTTTTACTTGATTTAATTTTTCATTTTGTTTCATCTTTCTCATGGTTCATTCCATTCATTATAATTCTTCTTTACAACTTGATGTTATGGTAATTAGGGTGGTCCTTTTGCTGAGGGAAAACAGGTGGGTGGCAGTGATGGGAGTGGTTTCACCAAAGCCTAGAGCAGGGGCCCTGGGAGATAACCTCTACCTCCCCCTCCCCACCTCACTGGCAAGCTGGAGGAGACAGGGCAGAGTAGAGGGTGTGAGAGGAAAAGAAGTAGAGATGTACAGGATGTGGGCATGGCTAGAGCCAGGTCTTGAGTGGATTAACCTGGCTCTGATCTGTGCTGCAAGGGTGAATGTCCTGAGATTGTATTGTATGTGGAGCTTTGAAACAGGAGTGGACAATACCTTTGTGCAGACTCTGTAAGAGCAGCTGGAGAAGTGAGAGAAGAAGCTGACAGCATCTGACGTACTGACACAGCAGGAACAGAGGACTGCTTGTTTGAGAACTTTGGAAAAGTGAGAGTGGAGAAGCTGCTACATCAGGATTCTGGCAGAATCTAGGAGTAGCCAGCAGGAGCTGGATGACCAGGAACCCAGGAGCCTGGAGTTCAGCCCTGGGGCAAGATGGAAACTTTGCAGCAAGGTGTTGAGTGTGCTTTTTTGCTGCCTTCCTTGGGGACAGTGTGGGACCCAAGGGGAGGATGGAATTTTCTATGGGGGAAGTGCCCTCAACCCCCAAAGATCTCGTCCTGTTGGCTTTGTTGCCCAGATGTCCCCCAGGACTCTGAAAGTGGGCTGGTGGAACACTGTGGGGAGAACAGACCCCCAAGAAAATTTTATTTGGACTTTTTTGTTTAAGTTGGAATTATGCTCATTAAAGCATGCTCTCATTTGAGGGTGCAAGGAGCAAGTCTGCAATGGCAGTGTGGGGAGAAGGACATACCCCCAACAAAGACCTTATTTGGACACTGTGTATTGATTAAAGAGATTGTAACTTGCTGTGACCTAGGATTGGATGGCATTCATATCATGAAAAAGGAGATTGGAGAATGATACTGAATGATTTGTTTTGCTATGTTGTTGTGAATGTTATGCTTTATTGCAAGGCCAAGGATCCTGGAAAGTGGTAGGGTGCTATGGTAATTAGGGTGGGATGTTTCTACTGGTTTCTCTTTTGAATGCTGAGATAATCAAGTACCTTTGAAAAGTTTTGGTTTTCAAATATAACGGCAAGCACAGTGGAATTTTGGTTGTCCTTGCTTTAGAGTCCTTCTCAGCACAAAGGAGTCTTTGATTGAATTGGGAATATTTGATTTGCTTACGTCAAGGGAAGGACTAAGTGGGTTTGATTCACCTGGTGGTGATGCCCTTTGACCCTGAAGAAGTGTATATAAACTCAGAGGTTAGAGTTTTGTTTTGGGGGCACACTCATTGAAAGATTGTGGGTGACTAGACTCAGGGCAAGCCATTGAAATAGCCCCCCTGGATTTGAAAACCCAGATATTGGTGCTTCTCTGGTAAATATGTATTGCTATGGATAGGATGATTGTGTTTATTGACTCTATTGATATAATGTATGCTTGTAATTTTTGTTTGTATTTGCTTTGCTTTTCAGGATGCTGGCTTTTCCCCCTGAACTAAGTGAATGAAATATGTATATTTAATTAAACTGAGATTGTTAACCTATTAAAATCACTTTCCTTAGAAAAGCAGATCAAAGAAACTGTACCAGCAGCCCTTCTGTGTGCTGCTCTTATCAGTCTCCCCACCCCACAATAACAGCTAGCAACATTGTTGTTAAACTTGATTATCGGGAAAATAACTTTAATTTAAAGGTATATGTAGAACCTATATCAGATCACATGCTGTCTGGGGCAGGGGGAGGGGGGGAGAAAATTTGGATCTTAAAAATCATAACCATTTTCCTTTCTGGTTCTAGGACCTCAGAGCCCTTTTCCTTGATAATTGCTTGAAAGATGCTGTGCAGTCTCTCTTTTTTTTCATCATGTTTTGCAGGTAGACCAATGATTCTTAAATTATCTCTCCTTCATATATTTTCCAGGTCAGTTGTTTTTCCAGTGAGGTGTTTTATATTTTCTTCCATTTTTTTTATTCTTTTGATTTTGTCTAACTGATTCTCAAAGTCTCACAGTCATTAGCTTCCATTTGCCTAATTCTAATATTTAAGGAATTATTTTGCTCAGTTGTCTTTTGAACCATCGTTTCCATTTTGACAATATTGTTTTTTTCAGTGAATGTTTTTTCCCAATTTGGCCATTTGTATTTTTTAAGGAATTGTTTTGTTCAGTCAATTTTTGTCCTTCCTTTTCCAAGCTGTTGACTGTCTCTTGGAAACTGCTTATTTCTTTTCCTAATTTTCCTCTACCTCTTCTATTTTACTTTTAAAATCATTTTTTATCTCTTTCAGTTATGCTTTTTTGGCCCCAAGTCAAGTTCATATTCCCCTTGGTTTCACATGTATGTATTATGACATTTTTGTCTTCGTCTCAGTTTGTGTTTTGATCTTTGCTGTCACCATAGAAGCTCTCTATCATCAACATTATTTTCTTTGCTTCTTGTTCATATCTTTGCCTATTTTGTGTCTTTAAAGTTGATCCCTGCTCCTGAGGCACAAGAGGCCCTGTCCCAAGCTTCTTGTTCTGTGGACAAGGGGCCTCGTTACTGGCTTTGTGCTCTGGGCCTTGGGTGCTAGTGGCTTGCTCACTGCACTGTGGGGGCCTGGCCTGGCCAAACCTGTTTTTTTTTCTAAGGAGACAAAGAAGACAACCTAAGAAGGCTGGCAGTTTGCCTTCTGCACTGGGGCTGGAGACCTGACAGCTGGTCTGCTATTCTCCTGGCCTGCTAAGCAAGTAACAAGGAGACTCAGTCACTGATCTGTGCTGTGGCTAAGACCCTTCTGCTTACCTTTTGGACACTGCACCAATTTTGGAATCATAAGACATGAAATTGAGTCTACGACCTTTAATTTACTAATTTTATGAGTAATGAGTAATTCATTTAACTGTTCTATGCCTCAATTTCCTTTCATTTAAAGTTGAGATGATGAAATCAAGCATGCATCTTAAAATGTCATATACTTGTGAAATAATACTATTAAGATTGTTAAACTAATAAAATAATATAAATGTGAAGGGTGAATTTTAGATTTTTTTTTATCCTTTGCCTTCAATTTTGCTATTTATTTTATCATTGACTTTGGAACAAGGCATTACTGGTGTACTTATTTAATTTTTAAACAACCTGAAGCTAGGTGTAAGATGCTAGTATTCAATGACAAAATTTGAATTACATCCAAATAGATCCAAGATATCTTGATAGACTAGAAAAGCCACATGCAAAACAAATGCAATTTTGTGGGGTTAAATGTAAAATCATCTAGTTAGCTTAAAATAAACAAATGTACACATTGACAAAATGGTACGAATTTTATGAGAAATCGTTTTTTTTTTTCTGAAAAAGTACCTCAATATTTTGGTAGGCTTCAAGTTCAATAAAGTATGCAACATGAAATGAAGAAAAAATACCCGACGAAATTGCACTTATAAAACCAGTATCTAGAAAAGGCAATTATATTTCCTCTGCTCTTCCTTGCATAGGTAATAATTGGATTATTGTGTTCTATTTTGGGCACCACATTTTGGGAAGGATATAGATGAACTAGAAGGAATTGAAAGGAGTTGAAACCATGTCATGCAATAATCAGTTGATGGAACTGGAAATGTTTACCCTGGTGAAGAGAAGATGGGGTATGTTAGGGAGGGAAATAAATTTCTTTAACATTTAAAGGTCTCTCATATAGGATTAAGTATTAGGCTTGCCTAAGTTGTCAGAAGCTAAAGGTAGCATTTCTAGAGAGGAACACTTTAGCTTGATATGAGAAAGATTTTCTAAAACTTAGATCTGTTTAAATATGTAATTGAGATGCGTTCCTCATCTCTGGAGGTATCCAAACAGAAGACAGATGACAACTTTTTGTATATGGTGCAGAAGACATGCCTTATCAGAAAAGGGGTGGACAAAATTGAATTATAGATTTACTCAAAATTTTCCTGTATATATCTCATGCCTGTGTATTTCCATCGTGAGAGTCAAGAGAGCAAGGACTAATTTTTATGTTTCTTTGTATCCCCAGAAATTGGCATAGTGACTGTTGTATGTTTTTAGGCACTTAAGTTCTAGGATACTGATTGATTTTTAACACTGAGACTTAGGGAGAAGACTAAGAAGCCAAATTCACAATGGGAGGTGGAGTTCACATATATATATATATATATATATATATATATATATATATATATATATATATATATCAGCAAAGAACAGGTCCCAGCATTGGTAGAAAGTGGTGTACCTGAACTTCAAAGAAAGCAAATATATTTTGTCATCCTATCAAATCAAATTTCTAAAACTGTCAATGATAATCAAAGGGTATGCAGACTTCTATTCCTGCTTTTATGAATGAAACATGAGAGAAGGAACAGATTTTTTCCTGAGGGAAATTGGGGCTTTTGAATGCTCTACTAGAAGTAGGCAACCCAGCTTCTTTTTGCTTCATGGCAATGGATTCAAGCACACTAATTACACTGTAGACATACATGCACATTAGAAATACCAGTTCCCACAATCAAAATAGGAGATGGACCATTAGTTCATAGCATATAATAATTACTCTTTAAGCTTTCTAAATTATATGATAGGAAACTATCATTCTAAGACCCTCACTCTAGTCAATAGCTTTGGGATTCAGAGAAACTAAAATCTTCCAAATAGTTAGGTATTTTCCCCCTGGATAGGGTTGACTATGCTGGAAAAGACCACAGAAAGCATCTGCCACTACTGAGGAAATTGGCAGCATATAGACTGTGATTGACTATGTAGCTTAAACTGTTTTCCAGAACTAGTGTGTAATAAATAAGATGCTGGTTTCCCAGTGGTAGATTTGCATACTAATGAATTAAAAAAAAACATTGCTTCTACTACATATTAATAACATTGAGGAAATTGAAATGTATCTATCCAATAAGGGGAAAATTAGCCACCTTCCATGCAGCAGACATTGCAGAGCAATAAGATCCATGCTAGCAAGGGTAGAAACCATTAGGAAGTTTATTATTCAAGTCCTGTTGGTAACTACAGGAATATTTGTATACATGGCCATATTATATATTCCCTATTCCATAAGACAGGAATAAGACATAACAGATTATAGTAGTAGTCTGACTGCGAGATGGTCACTTGAGGCCATAGCCAAACAAAAGAGTGAATTGATGGAGGCAATGACCAGGCTTTCACACTACAAATTGGCACCCAAACAGAAAATATTCAAAGGCCAGCTTACAGAAAGGAAAAGATATCAAAAGGGCTATGGAGCCGAATAGATTTAACTATTAAGAAAATTTAAAAAAAAAAATACATAGCACATGAAGGATCCTTAGTTGTACCTAGTCACATAGAAGAATTCTTAAAATATCTAATTCAGTTTTGGCAGTTATGACAAAATTTGCATAATTCTTTAAATGACCGTAGGGCTGAGAGGATAGCCAGGACATTTGTGGCCAGGCAGTTGACAAATGCAATCAATAGGAGAGCCATGGCTCTTCAGGCCAGTCTAGAACAGACTTGAAACTGGCCTGTTGGCATTGGGACATGCCCTCATTAGTAATTGCCATTATCATTTATATAATTTAATAATTTTAGGAACAGTTCAATTAGCACTAAGGGATTTTGAGATTCATACAAGCCAAACAATGAATATGAATACCCTCAGGGATATTTCATTATGATTCAACAGAAAATGGGTTCAATGCAAAGAAAAGGTACTGGCAAAATGCTATTGAAAATATGAGGTGATAGAAATCACTCCCAGATTGAGAGACAAGAAAGATTTTATATTGGGCTTGAGTTGCATCTTCAATGGAGGGATTTAAGCTGACAGAGATGGGTTTGGATAGGTGTGGAGAGTCCTCAGATACAAAAGGGACAGTATAAGATATGAGAATTGAGAGTAATCAAGTTTGTCTAGAACACAGATTATGTGGAGTATAATATAAGACTAGAAAGGTAAGCTTAGACCTAGATTTTGGTTAGCCGGGAAGGGATCGGAATGCATACTTTATATGCTGATCATATGTTATGCAGTGTAGTTTTTGCTGCCATGAAAAATCAAAAGGATTATTTTTTCCCTTACAAACTTCCATTTGTATTCACTACACTCAATGTATAGAGGTTTTCACTGAAATGTAAGGTGGCGGAGTAAGCACCAGAGAGGTTTTTCTTTTTTTTAATTGATGCATTTCCCATATGACATGACATTTCCTGTTGTACCTCCCCCAGTCAACCCTCATTTCTAGCAAAGTTAAGGCGACTACAATGCAAGGCAACTACATTTGATTGCATGCACTATGTGTTGCATGTGTTGTCCCCTTCTTTCTTTTGAGAAAAAGGATATTTACTTTATTCTCTTTTCTCCATATCCAAAATTGTCCATTCCAATTCATCTATGTTCAGCTGACTTTCAATATGTTTTTTTTCATTAACAATATTGGTGTCATTATGTATGCTTTTCTTTTGGTTCTGCTTCACTCTGTATCACTTCATGCAACTGTTTCTTTATTTCTATGAAATCCCTTATATTCACAATTTCTTAAAGTAATATAATATTGTATAATATTCATGTGACTCAAATTGTTCAGCCATTTCTTAATGAAAAGATAATTATTTTGTTTTCAGGTTTTTGCTACTACAAAGAGGATAACTGAAGTCTTAAACCCCAACTTTAAATACAGACTCTCATACTTAGTAACTCCATGAAGTTCAGAAAGTCAGGTAAACAAAATTAGTCATAGTTTCCTTGTCTTTATTTTGTAGCAATACCATATACACCATTTGTCTCACGAAATTATTGTTCAGACTAATGAAAATGTTAAATGGGTAAGTATTTTAAGAACTATGCAAATGAAAGATACAGTTATAATTGCTTTCCAAATGTTTAATATTTTGGTCAAACTGTGATCTCATCAAGGTGGATAAGGATACTCAATCCTATAGTAAAGCCAGTCACCTCATTCTGTGCAAGTCAATCTCATGACTTTTGGCAAATCCATGGGGGAGTGACCCAACATATTTAGTTCTCTTGATATTGCATTAGTTACAATGAATCACATAGCCTATCCAAAGATAATCCCTTATTCTTGACATGACTGACTCTACTTCTTTTCAAGTTATAAATTTTTCTACTGATGTATTTTGGGACTCTTTCATATTATTGATTATTTATATGTGACTGGCTCTCTCTTAATTACTCAAATTTTTTCTGAAGTCCACCTGCTCATTACTTCTTATAAAACAATAGTATTCCATTACATACATATAACACAGCTTTATTGGCCATTCCCCAGTTGATGGGCATCTCATCCATTTTCAGTTTTTTGCCACCATAAAAATAGCTGCTATATATATTTTTGCACCTGCAGGTCCTATTATCCTTTTAATGATCTCTTTGGGATTCATACCTAGTAGTGGTATGTTTGGATCAAAGGGCATTCATAATTTTATAGCCCTTTGGGCATAGTTCCCAACTGTTCTCCAGAATGGCTAGATCAGTTCATAGGTCCAGCAGCAGCAATGTATAGTGTTTCCAACTTTCTCACATCTCCTCCATCATTTATTATTTTCCTTTTTAGTCATATTAGAAAATCTAATAGGTGTTTGGTATACCTGAGAGTTATTTTAATTTGAATTTCTTTCATCAATAGCAACAACTTTAATTCTTCGGAGATGATATATAGTGATGCAGAATTACTAGAAGAAATGCTGGTGCTAAAGAATTTTACCATTATTTCAGATAGAAGCTGGTGTGTGTGTGTCTGTAACTAGGTTGAATTCTTGGAAGTGGTTATTGGTTGCCTTTAGGAGGTTCTAGGATATTCTAGGGTTTGAAGATGTTACTCAAATGTAAATGGGAGTTCTTCAGTATAAAGCAGGAATCCCTCTTCCATTTGGAGTATGTGCTACAAATACTCCATTATAACACTATAAAAGGAAAGATCAATAATCAGTGCCTTGATTGCTTTACTTTGTTTTGGTTTGCTAATAATTTGACATACAATTATTTTAATAGGATAAGAAGCTGCTCTAAAATATAATTTGCTAAAATAATTTGTGTTATCTTCCCATTCTTTTATGAAGAATGTGTAGCCAGAGTGGCCTTTGTTTTCTTTGAGTGACTCAGTTTATCTCATTGAGCATTGCTGGGCCATGCCTGGGAGCAGAAAACTTCTGTGTGACCTCTTCTGGGGCAGGAAGCCCAGAAATCATGCCAAGAAAAAGAGAACTTTCAGTGTGATGAGTTATGGGGCTGGCTGAAGGGTGGTGTTGACTCCAGAGCCACGCCCTATTGGGTGTTAACCTAGTCTACCCTAGGGGGAGAGGCCAACTCAAGAACCAATAGGCCCTGGTCATTCAGGTGGCGCTTGATGATATCAAAAACTCTATAAGAGGGGAGAGGACAGCTTGAAGAGCTCTCTTTCCTTTTCCAGTTGGTGTGGGAGCAGCCGGGAGTGTGACTCTGGGCCAGCCCTTGCTCTCGGGCCGAGCCCAGATGTTGGTAACTATGAATTGTATTGGGTCTGTCTGTTTATATTTGTAATTTGTTTATATTTTGGTTTTGAGGTTCGGGGTGCTGGTTTGTTTTCCCCAAAACTAAATGAATGTTCTGAACTTCAGGATGCTGGCTGTTTGTTCCCCTGAACTAGCTGACTGTAATCCGTATTTGGCCTCTCTGTTGATGCTTGCCTGTATGCTCCCCTGAACTAACCGAACACTGGCATTTTTTTCCCCTGAACTAAATGAATGTTGTCTGTATGCTAACTGAATGCTGGATTAAAGTAAGCTGGTCAACCCTTTCACCGTGCTTTCCTTGTTTAAGCAGATAAAAAGAACCTGTGCTTTCCCGGCATCCTGGCAGCCTCCTGGGTGCTGGCTGTTGCGGGGGGGGGAGGATCTTATGCCCCCACAGAAGCTGCTAGATGGGTTGTTAAAACAGAATGCTATGTGTATGTGAATATATGATAAAATTTACATTAGGAAAGTAATCATACGTGTTTGTAGTTATTAATATTCTATTGGACCCTTTATTTTTTGGTACCAACAAAGTATAAGTTGTTCTCCCCAAAAAATGTTCCTGTTATCTTTCCCCTTTCTAGATACCATTAGTGACCTCAAATGTAGTCAGTTAGGTGGCTCAGTGGATAGAATACTGAGCCTGCACTCAGGAAGGCCTTAGTTTAAATCCAGCCATAGACACTTACTAGGTTTTTGACTCTAGGAAAGTCACCTTCTGTTTGCCTTAATTCATTGAAGAAAGAAAGGGCAAATTTCTTCAGTTTCTTTGCCAAGGAAACCTCATGGACAGTATGGTTTGTGGGGTCACAGACAGTCAGACATAATAGAATAACTGAACAACAATGACCTCAAAATTGTGTTGGCTCTAGCACAGATCTCTCCTTACTATATTGTAGGTGATCTAGAAAAGCTGCTCATCCCATTTTCCCTCAAATATTTTTCAAAGTACATAAATTTAAAAATGAGAATAAATAGATCTGATGATTTGATTAACAAATATGAGTTGGAATTTGCATGTAAATCTGTAAAACATTCTAGATGATCCAATGGTACTTATCAATATGGTTTGTTTGTTAATGGAAAAATCCTGTTGATAATATCATGGTGTTTTTTTTCCCTACATTTTCCCAAAATGTTAATAATATTCTCCCTATCACATGTACATTTTTATAACAGGTTCATAGAACTATCATTTTGTAGGAAGAATCTATAATAAATATGATTTTAAAAAATTTCTACATGCTAATTTTTTGAAATGCAAGAATGCAAAGTAAGTAATCAGATACACACATTTCAACAATTTGATAGCACTCAGTTTTCATTTAATATGTGAATTATTCAGTTTATTTCAAGTAGTACGAATTCACTTATAAATATGTTCAAAGGGATGAAAGAATTAATTGCAATTTAGAAATTAGATTTTTTTTCAAATGTTATATCCTCCAGCAAGCTGGAATATACAAAATATTTGAGTTAAAATTTGAAGAGTTACCCTTTTTAAGCACAACTTAATATATAAAGTTTAAAATATTAAATATGCATTATTACTAATGCTATTTGAAATAGCTTTAATTTCTACTTTTTGATTTTAAAGTAATAGATGACTTTAGTTAAAATCAGGATAACAGGAGTTGTGGTTAAATGTAGTACAATTGGAGGTGGTATGATACCTTAGAAAGAGTTCTGGCTTCACAGTTAGAAAGTTTGTATTGGAACTTAATTCTTCTATTTAATGACATATTATACCTGGGACAAGTTGCATGTCTTTGGATCTCATTTATCCCATCAGTAAAATGGGAATTGAACCAGGTGTCATCTAAAGTCCTTTCCAGCTATAAATTTATGATACTGAAAATAACTAACTAGGACTAAAAGTCTTCACAATAGAATTAGTTGAGCCAGTCAGTACTGAAACAATTGGTACTTTTTTATTTGTTGCATTTTAGAACAGACTACCAGGCATAAGTGAAGAAAAAAATGCTTATGGAAAGTGTCTCTGATAAAGTCTTCATTTCTAAAATATAAAGAGAAGTGAATCAAAGTTACAAGAATACAAATCTTTCCCCAATAGATAGGAACAGGCAGTTTTCAGAGGAAGAAATGAAAGCTATCAATAGTCATATGAAAAAATGCTCTAAATCAATATTGATTAGAGGAATATGAATTAAAATGAATCTGAGGTACCACCTCATACCTATAATATTGGCTAATAAAACAGAAAAGGACAATAATGTATGTTGGAGGGAATGTGGGAAAATTGAGGTACTAAATGCACTCTTAGTGAAGTTGTGAACTGATCCAACCATTCTGGAGAGCAATGTGGAATTTTTCCCAAAGTGCTGTAAAACTCTGCATACCTTTTGACCAACTAGCACCACTGCCAGGTCATGTGAGAGAACCTGAAGGGTCTGTATAAGCAGTTGCCATTGGGCCTGGTCTTTCAGATGTAGGAGTATTTTTTGTGTAGGTCCTTGACCTTCTGTTGATAAATGTTGTCATCTTCTGTGTACTCCTTGTAAAGCACAGAGAGCTCCAAGCACTTGGAGACCAGTGGATTCTGAATAGTAATCTCTTGCTGGATTTAATCCTGCTGAGCCATAATGGCTTCATCATAGGCCAAACAATTAACTTTTTTTGAGTCTCTTTCGAGTAACTCTGGCTGAGGTTGCTGAGGTTCTTCCACCACTATCTTTAAAACCTGTTGACTCATTTGTTTTCATGATTTTCTTGCATCACTCTCGTTTCTCTTCCCACTTTTTCCTCTTCTTCTCTTACTTGATTTTCAAAATCCTTTTTGAGTTCTTCCAGGGACTATGACCAATTCATATTTTTCTTGGATGCTTTGGATGTAGGAGCTTTGACTTTATGTCCTTCTTCTCGTTGTATTTTTTTGTCACCAAAGTAAGATTCCATAATCTGAGTTATTTCTGCTGTTTGTTCATTTTTCCAGGCAATTACTTACATTTTTAACTCCTCCTTAAGGTAGGACTCTGCTTCCAGTGTGGAGGAGGTACTCTCCCAAGCTTCAGAGTTTTCTGCAGCTGTTTTCAGAGATACTCCTAGGGACCTGTAAATTTGCAGTTGTGTCAAGGTAGTATGATCAAAGGAGAACTGTTTTCCCCTATGCTGACCTGTGCCCTAGCCTGTGAGTGACCACGAAACTCTGCCTTGAAACTCTGAGGAAGGTTCCATCTCCACCACTGCCACAATCTACACCATGCCAGCACTCTTCCTTTCCCCAGGGTCAACCCCCCCTGCCCAGGATTGCAAACCAGATCCAAGCATAGGCAAAGCAAGAGAATCCTGCCTCAGTGCCAGCAAATAGATACCTGCATTTCCCCCTTTTAAGTTGCTCAGTCCTTCCTCTGTCTGTTGACCAAGAGCTCCAGAAACAGCCCCTGGTGCCACCACCACCACTGCTGCTTCAGGGCTGGGACTGGACAATACTCCTCTCTCACCCAGGTCCAACAGAGCTTTCATATAAACAATCTAAGTTGTCTTGGGCTTTTGTGGGTTGAGAGGTCAGGAAACTGCCTTAGCTGCCAGTGATTTATTCCCCCGATGCCTGCCCTGGGTTCCCCAGGGCACAGTCTGTCCTCACACAATTTGTGCTACACTGTGTTCCTCCCTCAGACTGGTGCAGCTTGTCTTAGGCTGAAATTTTTTTTTCACTCTTTCATTATGTGGTTTCTGCTGCTCTAGAATTTGTTGAAGTCATTTTTACAAATATTTGGAGGGAAGGGTTTGGGGGAAAACTGCAGTAGGTCCCAGGTTTCACTTCACCATCTGGGCTTCACTCAGTGTGTTCTCTTAATATAAATTCTGTGTATGTGTATGGACGTCTTTGTTGTTTCTCTCATTAGTATGTAAGGTCTTTTTGAATAGAAATTGTTTCAGGGGTCAGAGCAAAGATGGCAGAGTAAAAGCAGGGGCGCAACTGAACTGTCTCACAAATACTTTCAGATACCTCTAAAAAACTGAATCTGAACAAATTTGAGAGTGGAAGGAGAGCAGGAGACAGTCTGTGACAGATTTCCAGCTCATGAGAGTCTGGAAGGTCAACAGGAGGGATCTGTTTCACCAGGATGAGAAATTGCAGAGTGTACAAGTTTACACCTGCCCATAATGAAGCAGGAGCAAGCCTGGCAGGTTTGAATTATCAGCGACAGCTGTAAGTTCCAAACCTCTCAGATCAGGACTCTGTCCAAGATGATGAGAAAAGCAGAGGACCTGTGACAGCAGCAGCAGCTACTCCTGGGGCTATCAGACCACAGACTAAATGTTTGAAAGCCACCTACATGAACTTCCAGGAGCCATGATGGCAGAGTAAACATTAAGTCCTCTCACCATGCCCTTGTTCACCTTGAAAAACCCAGAGGATATTGTCTTAGGAAAAATGGTACAACAGAAGCAATCTTTCATCTCTGGAAGCTAGGGAGACAGGTGCCTCTGCCTGTGTCTGAAGAGCATCAGTACAGAAGAGCTGGTGTCCCAGGAAGACCCATCTCAGCAGACCAGCAGTAGTTCCTGAGCCCCAAGTGACTAGAGCCAGCTAGCACCAAGACCAGGATATGAGGCATGTCTGTGAAGAGCCAGAGAAATTCACAGACACCAGCACAGACAATGGCTGAGACTACCAATGCCGTAGCACAGCCCTAGGGGAAGAAGAGACTTCCAGCAGCCAGATTACCTCTTTCCCACACCTCATGCTGTGATCTTCAGTGTAACAGCCAGGGAAATTCAGAAAGACTTCAACAGGTCTCAATCCTTGGCATACACCAGCAATCTGTGCCTCAGGACCAGGTGAGCTGAAGCATTCTATAGCTTCTAGCTGAGAAAACCAGGAGCCACAGCTCACAACATAAGCATCCAGGCCCCTAGTCCCAAGACAAGAAGATTGGGGCAGAGCTGCTTGTGCCCCAGAAGCAGATACACTTTATTAGCCAGGCAAAAGACAACCACCATGAATAAGAAGCAAGCTAGAAAAGCAACAACCATAGAATCTTACTATGGGGACAGAGAAGATCAAAATATTAATTCAGAAGATGATAGCATTTATAATATACAAACACCTGAAACCTCAAAAGGGAATATGGACTGGTTTCAAGCCCAAAAAGCATTCTTGGAAGAGATCAAGGAAGATTTTAAAAATTAAATTAGAGAGGAAAAGAAAAATTGACAAATTCTTTAAAAAATACAATGGACAAAATGAAACTAAAAATCACTGCTTAGATAAAATCTTTAAAAACTAAAATTGGCAAAATGGATAAGGAGATACAGAGCCTGATGGGAGAAAACAATTCATTACAAAGTGTGATGGGAGAAAATATCTCCTTACAAAATACAATTGGACAAATGGAAAAGGAGGCACAGCAGCTAAATGAAGAGAACAATTTGTTAAAAATTGAAATTGGGCAAATTCAAGCTAATGACTCCATGAGGCATCAAGAATCAGTCAAAGAAAATCTAAAGAGTGGAAAAAATAGAAGAAATCACTAAATATGTCATTGGAAAAGAAACTGACCTGGAAAATAGAACCAGGACAGATAATCTATTGGTCTACGAGAAAGCCATGATGAAAAAAAAAAAGAGCATGGACAATACCTCCCAAGAAATTAGCAAGGAAAACTGCCCAAAGTTGCAGAGCATAGCAGAGGGTAAAAGAGTCATTGAAATAATCTACCAATCAATTCCTGAAAGTGATCACAAAGTGGAAAACTCCAAGGAACATTGCAGCCAAATTCCAGAGTTGTCAGGACAAGGAGAAAATACTGTAAGCAGCCAGAAAGAAAAAAAAAATCAAACATCATGGAACTACAGTCAGGATCACACAGGACTTTGCAGTTTTTAAATTAAAAGATTAGAGGGATTGGAATATGATATTCTGAAAGGCAAAGGACCTTGGACTACAATCAAGGATCAGATACCCAGCAAAACTGAGCATAATCTTTCAGTCAAGGAGATGGACATTCAACGAAATAAGGGGACTCCAGACTATACTGTTGAAAAGCCCAGAGCTCAATGGCAAATTGGATCTTCCAACACAAGACTCAAGAGAGGCATAAAAAGGTAAATAGGGGAAAAAAACACATCCCTTTATGGGAGGATGATAATTCTTAATATTCAGAATGGTACATTTGTTATGACATTTAAGAGGGATATATACAGGTAGAAAATGTAGATATAAGTTAACTGATGTGATGATAAAAAACCTAATTAAGTGGTGCAAAGGAATTGTTATGGGAGAAGAGATAAGGAGGAGGCAGAAAAAGGGGTAAATTACAGCAAATGAAGAGACACAAAAGCATAGCATATTAGAGGGAAAGAAGGCAGTGAGAAGAGCATTGTTTTAGCTTTACTCTCATAGGATTGGTTCAAGGAAATAAAAACATATGCCAATAAGCATAGAAATCTAACCTGCCCTAAAGGGCAGTAGGAGGGGAAAGGGGAAAGAAAAGGTTGTGGAGGGGTTAGAAAGAATGGAAGAAGTAGTGAGGGAAATGGGTAAAATAATGGAAGGGGGCTTTCAGAAAGGAAAAAGTGTGGCAGTAGTAAAAAGCAAAACTCTTTTCAGGAGGGAAAGGGAGAAAGGAGAAACAAAAACATAAGCAGGTGGGGGGAATAAGATGGAGGAAAAGACACGCATAGTAATGCTAACTGTGAATGTGTGTAGCATCAACTCTCTCACAAAATGGAGGAGGATATCAGAATAGATTAAAAAACATAATCCTACAGTATGTTGTTTGCAAGAAACACATTTGAAACAGGGGGAAACATACAGGGTAAATGTAAAAGGCTGGGGTAGAAATCTTATTCTCAGACAAAGCAAAAGGGAAGATAGATCTAATTAAAAGATATAAGGAAGGAAAGTGTATCCTGCTAAAAGTCACCATAGACAATGAAGCAATATCATTACTTGATAACTATGCACAAAATGATATAATATATAGATTCTTAGAGGAGATGTTAATGGAATTACAGGAAGAAATAGACAGCAAAACTATACTGGTGGAGACCTAACCCTAACCCCTGTCTTAATTTGATGAATCTAACCTCAAAATAAACAAGAAAGAAGATAAGGAGGTGAACAGAATTGTAGAAAAGTTAGATGTGATAGACTTCCAGAGAATACTGAATGGGGATAGGAAGAACATACATTTTAATCAGCAGTACATGGCACATACACAAAAATTGACCTTGTACTAGGGCATAAAACCTCACAATGCATAACAGGAAGGGAGACATAGGTGTTGAAGGAGAAAATATGGTAAGCAGCCAGAAACAATTTGAGTATTATGAAAACACAATCAGGATGACACATGACCTAGCAGCTTCTACATTAAGGGATCAAAGGACTTGGAATATGATATTCTGGAGGTCAAAGGAGCTAGTATTAAAATCAAGAATCAACCCCTCCCAGCAAAACTGAGTATAATATTCCAGGGTAAAAAATAGGTTTTCAATAAAATACAGGACTTTCAAGCATTCTTAATGAAAAGATCAAATCTGAACAGAAAATTTGTCTTTCAAATACAAGAATTAAGAGAAGCAATAAAAGGTAAGCAAGAAAGAGAAATCATAAGGGACTTTCTAAAGTTTAATTGTTTTGTTTATATTCCTACAGGGAAAGAAGGTATTTGTAATTCATGAGACCTTTCTCAGTAATAGAGTAGTTGAAAGGAACATACATACACACACACGCACACACACACACACACACACATATATGTGTGTGTGTGTGTGTGTGTGTATGTGTGTGTGCGTGTGTGTGTATGGAGAGAGAGAGAGAGAGAGAGAGAGAGAGAGAGAGTGCATAGGGTGAGTTGAATATGAAGGGATGATATGTAAAAAAAATAAACAAAATTAAGGGGTGAGAGAGGAATACATTAGGAGAAGGAGAAGGGGAGAGATAGAATGAGGTAAATAATCTGACATAAAAGTGGCAAGAACAAGCAGTTCTATTGGAAGTAAAGAGGGGGTAGGTGAAAGGGAATGAATGAATTCTGCTCTCATCGGATTTGACTTAAAGAGGGAAAAACAGATAAACTCAATTGGGTATCTTACCCCACAGGAAAGTAGGGAGAAGGGTGTAACAGATGGGGGATGACAAAAGGGAGGAGAGATCAGGGAGGAGGTAATCAAAAGCAAAACTTTTTTTCTTCTTTTTTCTCTTTTGGGTTCAATTCCATACATTATTATTTAATTTTTTCTTTAGTTTTCAGCATTGATTTCCACAAGATTTTGTGACAAAATTTGTCCCCATTTCTACCTTCCACCCACTCCAAGATGGCATATACTATGATTGCCCCATTCCCCAGTAAGCTCTCCCTCTATCACCCCACTCCCCCTCCCCCCATCCCTTTTCCCCTTACACTCTTGTAGGCCAAGATAGATTTCTATGCCCCATTGACTGAATGTCTTATCTCCTAGTTGAATGGAAAAACACCTTTTTATTGAGCATCTGTTTTTAAAACTTTGAGTTCCAAGTTCTCTCCCCTCTTCCCTCCCCACCCACTCTCCCTAATAATGCAAGCAATTCAACATAGCCCACATATGAATCATTAGGCAAAACACTCCCATAAATTGTCATGTTTTTAAAGACTATTTCCCTACATCCTTTCCTGTCCTGCTTTATTCATTTTTCTCCCTTGATCCTGTCCCTCTTCAAAAGTGTTTGCTTTTGATTACTTCTTCCCCCTATCTGCCCTCCATTCTGTTGTCCCCCCCCCCCTTTTTTTTCTCCTTCCCCCCACTTTCATGTGAGGTAAGATACACAGTTGAGTGTGTATGTTATTCCCTCCTCAAGTCAGATCTGATGACAGCAAGATTCACTCATTCCCCCTCACCTGACTTCTACTCCCTTCCAGTGAACTGCTTTTTCTTGCCACTTCTTTGTGAGATAGTTTATCCCATTCTTTCTCTCCCTTTCTCCCTCTCTCAAGATATTCCTCTCTCATCCTTTAATTTAATTTTATTTTTCTAGATATCATCCCTTCATATTCAACTCATCCTGTGCCCTCTGTCTATATATATTTATATTCCCTTCAACTACCCTAATACTGAGAAAGGTCTCATGAATTATACACATCATCTTTCCATGTAGGAATGTAAGCAAAACAACTCCACTTTAGTAAGTCTCTTATGATTTCTCCTTCTTGTTTACCTTTTCATGCTTCTCTTGAGTCTTCTGTTTGAATGTCAGATTTCCTATTCAGCTCTGGTCTTATCACTTAGAAAGCTTGAATGTCCTCTATTTTATTGAAAATTCATATTTTGCCCTGGAGCATTATACTTAGTTTTTCTGGGTAGGTGATTCTTGGTTTTAATCCTAACTCCTTTGACCTCCAGAATATCATATGCCAAGCCCTTCCATCAATTAATGTGGATGCTGCTAGATCTTGTGTGATCCTGATTGTGTTTTCACAATACTCCAATTGTTACTTTCTGGCTGCTTGCATTATTTTCTCCTTGACCTGGAAACACTGGAATTTGGTGACAATATTCCTAGGAGTTTTCTTTTTGGGATCTTTTTCAAGAGACCATCAGTGGATTCTTTCAATTTCTATTTTACCCTCTGACTCTAGAATGCCAGGGCAATTTTCCTTGATTATTTCTTGAAAGATGATGTCTAGGCTCTTTTTTCATCATGGCTTTCAGGTAGTCGAATAATTTTAAAACTATCTCTCCTGGATCTATTTTCCAGGTCAGTGGTTTTTTTCCAATGAGATATTTCACATTGTCTTACATTTTTTTTTCATTCCTTTGGTTCAGTTTTATAATATCTTGATTTCTCATAAAGTCACTAGCTTCCACTTCCTCCCATCTAATGTTTTTAATTGAATTTATTTAATATATTTAGTTTTCAGCATTGATTTTCACAAGAGTTTGAATTACCAATTTTCTCCCCATTTTTACCTTCCAGCCCACTCCAAGATGGTGTATATTCTGGTTGCCCTGTTCCCCAGTCAGCCCTCCCCTCTGTTGCCCCACTCCTCTTCCATCCCCCTTTCCCTTCTTCTCTTGTAGGGCAAGATAAATTTCTATGGCTCATTGCCTACGTATCTTATTTCCTAGTTGCATGCAATTTTTGGGGGGGGTTTTGTTTTTGAACATCTGTTTTTAAAACTTTGAGTTCCAAATTCTCTCCCCTCTTCTCTCCCCACCCACCCTCCCTAAGAAGGCAAGAAATTCCATATAGGCCACATGCATATCATTCTAATCAATCTAATATTTAAAGGTAGTATTTTCTTCAGTGGTCTTTGAACCTACTTTTCCATTTGGCTAATTCTGCCTATCAAGTCATTCTTCTCCTCCTTGGCTCTTTGGAGCTCTATTGCCATTTGTGTTAGTCTATTTTTTAAGGTGTTATATTCTTCAGTATTTTTTGGGTCTCCTTTAGTAAATCATTTACTTGCTTTTCACAATTTTCTTGCATCACTGTCATTTTTTTCCCAATTTTTCCTCTACTTCTCTAACTTGTTTTTCCAAATCCTTTTTGAGCTATTCCATTGCCTGAGACCAACTCATATTTTCTTGGAGGCTTTTGATGTAGGCTCTTTGGCTTTGTTGAATTCTTCTGGCTGTATGTTTTGGTCTTCTTTGTCATGAAAAAAAAAAAAGATTCCAAAGTCTCAGTCTGCATGTGAGTCCATTTTCACTGCCTGGCCATGTTCCCAGACAACTACTTGATCCTTGAGCTTTTTGTAAAGGTATGATGGCTTGTAGAGTAGAATACTTTGTCCCAAGCTTTATGTTCCAAGCACTGCTGTTCTCCGAGTTACGTCTACACAGCAAACTCTGCCACACCACCACTCCTCCTCCCCCAAGAACTGCCAAACCAGACTGTGACCCATATCCAAGCAGTCTCTGCACTCCCACTCTGATCTGTTGCTCAATTCCTCCCACAGGGTGGGCCTGGAGCCTGAAGCAACCTCAGCTGGAGCTCTTGAAACAGACCCAGAGCTGCAACACTTTTGTGCCTCCAGGGCTAAGGCTGACCGCACAGTCCTGTCCTTCCAATCTAGCAGTTTTTCCACTAACCTTCTCTGTTATCTTTGCCATTTGTGGACTGAGAAGTCTGGTAGCTGGCACAGCTCAGTGACTCAGGGCCCTACCACCTCTTCTGCTTGGCACCAGTTTTGGTTGGTCCTGGTGTGGCCCATGCTGGGCTGTGCTCCTCTCTGCTCCCAGCTCCATGTGATAGATCCTTCCTCTGACCATCCAGGCTTTCCTAGTCTGGAACCCTGCTTTCCTCTGCTATTTTGTGGGTTCTGCAGTTCTAAAATTTGTTCAGAGCCATTTTTTCAGGTATTTGCAGGTACCTGGGGGAGAGCTTAAACAAGACCCTGCTTTCCAGCTGCCATCTTGTGTTCATCCCCCCAAAAGCAAACACATTTGAAAAGGGACAAGATCAAGGGAGAAAACTGAATAAAGTGGGACAGTATAGGATGTAGGGAAATATACTTAGTATTTCAGAACATGACTATTATGGAAGTGTTTTGCATAATTACGCATATGTGACCTAGGTCGAATTGCTTGCCTTCTCACAGAGGGTGGGCAGGGAGCGAAGAAGGAAGAGAATTTGGAGCTCAAAGTTTTAAAAATAAATGCTAAATAAAAAGTTGTTTTTACACGCCATTGGGAAATAAGATATACAGGCAATGGTGTATTGAAATCTACCTTGCCCTACAGAAAAGTGAGGGGAAGGGCATGGGAATGTGGAGTTGTTAGGGTTACCAAAGGAAGGGCAGACTGGGGAACTAGGCAATCAGAATATATGTCATCTTGGAGTGGGGGGAGGGTAGATATGGGGAAAAAATTGGTAACTCACAATCTTGTGGAAATCAATGTTGAAAACTAAAAAAAAAATAAATAATAAAAATATGGAAAAATAAAATAAATAAATGAATAAATAAAATAATAAATAAATAAATAAATGAAAAGAATAAATAAAACAAACAAAAGATAGACAGTATTACAGAATATAAAATGGATAATTCTGATTACACTGAATTGAAAATTTTTTGTACAAACACAGCTAATGCAACCAAGATTAGGAGGCAAGCAGATAGCTGGGAAATATTTTTTACAACTACTGAGTCTGATATAGGACTCATTTTTAAGATACATACCAAAATGAGTCAAATTTGAGAGAATACAAGTCATTGCCCACTTGACAAATAGTCAAAGCATATGAAGAGAGGTTTTCAGAGGAGCAAATTAAAGATATTTATAGTCAAATGAAAAAATGCACTAATTCACTATTGATTACAGAAATGAAAATCAAAACAGCTCTGAGGCACCACATCTCTCCTGTCAGATTAGCTAACATGACAAAATGCGAAAATTATTAGTGCTGAAGAAGATGTGGGAAAATTGAAACCCTGTTACATTGATGGTGGAGTTGTTGACTGATCCAAATATTCTGGAGAGAAATTTGGAACTATGGCCAAAGGGTATCCAAATGTACATATTCTTTGACCCAGCAATACCACTGCAAGGGCTATATCCCAAAGAGATCACACAAATGGGAAAAGGACCGATATTTAAAAATATTCATTGCACCTCTTTTTGTGGTGGTAAAGAATTGGAATTCATGGGGATGCCAATCAATTGAGGAAAGGCTGAAAAAATTGTGGTATATGAATGTAATGGCTAGCCATTTTGCTACAAAAAATGAGGATAAGACAGACTTCATAATGCCCTGGAAAGACTTATATGACCTGATGATGAGTGAGCGGAGCAGAACCGGGAGAACATTGTACACAGTTAAAGACACATTATATCTGTGATGACTAAGTTTGATAGACTTGCCTTCTCTCAGTAATTCAAGGTTCTAAGATAACTCTAAAAGACTCATGATGGAAAAAGCATGATGGAAAAAGCTATCCAAAGAAAGAAATATGGAGTCAAAATGCAGATTGAAGCAACCTATTTGCTCCCATTTTTATCTGTCTATCTATATATCTATGTATCTATATCTCTATGTATTTATTCATTTATGTATTCATTTATTCATTGTTTCATTTATTTATTCAATAATGTATTCATTCATTCATTTATTTGTTTGTTTGTGAAATAGCCTTAAATTTTCTTAACATATCAATGGCTTGTTTTTACCACATCTTGATAACTCTTTGTTATTGTTATTTTCCCCTGAAATTTCTAAAAACGTAATGGCTGACAAAAATACAACACGCATTCTAGCTAAAAACACTAGAGAGCACAGGAATAAATGGAGACTTCCTTAAAATTATAAGTAGCATCTATCTAAAACGATCAGTAAGCTGTATATGTAATGGTAATGAGCTAGAAACATTTCTAAAATGATCAGGGGTGAAACAAGGATGTCCATTATCACCATTTTTATTCAATTTTATACTTCAGCCGTTAGCTTTAGCAAAAAGAGAAGAAAAACAAATTGAAGGAATTAGAACAGGCAAAGAGGAAACAACTATATAATTCTTTACATATCATATGATGATATACTTAGAGAATCAACTGAAAAGCTTCTTGTAATAATATACAACTTTAGCAAAGTTGAAGGATAAAAACTAAACCCACGTAAGTCATCAGGATGTCTATATATTACTAACAAAACCCAACAGCCAGAGATAGTGTAAATCCATATAAAGTTACTTTAGAAATTATAAAATATTTGGGAGTATACCTCCCCAAACAAATGTAGGAATTATATGAACCCAAGTACACAACGCTTTTCACACAAATAAAGGCAGATCTCAATATTTGGAAAAATATCATTGGCTCATGCATAAGCACAACTAATATAATAAAAGTGACACTTGTACTTAATTTCCTTATTCCATGCAATACAAATTAAATGACTATTTTTTTTTTTAGATTTGGAAAAAAATAATCAAAAAAAGGGAACTAATAAAAAAATATAGGGACGGTGGCTAGCCATACCTAACCTTAAATTGCATTAGAGGGGTGCATCCCAGACAGCAGTGGGAAAGCAGGGATTTGCCTAGGGCTCTCGCCCAGGACCCTCCAAACACCCATAAAAATGGCTCTGAACAAATTCTAGAACTGCAGAACCCACAGAAGAGCAGAGGGAAGCAGGGCTCCAGCACGGGAAAGCATGGATGGTCACTGCATATGGTCTATCCTGTGGAGCTGGGAGTGGAGGGGAACAGAGCCCAGCATGGGCTGTGCCTGGACAAACCAGACCAGGAGACAAGTGGAACAGGTCCTAGCACCCAGAATCATTGAGCTGCGGCAATTACCAGACTTCCCAACCCAAAAACACCAAACTCAAATGAAAAGAACTGAAGAACCCACAAAATAGTGGAGGGAAGCAGGGCTCCAGCCCAGGACAGGCTGGATGGTCACTTGATGAACTCTACCACACACAGAGCTGGCAGCAGACGGGAGTGGAGGGGAGTGAAGACCAGCATGGGTGGTGGCAAGACCAACCATACCAGGACCCAGGAAAAACAGGCCTTAGCACCCTGAATCAATGATTTGTGGCAGTTACCAGAATTCTCAACCCATAAACACCAAAGACAACAGAGAAGCTTAGCAGGAAAAGCTGTGGGGACAGAGTGAAAGAAGTTCGTGGTTTGGCCACTGCCCCAAGGGCATCGGAGGAGGTGCAGGTACAAAACTACAGCTCCAGTTCCTTCGGACTCCAAGCCCACCTGGTGGGAGGAATTAAGTGGCAGATCAGAGCGGGAGTGCACAGCCTACTTAGATCTGAGTCCAGTCCGGGTTGGCAGTTCTTGGGAAAGGAGGATTCAGAAAAGCAAGTTAGAGAAGTTGAGGAAAAATTGGGAAGAAAAATGAGAATGATGCGAGAAAACCATAAAAAACAAGTCAATGACTTGCTAAAGGAGACACAAAAAAAAATACAGAAAAAAAATACTGAAGAAAACAACACCTTAAAAATAGACTAACTCAAATGGCAAAAGAGCTCCAGAAAGCCAATGAGGACAAGAATGTTTTGAAAGGCAGAATTGCCCAAATGGAAAATGAGGTCCAAAAGACCACTGAAGAAAATACTACCTTAAAAATTAGATTGGAGCAGGTGGAAGCTAGTGACTTTATGAGAAATTAAGATATTATAAAACAGAACCAAAAAAATGAAAAAGTGGAAGACAATGTGAAATATCTCATTGGAAAAACCACTGACCTGGAAAATAGACCCAGGGGAGATAATTTAAACATTATTGGAATACCTGAAAGCCATGATCAAAAAAAGAGCCTAGATAACATCTTTCAAGAAATTATCAAGGAGAACTGCCCTGATATTCTAGAGCCAAATGGGTAAAATAGAAATTGAAAGAATCCACAGAACACCTCCTCAAATAGATTCCAAAAATTAAACTCCTAGGAATATTGTTGCCAAATTCCAGAGCTCCCAGATCAAGGAGAAAATACTGCAAGGAGCCAGAAAGAAACAATTTGAGTATTGTGGAAACAAAGTCAGAATAACCCAAAATCTAGCAGCTTCTACATTAAGAGATCAAAGGGCTTGGAATATGATACTCTTGAGGTCAATGGAGCTAGGATTAAAACTGAGAATCACCTACCCAGCAAAACTGAGTATCATGTTCCAAGGCAAAATATGGATTTTCAATAAAATAGAGTGTTTCTCAGTGAAAAGACCAAAGCTGAATAGGAAATTTGACTTTCAAACACAAGAAACAAGAGAAGCATGAAATGGTACACAAGAAAAAGAAATCATAAGGGACTTACTAAAGTGGAACTGTTTTGTATACATTCCTACATGGAAAGATGATGGTTATGATTCATGAGACCTCAGTATTAGGGTAGCTGAAGTGAATACACACACACACACACACACACACACACACACGCTCATATATAAATATATATATATATATATATATATATATATATATATATATATATATATATAAAATACACACACACATATACATATATACACACACACATATATATATACACACACACACACATATATGTGTGTGTGTGTGTGTATGCATATATATGTGTGTATGTATGTATATCTGTATATGTGTGTTTGTGTGTGTATATATATATATATATAAACATATATAGGGAGAGAGAGAGTGAGTTCAATATGAAGGGATGTTATCTAAAAAAATCAAATTAGGTTATGAGAGAGGAATATAATAAAAGAGGGAGAAAAGGGAGAGATAGAATGGGGTAAATTATCTCACATAGAAGTGGCATGAAAAAGCTCTTCTGTAGGAAGGGAAGAGGAGGCAGGTGAGGGGAAATGAGTTAATCTTGCTCTCATCAGATTTGACATGAGGAGGGAATAATATACACACCAATTGGGTATCTTACCCCACAGGAAAGAAGGAGGAAGAATATAAAAATGGGGGGATGATAGAAGGGAGGGCAGATAGGGGGAGGAGGTAATCAAAAACAAACACTTTCCAAAAGGGACAGGGTCAAGGGAGAAAAATTCAGTAAAGGGGATAAGTTAGGAAGGAGCAAAATGTAGTTAGTCTTTCACAACATGAATATTGTAGAAGGGTTTTATATAATGATACACATGTGGCCTATGTTGAATTGCTTGACTTCTTAGGGAGGGTGGGTGGAAAGGAAAGAGGGAAGAGAATTTGGAAATCAAAGTTTTAAAAACAGGTGTTCAAAAACAAAAAAAAAATTACATGCAACTAGAAAATAAGATACACAGGCAATGGGACACAGAAATTTATCTTGCCCTACAAGAAAGGAAGTGAAAAGGGGATGGGAGGAGAGTGGGTTGACAGAAGGGAGGGCTGACTGGGGAATGGGGCCACCAGAATATACCCCATCTTGGAGTGGGGGGAGGGTAGAAATGGGGAGATAATTTGTAATTCAAACTCTTGTGAAAATCGATGCTGAAAACTAAATGTATTAAATAAATTAAATAAATAAATTTAACAAAAAAATGTCACATTTCATTTTAATCATGAATCTGAATCATTACAGGCAGGCCTGTCCAGCCTCCCAAACTACCCCATCACTACACCTAGCCACCTAGCATGCTAAAATTTTGTTTTCTGAAGGTTGATAGTAACTGATTTCTTACAGTTTTTCTTGTTTTCAATAAAAGCATTGTTATGTTACCTTTTCCATTCCAGAAAGCCTTTGAAATTATTCACTTACAGAGGTGGCTTAGCCCCACCAGATTTAAATCTGTAATATAAAGCAGCAATCATCAAAATTACTTGGTACTGGATACAAAAAAGAGCAGTGAATCAGTGGGATGGGTTTGGTACTGAAGGTACAATTGACAGTGACTGAAAGATTCAAGCTTCTGGGATAAGAAATCACTACTTAACAAAATCTCTTGGGAAAACTGGAACATAGTATGGCAGAATGTAAGCATAGGGCAACATCTTATATAATATAGCAAGATAAGGTCAAAATGGGTACATAATTTCGCCATAAATGTTTATACTGTAAGCAAATTTGGACAGCAAGGAATAGTTTACCTGTCAGATCTATAGAGAATGTGATCATTTGTGACCAAACAAGAAATGGAAATCATTACAAAATTCAAAATGCATCATTTTGATTACATTAAATTAAAAAGTTTTCTTTTGCACCAGCAAAGCCAATGCAACCAAGATTAGAAGGGAAACAGAAAGCTGGGAAAAAATTTTACAACCAATGTCTCTGATACAGGCTTCATTTCTCAAATATATAGAGAACTGACTGGAAGTTAGAAGACTCCATGACGCTTCCCATTGGATGAATGGTCAAAGAATATGAACAGGCAGTTTTCAGAGAAAAAATTAAAGCTATCTATAATCAAAAGAAAAATACTGTAAATCATGATCTATTAGAGAAATAAAAATCACAACAACTCTGAGGGACTACATCACACCTATGAGGTTGATTAACATGACAAAACAGGAAAGTGATAAATGTTGAAGAAGATGTGGGAAAATTAGGACACTAATGCATCGTTGCATTGTAACATAACAATCATTCTGGAGAACAATTTGGAACTATGCCCAAAAGGTTATAAAAAAGTGCATACAATTTGACTCAGCAATGCCACTTCTAGATTCATATCCTAAGGAGATCATATAAATGGGAAAAGGACACACATGTGCAAAAAATATTTATAACAGCTCTTTTTCTTTGTGGTGGCCAAGAATTGGAAATTGAGGGGATGCCCATCAATTGGGGAATGGCTGAACAAGTTGTAATAGGAATATCATTTTTTCCCTAAGAAATGAGGAGCAGATGAACTTTATAAAAACCTGGAAAGGCTTAGATGGACTGATGCTGAGGGAAGTGAACAGAAACAGGAGAACATTGTACACAGTGACAGCAACATTGCATGAGAACTAACTAATAGACTTAGCTTTTCTCAGCAACTCAAGGATCCAAAACAATTTCAAAAGACTTTTGATGGAAAATGCTATCCACATCCAGAGAAAGAACTATGGAGTGTGAAAGCAAATCAAAGCATGTTATTTTCTCTTTTTTTGTTGTTTCTTCATTCCCATGATTTTCCCCTTGGGTTCTAACTCTTCTTTATCACATGGCTAATATGAAAATATGTTTAATATAATTGTACATGCTTAGCTTATATCAAATGGCATGTCATCCTCAAGAGAACATTCAGAACTCAAAATGTTATAGAAGTGGATGTTTTAAACTAAAAAAAGAAAATGAATAACATTTGAAAAAGAAATCATGGGCTTCCAGAAAAAAGTATGTTGAGGCTGAATTCCTAACTCACCTTTTTAAGTAGTATCACTATTTCCTTCCATTTAAATCTATTGAATCATAAACAGTTTGTCCAGAATTACATTTATATAACAGTTTTTCCACAATCACATAAAATTAAACTTTGATGGCTTTTGCTACTTTTACCAAATTAATAGACTTATTGTATTATCTCACAATTGTTTAAATTTTAATTTATTATCCAAAGGTTTTAACATTTCAAGAAATGTCTCTTCATGTTTTTTTAACAACTAGAAAATAAACTGATAAACCATAAATAAATTTTCACAATGAATCAATTCAATCAGTAAACATTAATTAAGCTCCTGTTATGTGCCAGGCACTATTCTAAACACTGGACATACAAAAAAGAGGCCAAAAATTATTCTGGCCCTCAAAGAGCTTACAGTCTAATGAGGGGGACAACATGCAAAGAAATATATACAAAGCAAGCTATCTACAGGATAAACAGAAAATAATTAACAAGCAAAGGCACTTTAATTATGAGGACTTGGTATGTGCTTATTCTAGAAGGTGGAATTGTAGTTATTACTTTAAAAAGTCACAGATCTTGACAGAGCAGAGGAGGGAAAATATTCCACAAATTAGGGATGGCAAGAGAGAATGCTGACACCAGAAAAAAGTGTAAACAATCAGGAGACCAGAGTCACTAGAGTAAGGTGTAAGAACACTAGGTTGGAGAGGACTAGGTTATGAAGGTCTTTGAATACCAAAAAGAGTATTTTCTATTTGCTCGTGGAGGCAATGGGCAGCAAATGGATTTTATTGAATAGAGTGTAGGGATGTGTCATGAACTATGAGATGACACAACAATTCCTTGGTCATTATAACAGAGGCATGAGGCTGCATAAAAGAAGAGTGGTCACAGAGGTAGGAAGAATGGCCCACTCACTGTAATTTTAAAGAGTGACTCCACCATCTCATCTTTTCTCCCTTTCCCTTGTCTGCTGACATTGTGCAGACTCTGTAGAGGCTTTCTCTTGGAAAAAAAAAGTACTGTGAGGGGAAGATGGTGCCCTTCCCTTCTGGTAAGTGTGGTAGTTACTCATACATTGCAGTTTACAAATATGCTGCCTAAGCAACTCTGACACTAGATCTCAGGCCGCTGGGTACTTCCTCGATTTGTTTGTTTTTTCTCCCCCTCAACATACGTGATACAATAGTGATCCTGGCATCGACATTTCCAGTTTTGAATATAACTTCATGTATTTTCAGAGGACAGGAGTTCCTGTATTTGCTCAGTTGGATATGAAGTTTGAGTTCTCTGCAACTCTTGGAAAAAATCACTACCTTTGTGATAAGCCTAATTCCTATCCTGGCCAGCCACGAGATACAGAAGTGAAGGAAACCCCTTAAAGAGTAGAGATCTTAGGTTACTTTTAGTTCTACAAAAAAAGTGTTTCATGTTTAAACATACTAAATATCAACCTCCTCAGAATATATCATGGTTATTGTGACTTTTTTTTCATTTTTTAGTGTTTGTCAGTAAAGATTAATGCATTTTTAGAATTTTAGACATTTATTTTGAGTGAAAAAATTTGAGTAGTTTTGCCATCTTTTCATTTATATAATCTTATTATTCTTAGTAAATGAGATCAACAATGGAAGAGTATAGTGCAGAAGACATACTCACAAAATGGATGAAAATCTATCAAAGGAGGCTGTTAAGTCAGAGAATAAAAGAAGTGCCTTTTAAGCCAAGGAATGGAAGAGCATGCAGAAAGATAGGGGCATTAAAAAACCCTAAATTGAGATCCATTGGAATGATGACTTAAAAAGGAAAGGGGCATCAGATTTAGCATTTTGACACATTTAAAAGACAAGTGGAAAACAAGTCCAAAAGGAATAAAAATTAGGTTATTACATAATTTTCTAGGGGACTGGATAAGTACATTGTAGGAATAGAGAAGGCAGATGGCATGGATAACATTAAGGATTGGCATGGCCGGTATCATAGAACAATCAGGAAATAAATCAAACATGGTTGTAGGATACTCTTTATTTGACATGGCTAATTATAGAACTATGTCATAGGAGAATTTTGATGGCAGAGTATGGGTGGTGAATAGATTAGAAGAATCAAAACAAAGATTTTGGTGGGAAAAATAAAAATATTAAGGAAGAGCAAAATAGAAAGGAATTATGATTAGATTTGGAAATTTCAGAGTCCAAACTATTATTTGTCTGTTTTTGCTTTTATTCACATACTTAGTGCTTAACACTTTGCATAAGCTTTTATTAAGCATTTGTTCATTGAATGGAGGGATGTAATGTGTACTTATGTGGGATAAACTCTGTGTAGCTGACATGTAGTAAAGACAGAAAAAGAAGTTAAGAACATGGACTCAATGGAAGACCAAAGTATCATAAGGCATAAATAGGCATTGCACACTGAAATCTCCAAGAATCAGGATAGCAGTTGTGGCATAGGGGAAGCTTGTTAGCAATGCATAAAGCTCTTTCAAAAAGAAGGGGAAATGAACTGACAACCTGATGATTATAGCAATAAGGATTTAGAAAAAAACATAAAAATGATAAAAATCAATAAGATACAAGGGATTGCTAAATCACAATAACAAAGAAAAGTACTAGATGTAGAAATATCAAAGAATATTCTGACTCCTCATTCTTCTATCCCAGTGAGGTATATAGAAATTGAAGGAGATAAGAACAACTAGTAATTTAATTGGTGGTCACAGATGTAGCAGTTGGTTTTCTGAGGGAATAGTAGAACTTGGGTTTTAGAGAGCACAATAACATGGAAAACACATGGAAAGGAATGATGTATTAAGAGTGAAATTTATTAAAATACAGAAGCAGAATTCTACAGAGCACAAGTGGAAAGGAAAGGCATTTTAAGCCTTACCAGCTTAGCTGTGATTTAAAACACAGGAATAGGTAACATCACAAGATGGAAGAGAAGAAGGAGAAAAGTGTACTGATATAAGAGATATTTGGTGAATAATCATGTTTCAGAGATGGAAGGAGAAATTAGGAGCCAACAAAATAAAACAGGAACATGTCAGAAAAAGTAGGAAGAAAACCTATGAGAATTTAGTGTCACAAAATCTATTAAAAGAGGAAATAAGACAATAGAGTAAAGTAACTAAATGTGATAGATTTCAAAAAGGACAAATGAAAACTAAAAACAGTATTTTATTTGATAATAAAGAGCACATCACTAATACTGGAAAGAGTAGTTTTAATAGGGATAAAAGCTATATTGTACAATTTTTATCTTCATAATTTAAATTATTTTGTGTAGGTTTGTTTGCTTTTCTGTGAACATGGTCACCATTCTTTTTATGCTGTAAGAAAATTTGCTCCAAATTCCAAATGATTTCTGGAATGTAATTAGAGACTGTTAACAGTCTTAGTACATGGTATATCCTATTTTTTATATCATCGCATGTATCTTTTTGGGCAGGGGCAGAAAATCTAGTCTAGTAAAATCTATCATACCCTACATGAAAGTGAAGGAAAGGGGATGGGTGTGGGAATCACAGGAGGGAGGGCAAACTGGAGGAGGGGTTAATCAGAAGCAAATACTTTAGAGGAGGGACTGGATCAAAGGACAGAATAGAATAAATGAGGGGATGGTATAGGATGGAGGGAAGTATAGTTAGTCTCTCGCAGCATGATTGTTATGGAAGCATTTTGCATCACTAAACACATATAACCTATATTGAATTGCTTGCTTTCTCAATGAGGCTGGGTGTGGAGGGAGGAAGACAGAAAATGTGGAGTTCAAAGTTTTAAAAATGAATGTTAAAATTGTTTTTACAAGCAACTGGGAAATAATATATGCAGGCAATAGGCTACGGTATTCTCTCTTGCCCTACAAGAAAATAGAAGGGAAAGGAGGCAAGAGAAGTGTGTAGGAGGTGGAGGGTGATAGAAGAGGGTGGGCGGATGAGGAGAAGGAGCAATCAGGATAAATGCTGGCATGGGGTTGGGGCAGGGGAGAAATGTATAGAAAATTTAGAATTCAAAATCTTATGGAAATGAATGTTAAAAATAAAAAATAAATTAATTAGTAAAAATAACATAAAATTGAAAAAAAACAAGATATTGTTAGATTCTGATTTCTAACCATTCTGCTCTCCTTTCCTGAGTTCATCTCATACACAGTTAATGATTTCTAACTTTATAATCCCCTCCATCATATTCTAATTTCCCTTCTCTTTTTTTTATTCTTTCCCATTCTTTAGAGTCATATTTGCTTCTGACCACTTCCTCCTTTAATCTAGTCTCCCTCTGAATATTCTCCTTTTCTCTTAATCCCTTCCCATCCTACTTCCCTGTTAAGTAAAACAAAACAAACAACCAAAAGTCGATAATCAAATGTGTGTATGTGTCTTCTCCTATCTTTGAAACAGTTCAAATGAAAGTGAGTTTTGAGTGTTGCCTCCTGCTCTGTCACATACCCCCACCCTCACTGCCACTACCCTCTCCATTGTATAAATTCTTCTTTCCATAACTCATTTATGTGAGGTTATTTTTTCCCTAATTCTTCTCCTATCACACCTTTCCTAGTATACTCTTCTTCCTCATTCTACATTTCTTTTGTTGAGATCATTCCATGAAAATAGAATCACACCTAGGTTCTCTGTCTAATTACAAAATCTCTAAGCATCCTTGTGATGAAAAAGTTCTGAGCGATTACATGTACCCAATGAAGAACGTAAATAATTTACCCTTGTTTGGTCCATTTTTATTACTACTCATATATCTAACTATGCTTTTCTTAACTTCAATGTTTGAATGTTACATTGTCAATTCACCTCTGGTCTTTTCATCAGAAATGATTGAAATTCCTCTATTTCATTAAATATATTTTTTCTCCTCTGATATGATTATGTACAGTTTTGTGGGATAGGTTATTCTTCCTGTAATTCTAGCTCCTTTGCCCTTTATAATAATATACTCCAAGTCCTATATTAATTTACAATGTTAGCTTCTAAATCTTCTGTCATCCTAACTGTGGCTCTATTATATTTGAACTATTTCTTCCTGGCTGCTTTTAGTATTTTCTAGAGCTCTGGATTTTGGCTACAATTTTCCTGAGAGTTTTCATTTTGGCCTTTCTTTGGTTGCTGAGCAGTGTATTCTTTATATTTCTACTTTGCATGCTATGTCTCAAAACCTGGACAATATTTTCTTATAATTTCTTGAAGCATAATTTTTAGCCTTTTTAAAGTTATTGTATGTGGCTTTCATTTAGACCAATAATTCTTAAATTCTTTCTCTTTTATCTATCTCCAATATCAGTTTTTTTTTTCTGTCCCATATATTCTTTTTCTATTTTTTCATGTTTTCACTATCTTTTTATTATTTCTTTATGTCTTGTGCAGTGATTAGCTTCCATTTGTCCAATTCTTATTCAGAAATTAGATGTTAGAAATTTTATATCTCTTTTAACAAGTTTAATTCTCTTTTCATAATTTTCTTGAATTACTCATTTCTCTTTATTCTCTTTTTGTCATTTTTTCTTCTACCAATCTTGTTTGGTTTTTAAACACCATTTTATCTCTTTATTTCATGCTTTACCTTTTCTATGAATACTTATTGAACTCATTTCTAGTCTGCAATTTTTAAGGCTTTGCTCATAGTACCATTTTATGTTCTCTATTATCTTTTTTTTTGGTTTGTTTGTTTGCTCATTCTTCCAGCATGCTTTTGGGCTATAGAGACTGATGTTAGTGTTGGGTTCTACTCACTTTTGGGAAGGAGATATCAGTCCTGAACTACTGCTGTGTTCAATGCTTAGTCCAGAGCCTGTAAGTTTTAAGTGTTTCAAAGTACTGTGATCTAGAAAGAAATCTGTTGATTCCCTTCCCACTATCATCTGAGTTCTGCAACTTTTTTACCTAGTTTTGAACCTGGAGGCCTATTCATACTTGAGATTCAGTAGACTGTTGCTTGACTCAGTCATTGTTAGCCTACTGAGAGGTTTTGCAGAATCAGTGATTGATCTGTTAGCTCCACTTTGGTCTTGTTCTGGTGCCCTCATTTTTACACTAGAAATTCATGACATGGTGGGCTAAGAGTTACAATGAGGTTGCTGTTCCTCTCTGCTTACAGCCATGCAGTTAATTTTCTTTAATTTATTTTGTGCTTAGTGAGAGCCCTTCACTAGGTGACAGTCACTCTCCCATATCCTGTTTCTGTCAGCTGGAACCAGTAATGGGTGACAGAAATACCAGATGGTACTTTTTCCTACTCCTAGTGGTAGTTCAAGTATCCCCTAATGTTTCTTCCTACCTTGATCTTTCTTATCTTAGGCAGTGGAATTAATCCTGGTCCCCAGTGCAGCTACCACCACACTGCATACTGTGCTCCTGGCAAGACCCTAACCCAGTCTTGCTCTCTCCCTATGCTGCCCTGAGTTGGAAAAAAAAATAATTCACTGTGACTTTTTCTGGGCTTTCTTTTCTTTTCTTTCTTTCTTTCTTTTTTTTTATTTTTAGTTTACAACACTCAGTTCCACATGTTTTTGAGTTCCATATTTTCTTCCCTTCTCTCTCCTCCCTCCTCCCCTGCCCAGGAGCTCATGTAATCTGATATAGGTTCTACATATACATTTGAATTCATTATTTACATAATAATCCAGTTGTAAGGAATTATAACCAATGGAATGAAACATGAGAAAGAGGAAACAAAACCAAAAAAGAAGGGAAAAAAAGAGCTAATACTTTGCCTCAATCTGCATTCAGACTCCATAGTTCTTTCTCTGGATGTGCATAGCTTTTTCCCTTTTGAGTCTTTGGGAGCTGTCTTTGAACCTTGCATTGATGAGAAGAGCCAAGTTTATCAAAATTAGTCCTTACAGATACAGTGTATCTGTAATTGTGTATAATGTTCTCCTGCTTCTGCTCCCCTCACTCAGCATCAGTTAATATAAGTCTTTCCAGGATATAATGAAGTCCACCTGCTCCTCATTTCTTGTTAGCACAATAGTATTCCTTTACATTCATATACCACAATTTGTTTAGTCATTCCCCAGTTGATGGGCATTCTTTTTATTTCTAGGATTTCTTAATAAGAAGCCAGACTGCTGCGTGCTCTAGGTTGTTGCAGAGGAAGTATATTGTGAGGGCTAGGCAAAAATATTTCCTCTCACTCTGCCATGTTGACTCTAATCAGGGTTTTTTTTTTTCTCCTCAGTTCAGAGCTTTGTTCAATAAACCAGGCCAATTCTTAAATTTGCTAGTACATTGTATCAAGACTAAAGAAGCACAACTTCTATAACAAACAATTCTAATTGAGCATGCTCTTCTTAATTTTTCTTTTGAAAATCAAAATCATGTATTCAGTATTTCTACAACTCCTCCAATTTCATTTAAATGATACTAATTGTCCTTTATTCAGCTACTCCTTGGTTTATAACTGGGTAACATGTCAAACATCCTTTTACAAGTGACATACTGTCCTAATATTCCCTAACACTTCTTAGTTTTCTTCAATCTATGCTTTTGAAGTGGAAGAAAATTAATTTAAGTGGTGAACACATTCCTTAAATTTTGGTTATCTGTCAGAGGCAGGTATATTTTTCATGCCCACAGGCACTTTAGACCAGATAATAATGTATTTCTCCCAAGAGACCTCTTGTATGAGCATATGGTGATTGAATAGACCAGTTTATGCACTGGTAAATACAGTCTTTTTGATAAACCAAGATCTTATTGCAATCAAATATTTTCTGCATTTTAAATAACTGTGATTTGTCTAATCCTCATGAAATGTAAAATAGGCAATGCATATAGCTTTAGAGATAATTTTGAGTTCCAAAAGCAGTCACAATGAAATTACCTGTTAAGATTTTCATTTCATGGGCTTTCCCAGCTCATTATCCACCTCTCCTTTCTCCCCCACAAATCCACCCAATAAAATAATATCCACCATGGTTCCTTATTTATTTTCAGATCCATGTTCCATTTGCCACTAGTGACCTTGCAAGCATATTTGTACCTTAGAAAGTCTCTGATCTTGTAATCATTAAAATCCAATCACATATTGGGCAGTCTTCCATATTCATTAGGAGAGCTGGAAGATAGATTTCAACATGTTTCTGAAGTGACCAATACATTCATCAGCCAATTTCCATCATCTTTGGCAAGTCCAGTTTGTTTAGGGATATTACTAGATTAATTGATACAGAAAATCTTTCACATCAAATACTAGCAATGTTAAACAGATGAAATATACTTCTCATTAGAAAAGAACTGTTATCAAATGGAAGTTGTAAAATGTAGACTGTTCTACATTTTCATGCAAGGAATAATACAGAACATGTGTTTATTAATATATCTTCACATGGCATTTCTTTAAAAATGATGTACTACCTTTTATTATTTTACCAATCTGAGCCACCTAGTACTTACTAATCATCTAATATGCCCGATATGTACAAAACATTGTGAAAGGTGACTAGGATACAAAGATAAAACCAAATTATTCCTCATTTCAAGGAGCTCAAATTCTGGGAGGCACAGAAACATATGGACATAGAAATGTATGTATTTGACATGGGGGGAGAAGTTTGCTAGAGAACTCATGATCAATTGATTTGCCCCAGTTCAACTGATGAATTACAGTTGAGGACGTAAAACATTCAAAAGGTATAACCAATGGTAACAGATAATAGAGAAAACTCTAGAGAGACAATCCAGCTTTCAAGAAGCAATTGTTCTTTTTTTCCCCTTGTTCCTCTACCAGAGTGCATCAGAGAAGGAAGGGGATTTTCTCTCTTCTAACCCGACAGGACTGGCAAATTTCAGTACATGTACTTGATCAAGATCAGACGACACTCAGAATCATTTAGTGAAGGCAGCTTTGATTATATTGACTGAATCAGAGAAGGGATCTAGCTATGGATTAAAAAAGAAAATTAGCCTTGGTTATCAGCAGTTGAGGCACAGTGAGGAACAGATCTAGGAAGTCCAGATGAATGATCTACCCAGAAAAAATATTGTGTCAGAATGGGAGAAATATGAGTAATTTGAGAACAAAAAGGATACTGGGGCAATATAGGGCTACAACTGTCAGTTGTTTCAACTAAATGTGTTCCTATTTGTATTTTTGTATCATTGTATTTTCCTACTTTTTTCCAGTGATGCTAGACAAACTATATTACTGCTCTATCTTACTTTGGCTTTACTTTGAGTCAATGGTGCCTACTAAGTGATTATTCAAACAACGCGATAGGCAGAGTTTGTAAGCTATCATTTTTAGAGTCTGTGCAAAAAGAAACAAAATTGTGGATTAGTAATGACTCAGATGGATACCTATGAATACCAAATTATGCAAATTGAAGAAATTGCCCATGTAGGCCACTGATAATTTGAGAAAGGAAAAAAAAAGTAATCATAATCATAACAAACTATTACTTACACAGTGCTTTAAGCGTTACAAAGCAAATTACAAGTATAATTTCTTTCAAACAACAACCTTGGCATATAGATATTATTATACCCTCAGTACACAAAAGAAAACTGAGGCAGATAGAGGTAAAGTAACTTGGCCAGGGTCACACATATTAAGTATTTGATGTAAAATTTGAATTCATATCTCCTTGATTTCAAGACCAGTGTTCTATCCACTACACCACCATTCCTATAACTTGTGGCACACAAGCTGAGGCATTAATCAAACTTAGAATTTTAAGGAGTGATAGCCAGGATTAGGTACTTTCCAGGCATGGGGGGAGGGAGAATTGTGGCAATTAAAAAGGGGATATATGAGGAATTAACACAAATGCATATAAGCAAGAACTGTTTCTCAGTAGATATTTTCCAAAAGTCAAAAACTTTGAAAAATAGTTCTAAAATAAGTTATAAACTGTTAATAACCATATATAAGACTTTGAAAACACTAATAATGGGCAGAGCCAAGATGGCGGCTGGAAGGCAGGGACTAGCATGAGCTCCCCGTCAAGTCCCTCCAAAAACCTATAAAAATGGCTCTGAATCAATTCTAGAACTACAGAACCCACAAAATAGCAGAGGGAAGCAGGGCTCCAGCCCAGCACAGCCTGGATGGTTGCTGGGTGAGGTCTTCCATGCACAGAGCTGGGAGCGGAGCAGAGGCCAGCATGGGCTGCACGGACCAACCAGACCAGGAGCCAGGTGGAGAGGGCCCTAGTGCCCTGAATCAGTGAGCTGTCACAGTTGCCAGATTTCTCAACCCACAAACAGCAAAGACAACAGAGAAGAACTGCAGAACCCACAAAATAGTAGAGGAAAACAGGGCTCTAGCCCAGGACAGCCTGAATGGACCCTGGGTAAGGTCTATCCCACATGGAACTGGGAGAGGAGCAGAGAAGAGCCCAGCATGGGTGGCGCAGACCAACCAGACCAGGAGTTGGGCAGAGCATGCCCTAGCACCCGGAATCAGTGAGCTGCAGCAGTTACCAGACTTCTCAACTCACAAACACCAAAGACAACAGAGAAAGATAGTGGGAAAAGCTGCTGGGAACAGGGAGATAGAGTGCACGGTTCAGCCACTGCCCCGGGGCCACCAGAGGTGGGACAACTACAGAACAACAGCTGCAGTTACTTCCGGCCCCAGGGCCACCTGGTGGGAGGAATTAAGCGGCAGATCAGAGCAGGAGTGCACAGCCTGCTGAACATCTTAGTCCATTCCGGGTTGGGGGTTCTTTGGGAAGGAGGAGTACTGGTGTGGCAGAGCTGGTGCATCCCCCTAAGCTTGGAACATAGAACTCATTACTCTACAAGCAGTCATACCCTGCTGAAAAACTCAAGGGTCAAGTAAGTTGGCTGCGAACATGGCCCGGCAGCGAAAAGGCACCCAGATGCAGTCTCAGACTTCGGAATCTTTCTTTGGTGACAAAGAAGACCAAATCGTACAGCCAGAAGAAGTCAACAAAGTCAAAGAGCCTACATCAAAAGCTTCCAAGAAAAACATGAACTAGTCTTAGGTCATGGAAGAGCTCAAAAAGGATTGGGAAAAGCAAATTAGAGAAGGAGTGGAAAAAATGGGAAGACAAATGATAAGGATGTGAGAAAACCAGGAAAAACAAATCAATGACTTGCTAAAGGAGACCCAGAAAAAAACTGAAAAAATATACTGAAGAAAACAACACCTTAAAAAAATAGACTAACTCAGATGGTAAAGGATCTACAAAAAGCCAAAAAGGAGAAGAATGCCTTGAAAGGCAGAATCAGCCAAATGGAAAAGGAGGTCCAAAAGACCACTGAAGAAAATACTACCTTAAAAATTAGATTGGAGCAAATGGAAGCAAGTGACTCGATGAGAAATCAAGATACTATAAAACAGAATCAAAGGAATGAAAAAATGGAAGACAATGTCAAATATCTCATTGGAAAAACCACTGACCTGGAAAATAGATCAAGGAGAGATAATTTAAAAATTATTGGACTACTTGAAAGCCATGATAAAAAAAAAAAAGCCTAGATATCATCTTTCAAGAAATTATCAAGGAGAACTGCCCTGATATTCTAGAGCCACAGTGCAAAATAGAATTGGAAAGAATCCACCAATCACCTCCTCAAATAGATCCCAAAAGGAAATTTCCTAGGAATATCGTCACCAAATTCCAGAGCTCTCAGGTCAGGGAGAAAATACTGCAAGCAGCCAGAAAGAAACAATTTGAGGATTGTGGAAACACAATCAGAATAATCCAAGACCTAGAAGCTTCTACATTAAGAGATCGCCACGCCTGGAATACGATATTCTGGAGGCCAATGGAGTTAGGATTAAAACCAAGAATCACCTACCCAGCAAACTGAGTATCATGTTCCAAGGCAAAATATGAATTTTCAAAAAAAAATAGAGGACTTTCAAGCTTTCTCAGTGAAAAGACCAGAGCTGAATAGAAAATTTGACTTTCAAACAAAAGAATCAAGAGAAGCATGAAAAGGTAATCAAGAAAAAGAAAAATAAAAAGAAATTGGAAGGGGCTTACTAAAGTTGAACTGTTTTGTTTACATTTCTACATGGAAAGATGATGTGTATGATTGATGAGACTTCAGTATTAAGGTAGCTGAAGGGAATATGCATATATATATGTGTATATAGATGTATATGTTTATGTACATATATATATATATGTATATGTATATGTATATATGAGTGTGTCTGTATGTATGTATGTATCTGGAGAGAGAGAGAGAGAGAGAGAGAGAGAGAGAGAGAGAGAGAGAGAGAGAGAGAGAGAGAGGGCACAGGGTGAGTTGAAGATGAAGGGAAGATATCTAAAAGAAATAAACTCAAAATTAAGGGATGAGAGAGGGAGATAGGGAGAGACAGAATGGGGTAAATTATCTCACATAAAACTGGCAAGACAAAGCAGTTCTGTAGGAAGAGAAGAGAAGGCAGGTGAGGGGGAATGAGTGAATATTGCCCTCATCAGATTTGACCTGAAGAGGGAATACCATACATACTCAATTGGGTATCATACTCCACAGGAAAGAAGGAGGAAGAAGATAAAAAAAGGAGGCTATGATATAAGGGAGGGCAGATGGGGGTGGAGGTAATAAAAAAAACACTTTTGAAAAGGGACAGGGTCAAGGGAGAAAATTCAATAAAGGGGGATAGGTTAGGAAAAAGCAAAACATAGTTAGTCTTTCACAACATGAGTATTGTGGAAGGGTTATACATAATGATACGCATGTGGCCTATGTGGAATTGCTTGAATTCTTAGGGAGGGTGGTTGGGAAGGGAAGAGGGGAGAGAATTTGGAGCTCAAAGTTTTAAAAATAGATGTTCAAAAACAAAAAAGAAGTTTCTGCATGCAACTAGAAAATAAGATACACAGGCAATGGGGTGTAGAAATTTATCTTGCCCTACAAGAAAGGAAGGGAAAAGGGGATGGGAGGGGAGTGGGGTGACAGAAGGGAGGACTGAATGGGGAACAGGGCAACCAGAATATGTGACATCTTGGAGTGGGGGGAGGGTAGAAATAGGGAGAAAATTTGTAATTCAAACCCTTGTGAAAATAAATGCTGCAAACTGAATATATTAAATAAAAATAACAAAAAAAGAAAACACTAATAATGAGCAAAATGAAAACCATTAAAAATTTTGAAAGTTTACTTTACATCCCCCCCAAAATGGAAAAGGTGATAAAATTTGGAAATATTCAATATTTGAGGGATTGTGGAAAGTCAAGCCAATAGTATATGGTTGGTATTATTATTAGTTTTGATTAAATAATATATTTGATCTATTAATTTTGAAATTCAATGTGGAATTATGCTAAGAAAGTGACTTGCAATTTCTTTGCTTTTTGAGTTATACTTGTCACTAACATGGAAATTGCCAGAGATCATAAGATGGCTGGATTCAAGTGTAAAGGAATTAACTTTTTCAAGGTGAAAATAGAAAGACAAGTCCCAGGCAAAAAATAAAATCTCTGAAGAGTGCAATGATGAACCACACACACACACACACAGACACACACAAATTTATGATTCCACCAGTAGCTTTCCTTTCCCTTTTTATTCTGCATAGTTCTTTACACCAGCCAATTATCTGATGATGAATAAGAAAGAAGGAGAGGTAGGGGAGGGAAGATGAGGGAAATGACAAGAGATAGGATGGTTTCAAATCCTGCCCTGTTGCAACAACTCAGATAAGACACCTGTTTGATGGTGGATGATGTGACACTTTATCAATGAATAATAATAAAGAATGAAATTTATGTATTACTTTAATGGTTCCAAATACATAGCACATTTCTCATATTCGGCTTTAAGAAAATTTGTATGAATTTATTGACTCTGTAAATTAAAAAACATTATCTCAGTTGATGCAGAAACTGAAATATATATATGTATATTATATGATATATATATATATTATATATATGTGTGTGTATATATATGTATATATGTATGTGTGTGTATATATATGTGTGTGTGTGTGTGTGTGTGTATATATATATATATATATATATATATATATATATATATATATATAACCTAAAAGAAAGTGTAATGCCTTACACTTGACACTTG
Organism: Trichosurus vulpecula; assembly: GCF_011100635.1. NCBI lineage: Eukaryota > Metazoa > Chordata > Mammalia > Diprotodontia > Phalangeridae > Trichosurus > Trichosurus vulpecula. Next base: position 413,771,071 of record NC_050576.1, on the reverse strand, counting down.
GATAAAAAAGAGGTTATGTGAGGAAAAAATCAAAGACTTTGGACTTTATTATGGACTATAAACTCAATATGGGTGCCCAATATAATGTGGCATGTAGAAAACCTGAGAAATCATTATTTTTCAGTACTTGAAAAACTGCAAGCTCATTGATATGGATATTTTCTCCAGTATTACTAATGGTAGCACATCCATGACTTGTCATTCTGTTTGGCCTTTTTTGTATCTTCACAATATTCTCTATAGAGTATGAATTGTTCTTTTAAATCTCCTAATATTTTGTGTGTATTGATGCAGTCATTTGGCTGCCCATCTTTTATAACTCATCCTCACATCAAAAGTTGGATTAGTTGAGGCATAGAATATAGAATAAGAGAGGTGACTGATAATCCCAATTCTATTTAGACCATACTTATGTAATGTATTCAATTCAGGGTGCTATATTTTAGGAAGCAAAGTGAAAATCTGAAACATTCTAAAGTGAACAGGAGTAGGATTGAGAATGCATTTTCTGTGAATATTGGATGCTTTGTGTGAGGATATTTAGACTGGGACAAAAAGATTTAAGGGGTACCAAACACACAGCTAACACTGAGTATCTTCGTATCAGGATTTTTATATCTGTGAGACTGAAATAATCTTTCAGAACTTTCTTCCCAGGATGCAATGTGCCCCATGGAAGAATAATTCCTGAATGTCAGTATGTTTTCTAGGCATTCCATCAAAACCACCATTAAGATGCTACCCCAGGGATCTGCTGCTATTATACTCTTAAACCACCCAAACAAACCATGTAGTCAAGGATCAAAGTCTTTGTTCTTCCATCTTTTCCAGCATGATGGCAACTATAACCAAACTTCCACCTGTGCTATCCTATGACCACATCTACATTCCCCTTAACTCTCTGAGGTGAAAATACTTCAGAATATCCTACTGGAGGAACATGGACTCTGTCTTTAAATATTTGAGAGGTTTTTTTTTTTTTTTGAAAGAAGTGTAAGACATTATTCTTGGTCACCAAAAGAAACATCACAACATTCTCAAGATTCTGCTAGAAGTTAAAAGGAGATGTGATATACTTCAGTATAAAGGGTGATAACTCTTCCTAATAACCATAGATACATAGATATGGAATTAATCTACTTGGAGGTAATGAGTTCTCCTTCCCTAGCAACCTTTAGGCAAAGGTTTATTGACTACTTGTTGGAATTAATTTAGAGATAACATTAGATGACTTCTGGGGTTCATTTTATAATTCTTCAAATCTAACCTCTTCACCTTTCATTTAGGTATTTTCCCCTTGGTATTAGGTCTTTTCCCCTTTAATAGTTAGATTGCTGTAGTAGGTTGTTACTAATGATATAAAAATTAAATAATTTTTCATCTAATTAGCTAATCAAGAAAATAAATAGTTAAATTTGTATAGCACTTGGTAAAATGGAATTAGTTTTGCATATATTATCTTTGAATCTTCAACATTCCTTGTGAAATAACTAGGACAGGAATTATTTTTAGTTTTACAGTTTAAGAAACTGAATCTCAGAGCAATTAAACAATCCCATGGTCATACCTAGTAAATGGCAGAATTAGCTTGAACATCCTTTGCCTATATTTTTAATATCTTTTGACTGTGCTTAAAATGCTCAGATTTTTACAGTATAGCATAATATTAGAACTGGATGCAATCTTAGTGGTCATCTGTTCCAACTACATTATTTTTCCAATGAGGCAATCGAGTCCCAGGAAAGATAATAGTTTTGTCTAATGCCTCAGGCTTAATAAGTACCACAGGTGGTCTAGAACCAAGGTTTCTTGAGTTTCAATCCAAAATATTTTATGCATAATTCAACAATTCATCTGTCATCTTATCCATGTCTGCTATTTCCAATGGCGTTAATACTCACTCATCTGGATCTTTTCTTAACTGATTTTTGTCTACATTTTCATATAAATTCCTTGTATAGTAACTACTCAACATAATGAAGGCTCTCTTAGGTTTTTTTTAATATTCCTTCAAAATTCTAACAGATAGCTGTCTAGGCTTCCTATCAATGTCTTTCTCGAAAAAAGTAGTATTCCCTCCAATAACTGAAGTCCCTAGATTTATCAAACAGCACAGTAGTGTGTATGTTTGCTTCCATATGTGATGCACTTAATCTATTCCACTGAATGATTTCTTTAAGTATCAGGATTTTAACGATTACTCCGTTAAGATCTGTTACTGATATACTCCCTCTCATTCTCATTTAAAAATATTTTCCTTGACATTCTTGACATATTTGTTCCTTCATATGAACTTCATTATCATTTAAAATGATCTTTGTAAAGTCTGATTGGTATAGTACTAAGTCAGTTTAGGTGATATTGTGCTTTATACTGTATTGGGCTCAATCTTTCCTCAAGCAATTAGTTTCTCTCCAATTACTGAGGTGTTTTTATTTCTGTAAAGAAGATGCTATAGTTAGACTCATTTAGTCCTTGTGGAAAAGTAGATATGGCATGACATACACACACATACACATTCTACATATATAGTTCATAAATACACACACACACACACACACACACACACACACACACACACATATATATATATATATACTTGGTTTCCAGTGAATATTATAAGAAAGGATATTGATTGTATCAGTAAAATGAGTTTTGATCATTATTAATATTTCTCATGCTTTTTGGTACAAAATTACCAAGAAAAATAAACATTCACTAATATTTTATATTAGCATTATAGGTTTCTTTTCTTATTTTATTCCCTCCCTTAATTTTTTTGAGGTGGGAAGGCAGGACAATTGGAGTTAAGTGACTTGTCCGAGGACACGTAGCCAGTAATTATATCAAATTTCTGAGGCCAGATTTGAACTCAGGTCCTCCTGACTCCAGAGCCAGCGCTCTACTCACTAGCTGCCCCATTTGATTTACTTACATAAATGCAGTTGAATATCTTATGGGATTTTTATCCACAGGAAAGTAATAATTTTTCTACACATATTTTTTTCTACATAATTAATTTCAATGATACAAATGTACCCTTGTTACTACAATGCTGCTAGTGCTGCTGTAGAGGTGGAAGACCAACAAGACCAGCAACACCAGCACAGAGGAGGGCTGCTAGCATAGGTTTTTCATGTGTTTTTCTAAGGAAAGCAACTTTAAGGTGTTTAAAATCTCACTTTAATTAAATATAAATATATAATTCACTTAGTTCAGGGGAAAATGTCAGCACCCTGAATTTCAGAAAAAAACACAAACAGAAATTATGAGTAGAAATTTTATAAACAGAGCAAATAACACAAATCATTATACAGGGCTTTTAACCGTCTGTCCAAAGGAATACGTGCATAGTTACCAGAGAAAGAAGCAACAACATCTGGGTTTCCAAAGCTGGGGTTCTCCTTAATGGCTACCCAGAGTCTCATCTGGCCAAGTCACAGGAACCGTCTTCCAATTAGTGAGCCCCTGAAGCAAAAAGCTAACCTCAGAGTATATATACATACATTCATACATACACACACACACATACACACAAACACACATATTATATATATATATATACACATATATATATACATATACATACATACATACATACATACATACATACACATATATATGCAGGTCATCAAGGGCTCTTGATCGAAACAAAGACAAAACTCAATCAAAGACACTGTATTGCCTTAATGCCAAGAAGCGTTCCAAAAGAAAAAAAAAAAGCAAAAAGTTCCCCTTTGCTTGCCATTACATTTCCACCCCTCCAGGATCCATGGCCAAATGGTCATGGATCCTGGAACAAATAGAGGCAATATACTTTATGATCCCTTCATATAATAACTTATTATAAGTTGGCCACAGAGTCTTAAATAAACCATATCATTAAGTACATCCCATAGCATTTCTCAGAATACCCACACAGCATATATGATTGGTCAATACACTCAACCATAACATTCATAGTAAATCCTTAAGCAAAATGTTATTCAATAGCGTTCCCTACAATACTTGCTTACACAAGCAGGGGCACCCAAGCCAGGGTCTTCCCTAGCACAACATATCATCCGTAAGGGGTGGTAAAGAATATAAACACCATCCACCCCTACATCACAGCAAGTTACAATCTAATCAGTCAATACAGAGTGTCCAAGTAAAGACATTCTTGGAGATGTGTCCTTCTCCCCACAATGCCATCACAGGCTTCCTCCTGCCACTCTCAGATATAGTCATGCTTTAATGAGCAAAGTCCCAACACAGACAACAAAGTCCAAATAAAGTTCGTTTGGGAGTGTATCCTTCTCCCCGCACTGCTCCAGCCCCTGCCTCCAAGTCCTGAGGGATGGTTGGGCAACAAAGCCAATGGGGTGGGGTCCTTGGAGGTCCATGGCATTTCCCCCCCACCAACCATAGACAACTCCACCTTCCCCCTGGTTCTCAGCCCAGGAGGACTCAGCAGAAAAGCATGCTCAGCAGCTTGCTGCAAAGTTTTTATCTTGCCCGGGAGCTGAATTATGAGCTCTGGGGTTCCTTGTCCTCCCACAAGAGCCAACTACTCGTGGCCTCTGCCTGAGTGCCAATGCAAGCATTTCTCTTGCTTTTTCTCTCATCTAACCAGAATCCGCTCACAGGCAATTCTCTGATCCTCTGTGTTTTCAGAGGCTCCTCTATGCTCTCAGAGGCTCCTCTATACTCTCAGAGGCTCCTCTGCACTCTTGGAAGGCCTCTCCTGTACTCTCTGAAGGTCTCCTCTGCTCTCTTGGATGCTCTCCCAGCTCCTGCTCCTTGGTTCCACAAAATTATACCTACTACAACTGGGAAACCAACAATTATTGCAGCCCCTACACTTTCCTTTTAGTTTGCAGATCCTGCCTGACTATGCTATTTTGTAACAACAATGCTGCTAGGAGCTGCTGTGGAGGTGTAAGACTAACAACAAGACCAAAAACAGCAGTGCAGAGGAGGGCTGCTAGTATAGGTTCTTTGATGTGCTTTTCTAAGGAAAGCAACTTTAAGGGGTTTAAAATCTCACTTTAATTAAACATATATATAAATATATAATTCACTTAGTTCAAGGGGAAAAGTTCTCCCCCTGAACTTCAGAGAAAACACAAACAAAAACCTATCAAAATTAGTTAGGCTAGTTTTCAGATGACATCTTTCCAGTTTGCTAAGCCTTTTCAGAGTTTGTGCCTTGTTGGTATGGCTGTCAAATTCTCCATATAAGGAAGAGCCTTTGGAGGAGGAACTTATTGTATGATGATATTCCAAATATGAATATGTGCAGGTCTGATTTCATGAGCTTGGGACACTCCCACCACCAGTACAGCCTTAATAAGACAAGTTTTAAGTAATTACCTGAAGCACAGAGACAATATGGGTATTAGGGTCGCAGAGTATCAAGGATGGAATTGAATTCATCTATTTATAGCTTCATACATCTATTTAACTACTGATTGGCTAAACTCTGAATTTTTAAAATTGTGTAACAGTCAATAATGTTTGCCAAATCTTGAAAAAATCCAGTATTAGATTCTGTAATAAACCCCAAAGCTTAGAGCATAAAGCAGTCTCATTTCCTTTTACATTTCAGTATCATACACTAAATACTAAACTATAGACTCCAAAATCTCAATATTGGAGTTGTAGGTTAGCTGATTCTAGGTGTTATGTTAGCTGTTAAAGGTCATTGGGATTTTAAATACTTCAATGAATGGTTGAACTTGTTATCACTCTCATGGAATCTAAAGTTATAACTTCAGAATTCCTCAGAATATTGAACAAAAAGAAACAAAGTTAAAAAAAAACAGTAGAAACTCTCTGAATGTTTAAAAATACCAAAGTTAAAGTTGAACTCTTTATTCATCAAAGGATTTTCTGAACCCTTTCTATTTCTGGAAAGACCTTTGGGGGGGTCAGTTGTAAAGTTTGAGCCCAGACTGAAGACTCCAACTGACATTCATCTAGCAAAGTTCTTTATCATAAAGGGAGGATTTAGAATATTTTAAAGACTGTCATGTGTAGAGGGAATAGACTTGTTCCATTTGGCCCCATAGGGCAGAATTGGAAGCAGAGGTTGAAAGTGCCTGGAATGAAGATTTAGGCTTGGCTGAATGTGAGGCACGGTACAGCAGTCTCCGAACAATTAAAAATTATTATTACTCAGAAAGCAATGAAGAGATACATATCATCAGGCTGCAATGCATAAGAAAAACAGAATATCAAAGAAAAACTAGAACAAAGGATATGACCAAAGAAATGTATTTTTGAAGTAAAAGGTGAGTTGACTATGTGGTGAGAATAAAAAAATTGCCAGGTGATAATCTACACATTCTATTCATATCCTGATGATATCAAGGGAGAGGTCTTTGGTCCTACATAATCAATGAATGCACAGACACAAGACCTATTCCTTCTAGCATCTCCTCCAAAACTAGGACCTCAAACATTAGTCTAAACAAGACAATTCTCAATATGTTAAGTAGACTCCATTTGGCAAACTTATGTGAGAACATGGATAACAGTTGCATAAAGTATGCAGGTATAGATGGATTGTGATCTGCATCAGTGAAGAATACATTCACATCAATCAAATCACATCAGTCAAAGAACATAGATAGATCTGTCTTTGTATTTGAGGCTTTGAGTTTAAAGCAAATCAAAACAAAACTTTAATAATAATAATTTGTCTATGTGTCCATTTGTGTGGTAATGCTTAGAGTGATTACAGATGAATTGGATGCTTTAGAAGGATGTAATCTTCCCATCATTTGAAGTCTTCAAAGAATGATTAAATGAATATTTTTAGACAAGGGGTTGGAAAGGATATGATAAAAGATAATTTCAGTTAGTAATAGCTTGGAACTTTGAGTTTTCTTCCATTTCTAACATTCTTCAATTCTTTGGTTTTAGATGTATGAAAGCACTAGATGAAACAGCAGTAAAATGTTTCCATAATTCTAAGAAGGGTAAAGATGTGCATTTTTCTCTACAGATATGTTGACCAGCAGTCCCAGATTCCTAAGACCTGTAGCATGTCTCATTTATTTTATTTTATTTTTCCAAGTGGGTCAGCCAACTTTATTTATCATTCTTAGGCTGACTCTTTTGGATCCTTCATGAATCCACTTCATTTAGAAATAGACTCTTACTCTTCTAGAGGGAGCTGAAAAGTAAATGGGACTACCTCTCTTTTTTATAGTGGAAAGAGCATTGGATTCATAGAGAATCTACTTTCTCATCCCTACACACTAAATGAACCTAGAAAAAATCATTTTTATTGTGAGAAATGATTATTAATAACCAATATCTTGAGGAGATTCAGAGCTCTCCCACTCTTCTTACCAAGTTCAGTTTTTAAGGACATTGCTGATGAGGAGATTGTATTCACTTTCTTGTACTAGGCCCCACCCTTGTGGAAGCTATTGTCTTCTGCTCAGTCTTGGGTGCAGTATACATTCTTTGAATTGATAGCCTAAAGCTACATGTGGTCTGGTACACAGACTATGTCCCAATACAAGATACTCCAATCACTTGAAACAATTAAATTTGATTGCTGTTTTATGGACCATATACCTTTTTGAAGTCTATACAAACTGTGAGACCCAGAGCCATGTTTCCCTTTGGTCTAAAAGGGATGGGCAAATGACTATCCTCTATTAATAACCTACTCGACTTACAAATAAAATGATTAAATTACCCAGAAACTGTCTCTCAACCTTTTTAAATGTTACAGTTATGACTAACTGTGAAGGGATTAGGGCCTTTCACTCCAGATTCCTAACAAAGAGCTGCCCTCAATTGGGCCCACATGGAGTTTCTCCAGAAGAAAAATTCTGTGTTAGGACTGAGGACATGACATGACTCTCCCTTTAACCACTAAGTAAAATCTGGGTAAGGTATATATAACTATATGTCTATTTTTAGTGTTTGTGCTGCAGCTTTTTTTCTAATTTTCACTCTCGTGGGGAAGCAATAGTCAGGTAGATGATTCTCCTTGGAAAAAATCCCTGAAGGAAGCTATATAGGGGTGAGAGAAAAAACCTGTGTGCACAGTAAAGAGTCACCTGGGAAATATGGGGCATTATGGATATTCAACTTATGAAATCAATTACTTGGTAAGCCCTCAATATACTAGCAATATGTTCTAAATTTATTATAGGAACAGAGTTTCAAAAAAGGAGATCCAACAAGCCAATACTCTGTGAGAGAATTTCTAAAGCTATAATCCTTGCTTTCAAGTTTTTTTTAAGCTTACATATAAATTAAGCTATGTGTGTTTCAAAGGAATTCTTTAAGTAAAGGTGTGGAAGGGTATAAGACTGCATAAGAGAGCCTTAAGAGGCCCTATTCTTAATGTTTTCAGGCAGAGGTGTGTCAAAAGGATTCTAGCTGTCAGGTAAAATGAGTAAACTAAGTGAGATATAAAAGCAAGAAAAGAGAGTAGTTTTAATCTCAACTTTTCACTTTCAGGGTCACTAAGGCCCTTCCATTTGTCTATGTGTCCATTTGTGTGCGATTTTCTAAAATTAGTTTATTAAGTAATGGAACTGAAAAAGCAGGGTGAGACTCTTCAAGGAGTTGGTTAGGGAGTTGGAATCAGGGAAGGGATTTCTCTCTCTGAATAAAAATTCCAAGTGGTAATTTTGTTTTGTTTAGTTTGGGGTTTTTGGTGGGGGA